>NC_083097.1:17471415-17807632 GCF_949774975.1 Lagenorhynchus albirostris
TTACACATCATCCACTTTTGAGATATAGGACATAGAATAGTTCACAAAGCAGGTAAAGCCCCTGCCTTCAATGAATGACCATCCATTCTAGTAGAGAATACAGACAATAAACAAATAAATGTTAGATTATATAATAAAATGTCATTAAAATGATTTGTTGAAACATAAATAAAGTGGGTAACTTTAATATTTTTACTGAAATATATGCAATTTTAGCTAAAGTCATCACTAAAGTCTTTTATCAAACTTTGGCATTTGAACATGAACCTGAATGAAGTATAGATAAATGTGAACTACTATGTTTACTACTATTTTAAACAGAACTTTCTCAAGTGGCCAATAAGCAGTTATGGAGTATGGCTGGGTTATATGTGATAAATTATGGAATGGATGAACTTTAGAAAGCAGATTTGTAATGAGTGGCAGCTTCATGTAATGGAAAGGTTAATGGAATTAGTTGATGTAGAAGCAGGTGAGGTTTGCTGTATTTCTAACTTCGAGGCAGAGGTGAACCAAAAGTAAACTTGTACATGATTAAATTTTACCCATGACTTAATTATATGTTCAGGTATGGGTTTGTGTGCATTGATATTCATAACTGACCAAATAATAGAGGAGTTAATTATTTTACAACACAGATAAACTAAAGTACCTACGTTGCCAAGAGATACAGCCTTTTCATACATAATGTTCTCTGTAAATTGAAAATTTCATAACAGTATTTTTTCTAATTAATGTTGGTTGACTTCTTACATTGTAGATCATCAATATAAAAAAAAAGACTGGATTCATTAAACAAATATAACATGGCCATAATATTATAAAATGAATATAAAATGGTGCTTCCAAACTTCATAGGGTTTGCATTTGTTGACTGTCTCCTCGGAAAAACTGTGTAGAATTAAACCATTATTTATTAAAAGAAAGGATTCCTGATTTCTGTTCATGGGAGTTAACTAATCAGGTGAGAAGTACCAGGGGTCAGGAAGATCAATTGATTTTATGTTAAATCAGTTCTGTTGGTTGAAAGAATTCAAGGTTAGTGTTGGAGAAACAGTATAAAGCTCTAGATTTTTGAGAATAGCATTTAAAATCATCAGACAGAATATAAATGGCAAGGCACCAGAATTCAGAGGGGTTTCAAAATGAAATTTGAAGTGAATTTAAAGAGTCATAAATGAAGCAAAAAGTGCTAGGGATCCAATTTTATTGGCTGTTACTGGCATTCACAAGTAGAAATAACAACAGAAATAAAACCCAAGAAGAGTTTGTAGTTTATATAAGCTATAATTTCTAGCACCTGACAATTTACAGTATAGACATCCGCATATCTTTGTCAGAATGGACTAAATTGCCTTGTTGATATCTACTATTGGCGTTGTTATTCTTAAGTACCTAGAAAGCGAAGTAAATCATTCATAAAAACCCCCAGTCACAAATAGAAAAAAATAGTGAAAATGTGAAGTTCTGAGTGAAGCAGATGTCTAGATATTACTAGATAAGAAAGAATCTTACTTCTTTCAATCCTATGTTAGTTCAGTTAAAGGCATATATGTATGCACACATTTTATTATTATTATGGAAAACTTAAAACATATGCAAAAGAAAAGAGTACATAGTTTAGTGGATTCAGCACCCAGCTTCAAGAATAATCAACTTTTTCCCCCAAATGTTCTCATCTTCTTCCCTACTTCCAATTTTATTTATTTATTTTTTCATATGAGATCAGATATTTAAAGCAAGTCCTATATATCATGCCTTTCCACCTAAAATATTTTATTATACATCTCTAAACATTGTAGGTTTTTTAAAATTGTACTTTGTCATTATCACACCCTAGAAATTTTGCAGCATTTTCTTAATGTCATCTTCTACCCAAAATAAATGTGTTCATTTGTTTCAAAATTGTATTTTTTTTTTTTTTTTTGCGGTTCGTGGGCCTCTCACTGCTGTGGCCTCTCCCGTTGCGGAGCACAGGCTCCGGACGCGCAGACTCAGCGGCCATGGCTCACAGGCCCAGCCGCTCCACGGCACGTGGGATCTTCCCGGACCGGGTCACGAACCCATGTCCCCAGCATCGGCAGGCGGACACTGAACCACTGCGCCACCAGGGAAGCCTAAAATTGTATGTTTTTAAGACATTGGTTAAATCAGGATCCATATATGCTACATGTTGCAATGGCTTGTTATCTAGTAAGTCTTTTGCAAACTATAACAACTTCATTCTACTTTTCTATACATTTATTATATATATATTTTTTTCTTTTTTTTTCTTTTTGAGAAGCCAAGTCATTTGTCCTATAGAATATCCCCCATTTTATATATAACTGATGTCTTCTTTCTGGTGACATAGACAGGTAACAAGCATTTTAGGCTTTGTAAGCTAACTCTACCTTTGTAGCACGAAACAGTTATAAATGGATAATACTTGGATGAGTGGGACTGCATTCCAGTAAACTTTTTTATGGACATAGATATTTAAATTTTATATAATTTTCATATGCCACAGAATATTCTTCTTTTAATATTTTTCAACCATTTAAAAATTTAACTCATTTTACTTTGCATGTTATACAGAACAATGTACTGGGAAGCCATTTTGGTTACTACTGCTTTATGGTTTATATTCTATAAGCTGATAATTGAATTTAAAATATGGATAAGATTTTGATCACTTTTTTCAGAAAGAGCACTTCATGGATGGTACATTGTAATTATTATTGAGTGAAATCATAAGGTCCCTAATGTCTGTATGTCCATTTTTAGTAATGCTGATTATGGTCTGTCTAATTCTTCCATTACAAATTTTCCATGAACTTTCATTTATTGACATTAGTTTCTATTGATGACTATTGGCTTTATTGTTTCCTTTGGGTAAATAAATTAGTGATTTTCTAGTACCACCTTTTTTTCTGCATTTATCAGCAAGAATTCATCCAAAGAGAAAAACAATAATAATATAATCATTTGGTAATCCTATCATTAGTAGTGGGTTGCCATTATTTTTTCTTAAAGGTGTATTTTTGAATGGGAGTTTCTAGGTTCAGTGTCTGGTGAGCTGCTATAAAATAATTCCATGAGTTTTGTTATGAATCATTTGAGTTCTTTTGACTAATACTGACAATAGTTTATTAATGTACCCTGAAAAAAAAACTTTTTAGTTTATTTTTCAAGTCTATCTATATCAAATTAGTGTAGATTTTATAGAGTTATGTAACAACAAGTCTCGCCTATTTTTACTAAAAGAGAGGCATTATTTTAAATGCTTAAATTACTTGTTGTACTTTATTAGTTGTTACACCCTGGCATTGAACACTTTAAAGAGGAGGATGGGATTATTTCATAACTAATTAAGGCTTACTGAGATTATTTCTCTCTTACATTGAGCTTTTCCTTAAAGTTGCTCAGGAAATTTTGAATATTTAAATTACAAATGAAAATTGATACTCACATTTCACTGTGTTAATTAAATGCATAAAGAAAATCAGCATAAACTGACTAATTTTAACAACTAAAAAAAACAGGCCCAGTGATTAGTTTTGCTCTTTCAAGTAAAATACATACAGTATTTCTAATTACCTATAATGCTTATGTAATTCTCTATTTTGAGATTATTTTATAGTGAAATTCCTATCTGAAAATAGAATGCGTGACTCAGCATGTACAACTTGGATGAAGTTGGACCTTTGATTTGTTTTTTAAAAAGGAGTAAATAAGCTATTCCTTCTGTTTTTGAATTCACTCTCCCCATTTTTATTCTACATCCCATGTCCTCTCTCTTATCCACGGATGTTTCATCAGCAGTTTCCAACCTGTGATCTATATTATCAAAGTTTCAACACCTACTGGCTCATTTCTGTCCACATATACACATCTTAATATTTCTCTCAGGTTATAGCAACAACAACAAGAAAAGAAGTCCCTCTTCCTCCTCCATTTTCCTTCTCCATCTCCTCTGTTCACTTATTTTCTTCCCATTTCAGCAAAACTCCTCAGCGTGTAGAATACAGTCCTTGATTCTTTGCCTCAAATCCTCTTAAATTCATTCTAGTTAGCCTTCTACTCCAATCCCGTAAATATCTATCCAAGATCATCAATGACTTCTACTTTATTAAATTCAGTGTTTAAGTACAAGATCTCAACTCATTTATCATAACAGCATTTCATTAGTTGATTGCTCTCTCCTTCATATACTTTTTGGCACCTGATGCTGTTTTGCTTTCCTCTGACTTCACTGGCCATTTTTCACTCTCTTTTCCTGGTGTCTCAACATTTATTTCTTACCATATATTCAGTGCATGTCAACTTTACACAGTTTTTGAGTTCCATTTTTATAATTTTCAAATGCCTTTATAACTATTTGAAATGCTGTTAGCTACGGCATTCATGATTTTTATTATTTCTTATTTGTGTCATTAATTAGAAGGTAGTTGTTTCATTTCCAATAGTAAGTTTTATGGATTTATGTTTGTGTATGTGCATTTTTATTGTTAATTTCTAATTTTTATTGAATGAATTCCAACAACTAGCCTGTATTCTGTGTATTTCAGGTGACGTTTTGAGAATTCTCTTGCAGCACAGTACATAGTCAACGTATAAATTTTGCATTTATACTGTTATTTATGACAATTAAACTTAGGTTTCAATTTTTTGACTGCTTGGTTTATAAGTTATTCAGATAGGTGTGCTAAAATCTTCTAATTTGAGTGTTTCTTTTTTGAATTTTAATTTATTTTTTTATACAACAGGTTCTTATTAGTCATCCATTTTATACACATCAGTGTATACATGTCAATCCCAATCTCCCAGTTCATCCCACCACCACCACCACCCCCTGCCGCTTTCCCCCTTTGGTGTCCATACATTTGTTCTCTACATTTGTGTCTCAGTTTCTGCCCTGCAAACCGGTTCATCTGTACCATTTTTCTAGGTTCCACAAACATGCGTTACTATACAATATTTGTTTTTCTCTTTCTGACTTCCTTCACTCTGTATGACAGTCTCTAGATCCATCCACGTCTCAACAAATGACCCAATTTCGTTCCTTTTTATGGCTGAGTAATATTCCATTGTATATATGTCCCACGTCTTCTTTATCCATTCATCTGTTGATGGGCATTTAGGTTGCTTCCATGACCTGGCTATTGTAAATAGTGCTGCAATGAACATCGGGGTGCATGTGTCTTTTTGAATTATGTTTTTCTCAGGGTATATGCCCAGTAGTGGGATTGCTGGATCATATGGTAATTCTAGTTTTAGTTTTTTAAGGAACCTCCATACTGTTCTCCATAGTGGCTGTATCCATTTACATTCCCACCAACAGTGCAAGAGTGTTCCCTTTTCTCTACACCCTCTACACCCAGCATTTGTTGTTTGTAGATTTTCTGATGAGGCCCATTCTAACTGGTGTGAGGTGATACCTCATTGTAGTTTTGATTTCCATTTCTCTAATAATTAGTGATGTTGAGCAGCTTTTCATGTGCTTCTTGGCAATCTGTATGTCTTCTTTGGAGAAATGTCTATTTAGGTCTTCTGCCCAGTTTTGGATTGGGTTGTTTGTTTTTTTAATATTGAACTGCATGAGCTGTTTATATATTTTGGAGATTAATCCTTTGTCTGTCAGTTCGTTTGCACATATTTTCTCCCATTCTGAGGGTTGTCTTTTCGTCTTCTTTATGGTGTCCTTGGCTGTGCAAAAGCTTTGAAGTTTCATTAGGTCCCGTTTGTTTATTTTTGTTTTTATTTCCATTACTCTGGAGGTGGATCAAAAAAGATCTTGCTGTGATTTATGTCAAAGAGTGCTCTTCCTATGTTTTCCTCTAAGAGTTTTATAGTGTCTGGTCTTACATTTAGGTCTCTAATCCATTTTGAGTTTATTTTTGGGTATGGTGTTAGGGAGTGTTTCTAATTTCATTCTTTTACATGTAGCTGTCCAGTTTTCCCAGCACCACTTATTGAAGACGCTGTCTTTTCTCCATTGTATATCCTTGCCTATTTGTAATAGATTAGTTGACCATAGGTGTGTGGGTTTACCTCTGGGCTTTCTATCTTGTTCCATTGATCTATGTTTCTGTTTTTGTGCCAGTATCATATTGTCTTCATTACTATAGCTTTGTAGTATAGTCTGAAGTCAGGGAGTCTGATTCCTCCACCTCCGTTTTTTTTCCCTCAAGACTGTTTTGGCTATTCAGGGTCTTTGTGTCTCCATACAAATTTTAAGATTTTTTGTTCTAGTTCCATAAAAAATGCCATTGGTAATTTGATAGAGATTGCCTTGAATCTGTAGATTGCTTTGGGTAGTATAGTCATTTTCACAATATTGATTCTTCCAATCCAAGAACATGGTATATCTCTCCATCTGTTGGTATCATCTTTGATTTCTTTCATCAGTGTCTTATAGTTTTCTGCATACAGGTCTTTTGTCTCCCTAGGTAGGTTTATCCCTAGGTATTTTATTCTTTTTGTTGGAATGGTAAATGGGAGTGTTTCCTTAATTTCTCTTTAAGATTTTTCATCATTAGTGTATAGGAATGCAAGAGATTTCTGTGCATTAATTTTGTATCCTGCAACTTTACCAAATCCATTGATTAGTTCTAGTAGTTTTCTGGTGGCATCTTTAGGATTCTCTATGTATAGTATCATGTCACCTGCAAACAGTGACAGTTTTACTTCTTGTTTTCCAATTTGTATTCCTTTTATTTCTTTTTCTTCTCTGATTGCCATGGCTAGGACTTCCAAAACTATGTTGAATAACAGTGGTGAGAGTGGACATCCTTGTCTTGTTCTGGAGAGTTTTTATCATAAATGGGTGTTGAATTTTGTCAAAAGCTTTTTCTGCATCTATTGAGATGATCATCTGGTTTTTTTCCTTCAATTTGTTAATATGGTGTATCACATTGATTTATTTACATATACTGAAGAATCCTTGCATCACTGGGTTAAATCCCACTTGATCATGGTATATGATCCTTTTAATGTGTTGTTGGATTCTGTTTGCTAGTATTTTGTTGAGGATTTTTTCATATGTATTCATCAGTGATATTGATCTGTTATTTTCTTTTTTTGTAGTATCTTTGTCTGGTTTCTATGGTGGCCTCATAGAATGAGTTTGGGAGTGTTCCTTCCTCTGCAGTTTTTGGAAGAGTTTGAGAAGGATGAGTGTTAGCTCTTCTCTAAATGTTTGATAGAATTCGCCTGTGAAGCTATCTGGTCCTAGACTTTTGTTTGTTGGAAGATTTTTTTTTTTTAAACATCCTTGCTTTTTTTTTTTTCCTAATTTTATTTATTTATTTATTTATTTATGGCTACGTTGGGTCTTTGTTTCTGTGTGTGGGCTTTCTCTAGTTGCGGCAAGCAGGGGCCACTCTTCATCACAGTGTGCGGGCCTCTCACTGTCTTGGCCTCTCTTGTTGCAGAGCACAAGCTCCAGATGCGCCGGCTCAGTAGTTGTGTCTCACGGGCCTAGTTGCTCTGCAGCATGTGTAATCTTCCCAGACCAGGGCTTGAACCCATGTCCCCTGCATTGGCAGGCAGATTCTCAACCACTGTGCCACCAGGGAAGCCCTTGTTGGAAGATTTTAAGTCACAGTTTCAATTTCATTATTTGTAATTGGTCTGTTCATATTTTCTATTTCTTCCTGGCTCGTTCTTGAGAGGTTATACCTTTCTAAGAATTTGTCCATTTCTTCCAGGTTGTCCATTTTTTTGGCATAGAGTTGCTTGTAGTAGTCTCTTAGGATGCTTTGTATTTCTGCGGTGTCTGTCGTAACTTCTCCTTTTTCATTTCTAATCTTATTGATTTGAGTCCTCTCCCTGTTTTTCTTGATGAGTCTGGCTAATGGTTTATCAATTTTGTTTATCTTCTCAAAGAACCAGCTTTTAGTTTTATTGATGTTTGCTATTATTTTCTTTGTTTCTATTTCATTTATTTCTCCTCTGATATTTCTTTCCTTCTGCTAACTTAGGGTTTTTTTGTTTTTTCTCTAGTTCCTTGAGGTGTAACGTTAGATTGTTTGAGATTTTTCTTGTTTCTTGAGGTAGGCTTGTATAGCTATAAACTTCCCTCTTAGAATTGCTTTTGCTGCATCCCGTAGATTTTGGATTTTCGTGTTTTCATTGTCATTTGTTTCTAGGTATTTTTTGATTTCTTCTTTGATTTCTTCAGTGATCTCTTGGTTATTTAGTAATGTATTGTTTAGTCTCCATGTGTTTGTGTTTTTTACATTTTTTTCTCTGTAATTCATTTCTTATCTCATAGCATTGTGGTCAGAAAAGTTGCTTGATATGATTTCAGTTTTCTTAAATTGACTGAGGCTTGATTTGTGACCCAAGATGTGATCTATTCTGGAGAATGTTCCATGCGCACTTGAGAAGAAAGTGTAATCTGCTGTTTTTGGATGGAATGTCCTTTAAATATCAATTATATCTATCTGGTCTGTTGTGTCGTTTAAAGCTTCTGTTTCCTTATTTATTTTCATTTTGCATGATCTGTCCATTGGTGCAAGTGAGGTGTTAAAGTCCCCCACTATTATTGTTTTACTGTTGATTTCCTCTTTTATAGCTGTCTTATGTATTGAGGTACTCCTATGTTAGGTGCATATATATATTTATAATTGTTATATCTTCTTCTTGGATTGATCTCTTTATTATTATGTATTGTCCTTCCTTGTCTCTTGTAAAATTCTTTATTTTAAAGTCTATTTTATCTGATATGAGTATTGCTACTCCAGCTTTGTTTTGATTTCCATTTGCATGGAATATCTTTTTTCATCCCCTCACTTTCAGTCTGTATGTGTCCCTAGGTCTGAAGTGGGTCTCTTATAGACAGCATATATATGGGTCTTGTTTTTATATCCATTCAACAAGCCTGTGTCTTTTGGTTGGAGCATTTAATCCATTGACTTTTAAGGTAATTATCGATATGTGCATTCCTATTACCATTTTCTTAATGAGTTTTGGGTTTGTTTTTGTAGGTCCTTTTCTTCTCTTGTGTTTCCCACTTAGAGAAGTTCCTTTAGCATTTGTTGCAGAGCTGGTTTGGTGGTGCTGAATTCTCTTAGCTTTTGCTTGTCTGTAAAGCTTTTGATTTCTCCATCGAATCTGAATGAGATCCTTGCTGGGCAGAGTAATCTTTGTTGTAGGTTCTTCCGTTTCATCACTTTAAGTATATCATGCCACTCCCTTCTGGCTTGTAGAGTTTCTGCTGAGAAATCAGCTGTTACCCTTATGGGAGTTCCCTTGTATGTTATTTGTCGTTTTTCCCTTGCTGCTTTCAATAATTTTTCTTTGTCTTTAATTTTTGCCAATTTGATTACTATGTGTCTCAGCGTGTTTCTCCTTGGGTTTATCCTGCGTGAGACTCTTTGCGCTTCCTGGAGTTGGGTGGCTATTTCTTTTCCCATGTTAGGGAAATTTTCGACTATAATCTCTTCAAAGATTTTCTCAGCTCCTTTCTCTCTCCTTCCTCCTTCTGGGACCCCTATAATGTGAATGTTGTTGCATTTAATGTTTTCCCAGAGATCTCTTAGGCTGTCTTTATTTCTTTTCATTCTTTTTTCTTTATTCTGTTCTGCAGCCATGAATTCTACCATTCTGTCTTCCACGTCACTTATCCATTCTTCTGCCTCAGTTATTCTGCTATTGATTCCTTCTAGTGTTGTTTTCATTTCAGTTATTGTATTGTTCAGAACTCTGTTTCTTTGTTCTTTAATTCTTCTAGGTCTTTGTTAAACGTTTCTTGCATCTTCTTGATCTTTGCCTCCATTTTTTTCCCGAGGTGCTGGATTGTCTTCACTATCATTATTCTGAATTCTTTTTCTGGAAGGTTGCCTATCTCCACTTCATTTAGTTGTTCTTCTGGGGTTTTATCTTGTTCCTTCATCTGGTACCTAGCCCTCTGCCTTTTCATCTTGTCTATCTTTCTGTGAATGTGGTTTTTGTTCCATAGGCTGTAGGATTGTAGTTCTCTTGCTTCTCCGTTCTGCCCTCTGGTGGTGTATGTATTTGTTTTTAATTTTATCATTTTTTGCTGTTTTAGAAGTATATTTTTAGGTGTCTATAAGTTCATTATATTATTTTTCATTTTGACCTTTAATCAGTATTTCTACTGAATTATTTCACCCTAAGTTCTTTATTTTGATATGTTATATCTAATTTTCATTGTAATATTTCTGTTTCTTCATTTCTTCATTTTCAAACAGACTACTGTTTCATTTTTATATCACTATTTATTTAGACTGAGTGTATTTAAATTTTTATTTAAATTTTATTTTTTTCTTACCATGGCTTTCTGGCTACTTCCTTCTGGGTTCCTTTTTCTCATCAGATATTTTGTATCGCTCATTTCATTTATTTGTTCCTTTTGGAACTTCTCCTAAATACTATATTGCTTCTTTTCAAGTTATTTTGCATATTTTTAACTTCCTTATTAAAAAAGTTTCCTCGAGGGACTTACCTGGCGGTCCAGTGGTTAAGAGTTCCCTCTTCCAATGCAGGGGACATGGGTTCGATCCCTGGTCGGGGAACTAACATCCCATATGCCACATGATGTGGTCAAAAAAGAAAAAAAAAAAGTTTCCTCTCTTTATTGCTTCACTTCCATTCTGGATTATTATCTTACTTCTAGGTTAAAACTTTTGTAATTCTCTCTTCTGCAGATTTTCCCTTTTGTTGATTTAAACAAACCCTTTAATTGCCCCTCTATATAGCCATCTTGTCTTTTAAATGATTTTTACTCTAATTGTAAAGATGACATTCTTTTATCTCTTTGAGATTATATAGATATATAAAATATAAATTATGAGTATTTATTGAATTTATTAGTTGCTCATGTAATTGAGTTTCTAGGACTGTTTACAGTACTTCTCGTTTTGCTTGATAATTCTTTTAATGCAACTTGTTCCCATATTTGATTTCCTGTCTCTTCAATCCAGCTCTCTGGATTGAATTTTTAATTTAGGAAGTCAGGCACTTAACACTCTATCCAACTAGTGGCCTCTGGATGGTTTGTTTATGGAGGCTAAGTGACTTGTAGAACTCCTTAAATGATTCTATATCAGGAGCTCAGCTTTCATCTCTATTGTAGATAGGTCAGATTTTTGGCATCTCTATTTCATAGTGAAAGCAATGATGTGTTGGAGACTAGGGGCTGACTGAAATCTACTGTCTGAGTCAAACTGTCCACTGGGTTGTTTATTCCACAGATGATGATCTCTGATGGACATTAATATATAATGTGAACAGTCTCACATTTTTTGCCTGTTCCCATTGCAGCACCCACATGCTTCTTCTCCAGAACAACTTTTCACCAGATTTCCAAAATTTCTACTCCTAGGTACCTGACCAACTAGACATGCTCTTTGCTACCATCATGAACTCATGTAAACGTTTAACTCATTCAACTTATCTTTCCACATAATGTAAATGAAAAAGTACAAGTTACTAAGATTTGGCTCCTGGAAGGATTTCCCTTCATCACTGCTGGGGGACTCTTTAGTTCTCACTAATACAGTCATTTTCCACTTTTGGTGGCTTGATAATAATTACATAATGGGAAGTTTTGGCTACATGGTGTCTTGATATTCCATGGTTTGGCACTCAGGTTTTCAACAGGGTCCAGTAGCTATGTTATGAATGGTGTTGGCCACTCAGGTGTAGATAGAATGCTCTTGCTCTGAAACACTGGGAATATGCACTGCATTTTTTTTTTATTGGGTTTACAGATGATCCACCCATTGTCTTTATGACAGACACCTCTAGAATCCTAGGGTCTGTTAGATCATATGGTCTAAGCAGCAGGCCTGCTTATATTGCAAGTCAGATATAAGTTCTTTGGCCACAGGCTTTAAAACTAGAAGCTTTTTGTGTCAAATGCTACATTGGTTGGAACAGTATTGTCAAGCATGAAATATGATGCTTCCAAAACCTAGAGTCCTACCAGGAATTATTCTTCTTTCCTAGCTGTAGAAGCTCTAAAATGCAATTATTTACTCTTTATTTTGAAGGGGATGCTCTGGCATGCAGTAGAAAAATGATTTCCTAAATTCTTTACCTTGGAAATTCCAAAAGAAACAGTAATGCCCATACATGAAACCCCACCTGTGCAGGAAAAACAAGCATTGCTGCCATGGCATGAGCCAAGAAGTTCCTATTGTCACTGATACTACTACTATAGGCATAGACCTACCCACACTCAAGAAGCTTGTGCTTAGACTAGCAGACATAGGCTTTGCCTGCTGAAACTGTAATCTGCTAAAGATTACCTGTAAATTTGCACTGCTGTTGAAATGTTGCCTCCTCTGTCCTTCTGCCTTATGCATTTCACACAAGTGAATCAAGAAGACAGAGTCTAAATTATGCCCAGTCCTCTGGTTACATGCAAGTCTGTAAAATGTAGATTTAATCTTCTGTTCTCAATGATACAGGAGTGATCTTAGGAAGAAGTGGGAATAGACACTGAGTGTCAATAGGCAGCATCTTAAACATGTACAGTATTTGATGAGTATATGTAAAATGTTGAAAATATATGCCATTTTAAGCAAGAAATTTAAACACCATTCTCTCTTATACACAAGCAAATGCACTAAATCATTAAGTATTTAAACCTGACAAAATCATGCTTTGACTTCTTGGCAAACATCTCCTATATTAATCTCCTCGGGCTGCTACAGCAAAATACCACAGCTAGATGGCTTAAACAACACACATATATATTTTCTTTTCCTCATAGTTCTGGAGGCTAGAAATCCAAGATCAAGGTGTTGGCAGGTTTGGTTTCTACTGAAGTCTCTCTCCTTGGCTTGCTGATGGCCACCTTCCCATAGTGTCCTCACATGATCTTTTCTGTGTGTGTATCTTTCATGTTTCTGTGTGTGTCCTAACATCCTCTTTTTATAAGGACAACAGTCATAATAGATTAGAGCCCACCCAAGTAACCTCATTTTAAGTTAATCACCTCTTGGGGAGAGGGAAATTCAGCCTATAATACTCCCCTCCCACATTTTTTTTTTAATCTCACAAGCAGATTGCATGGAATAGGACCACTTGTATTCTCATAATCATTATGAAATTGTATAAAAGGTAATTCTCATGTACATTATTATAAACATTATTATAAAATTTAGGGTAAATTTTACTTTAAAATGTTAAAATTTATGTATATATAAATTGTTCAACCAAAATTACAAAATATCTAGGCTGAGTTATTTACACACCACATTAAAAAACTACCATGTGTAAAATATTAGATAGCTAGTGGGAACCTGCTGTATAGCACAGGGAGCTCAGCTCGGTGCTCTGTGATGACCTAGATGGGTGGGATGCTGGGGGGGAGGGGAGTGTGCGAAGGAGGTCCAAGAGGGAGGAGATATATGTACACATATAGCTGATTCACTTCGCTGTATGGCAGAAACTAGCACAACATTGTAAAGCAAAATATACTGTAAAAAAAAAAAAAAGTGAAGAAGTCCTTTTAACATTGTACAATGGTCATTATCATTACCAATTTATTCATTATGGCCCTAATAATTTCACTTTGAGAAATAAAGCCAGTTTCTAAGATTATAAGAGACGGAAATGGATGTTTTTCACTTGGTTCAAACTAGTGAATTTGTTTTCTTTATAGATAGAAGGAGGAAACAGGTGCTTCTGTGATTTATGAAAGAATGTAGCTCACAATTATTATGATGAAATGTCAAAATTATGTTAATCTACATTGAATGGTGAAAGCACTACAATCATAGCACAATCAAGTTAGAACAATGTTCTTAAATTCTAACTGGGCTTTGAATGAAATTGTTTTAACTATGCTAATTTAAAAGTTTCTTAAATGTTCCTGTGGCTCATTATCTTTCAACACATTGTAATTATTTTCTGGTGCTGACAACTACACTTTGGAATAGAAGCCCACTGGCATTTTCATAAATTATTTAAATGTAAAAATTGCTGTACAGTGGTTCATATGAGTCACTTTTATCACAGACAGTGTTCAAGGTATGAAGATTCAGTGACATATCATTTCTAGGTAGAATCAAGATGAGAAGTTTGGTCCAATTACTGCAAGGAATTCCAGTAATAAAATGCTATTTTTTTCTTAAATTGGCAACTCAGAAGGAAAGGTCAGATCTGGCATATGTTTGAGTATAAAAGTGAGCTTATTAATTTGGCTTATTATACACAAATATAACAAGTCATTTCTGGTACACTTACTGCTTTTTATCCAAGGTAAAATAATTTATTAAATTCAGAAAAAGTCACACAAGATTACAGAAAGCTGTTATTTTCAAGTCAGTTTGAGTGTGTCTCAAACAAATAATTATTTTCAGATATATTTTAGGAATTCAACCATATATATATATGATTGAAATTTAGTTCACATACCATAGAATTCATTTATCAAAGTATATAATTCAGTGTTTTTAGTATATTCACAGTCTTGCAATCATCACCACTATCAATTTTAGAACATTTTTATTACCACAAAAGGAAACTCCTGACCAATTAGCTGTCACCCTCCACCCCAGTGCCAGTCCTAGGCAAATACCAATCTACTCTCTGTCTCTATAGATTTGTCAATGTGGACATTACATATAAATGACATCATACAATATGTGATCTTTTGTAACTGACTCTTCTCACTTAGCATAATGTTTTCAATGTTCATTCATATTCTTGCATGTATCGGTATTACATGCCTTTAAATTAACAAATAATGTTGCATTGTATGGAGATACCAAAAGTTATTTATCCATTCATCAGTTGACGGACATTTGGCTTGTTTCCATTTTTTGGCTGTTATGAATAATGCTTCTATAAACTTTGTGTGCATGTGTTTTATTTCTCTGGTATATTTCTAGGAGAGGAATTATGAAGTCATGTAGCAATTCTATGTTTAATCTTTTGAGAAACTGCCAGACTTTTCTAAAGTGGCTTTACCATTTTACATTTCTACTAGTCAAATATGAGGATTCTAGTTTCTCACATTCTCACCAACGCATGTTATCTGTCACTTTGATTAAAGCTATCCTAGTAAATATGAAATTATATAACATTATGGTATGATTGTCTCGTATTCATATATCAGTTAGTAGCAAATGTCCTTAAGTTATCACTAATGACCACTTAAATTGTGCTGGATGAGCCATTATGTATGCTGAGCTTACAACTGCAAACACTGATTTAAATAATTGATAGAGATATCAGTAAAAGAAGAAAGAGTAGAAGGACAAGGCAAGAGCAATATAATAATGTTCCATTTATTGGATATATTATATTTTGTTTCTCCATTCATTGGTTGGGGGACATTTGGATGTCCCCCAAAAAAGAATAACAGGGAAAGAAGATATACTAGCATGAATAATGAGGTGATTTTAACTTTAAAGGACATCAACTCTCTTTAATGTCCCAGAAAAATAATTTCAATCTAGAATCCTATACTCAGGCAACTGATCAAACAAATTGGATAACAAAATAAAGAGATTTCAGGCATAGATATTTCAACAAACAAAATAAAACACACACAAAACACAAAAATCTCTCATGTACTCTTTCTTAGGAAGCTAAACTAATTAAAATGAAAGAATAAAAAGTGAAAGAAGAAGATAGAGCAGCATCTTCAAAGGAAGATGCTCAGCAGATCTGGGAAAGTAAGAAAATGCCCAGGATGCTGGAACAGGCATTTCCTTCCAAGCAACTCACTCTTAGGCTCTTAGAGTGAGGAGAAAAGATTGCAGCATTAAACTTTTTTTCTCCAGAAAATAAACTGAAATCACAGGTAGTACAACAAGTTAGTGTGGAAATTTGACTGAGAGGTTGAAGAAGATGTAGAGAGAATTCTCTTGGAAATAGAGCAAAACTATACGTAAAGATATATATATATATATATAAAAAACAAGTTGTGCATGAAAGGTAATTTAACAATAATACACTGAGCAGCTCAAAAGTGTAAATATATGTACCTAAAATCAAAATAAGCCCTGCATATTGATTTAACCCAGTGGTGATTTAACAATAATTGCAGATGTAAGGAGGGGGAAAATGGTATGACGTGGTAAGAGAAATAAATCGTCATCTCTTACAATAGGAAATTAATAGGTGTTTAAAATGATAATTTATTATTGCAGTATAGGCATATAATTTAAAGTTATGGATGGGTATATGAGAAGCACAGGAAAAAGAGTTTAGGTACTTTTTTATATGGAGATGAATTAGGAGTGGGGATGAATTGATCCTTGGATTCCTCTACCTTGGATATTTTTCTTTGATTATTTTAAAATATTATGTTATTAACATTCATAGACTGTTATAAAATTTTGTAAATAATTTGTTGTATAAGTGGCAATTTACTATAATGGTATCCTCATTAATGAAAGCAAAAACAATGGGAAGATAAAACACTGCACTGCATTGCCTAGAGATTCTTTTCTAATTGGAGAATGCATTTCTTAACCTCAAATCTTTTATTTCCTCTTTCGTGCTTTTCTAAAAAAAAATATTGTTTCTTGAACTTTGAAGATAATTGACACTTTGAACTTTTTATTAATTTATTTTTTAATTTACTTATTTGCTTTCAGGCTTATTATTACTTAGTGTATGGCTACCACAAAATCACAAGTATCTTACATTAATTTTCTTTGATATCCAGTGTTCCAGTCTTTCTTTCATGCCTCTACAAGAGAAATTCTTTTTGGTTTCATGGAAATATTTCTAACAATGTTATCTAACCAGGAAGAGCTCATGCTCTTCCTTCTCTTTTCCTTTCTGGTTCAAGTCTCATCCTTGGTTTCCCTTTTTTTTTTTTTTTGAAAGCGATGTAATGGAACATTTATACATGCCATTATAGGGTTAAGAAAAGGGGGCAGGAATAGCAGAGATTCTGTAAGCTTCCTGATAGCAGGAACTAAGTTCACCATCATTTCCTCTATGGCTTCCCATATTGTTAAGGCCAGTTTGGTGCCAGTCTCTGCATGAAGATTTTCTATGTAGAAGAAAAATCTCCTTAGAAAAAAATTCAGCATTATAATATATTCTCTTCTTTATTATATCATCAGTCTCTTGTCACCATGAAATAGTATTTTGTACATTAAAATTCTCCAAATCCCCTAGCCAAGTGTTACATCTATGAAAGGTAATAAATATGAATATGAAATTTCAGTAAACTATTAAAGTGTTAATCAAGAATGGTTCTGTGACTCCTATTTAAAGGTAGTTTTCCAAATCTTGATTAATTATGTGATTAGCTTTTAATAATAATATTGTTTGTTTTCTTAATCATAAAAGAACATGTAATCATAAAAGAACAAGTTATTCAAAATATATTAGTATTGTGGGTTTTTTTACAACTCAGTGAATTATACGATTGCCTTTTTTTTGGATATATGCTTAGTTCGTTATCTGCACACATATTCACAAACAGAAGTTGAAGAAACTCACAGAATATTAGGTACAAGATAGAAATTTTAGAAGTTTAATTTCAGAATATATATTTATTTTATTTTAATTATGAGCTCCTTTTCTTGACTTAATTTCTTCATGTCTTCATTGCCTAGATAATAGAATTTTCAATGCTTGACTTTTTAGTGATATTCCCTATAAAAATACTAAGGAAAGTGAGTTTTTTGCATCCCAGTTCATGGAAGCAGCACTGTCAAAGGAGGTTTAGATATTGTTAATGAGAAATAGTATTACTGGTGAAAATATGGGTACTAGAATGCATTTATTATCATTCCACAGTACTGACACTTGGTAGGCTGGCCCAATCTCTAGGCCACTGAGGTTATTTACAAAGCCAAAAATAATTTATTTTTTAATAGAATGAGTTCACATCAGTAATTCTCTTTTAAATTTAATTATATAAAATGTTTTACTTTAATTTTATTTAATGTAAATTGCTCAATTTTTTTCTATAATATGCTTACTAAAACTTCTGTAACCTCAATCTCTTGTAATTGTATACTCTTTTTTAACCCTTTTACAACTCACTGATTACCTTTCTGTGGTCATTTTATTGACCTTAAAGCTTTTCAAAAAACTCTTGCCTCTAATTATTATTTAAAACAATTTGTCTTCATAATTATAAATTTCATATTTCAAGTAATCAAAGATTTATATAATGGAAAATGAGGTTAAATTTAAATATAGTCTTTATTCTTTCAGATAAATTGATTTTGTACTTTTCTTTCCCTTTTAGTGCATTTTGCTCATTCTACCATCATAAGTAATTTCTATTAATTCTGCCTAGAACAAAGCATATTTCATAATTACTCAATTCAGACAAGGAACCAGATACTACCATACAAATAAATTAAATATTGCTCATGAGTTGATTTAAAAAAATAATTGCAGAGATTGCATCTTTCCAGCTATCACTAATCAGGCTGTCTAGTTTTTGAAGGTCAAAAGGAAGAAAATAATAGAAGTTAGCCAATCAACCAACTCTGCAATGGTAAGCGCAAAGGTCAAATATAATTATACAGATAGAAAGGAATATCAAGTGAAATTTTAATGTTTTATTCTTTATACTTAGATTTTCAAAAAGTATATATTCACCTATAAGATTAACATAACTTTTAAGAAAAAAAAATGTAATGTCCAATTGGTTAACGATTATGTTCGGTAGTTGCTTTTGTGTTTCTACCGTGTGCTGGGGAAAAAGCTAAACAATAGGTATAAAGTAGTGAAAACATGTTTAGAGATAGCCAAGAAGAATGGTGGTATCAATCTAAGCTTAAAAACAAAGAAAGTATAGCTTATGGTGAATACATGAATGACAGAGAGAAACTACAGTTTCTGGTCAAAGATGTTTTTTAATAACTTTACATATCAGTACATCAAAGAACACTCACTACCTTTAAATGAGCTGAACATATGTTTGTAAGTGTATTTCATTAAAAAATATATGTGAAAAGACAAAAAACTAACAAGCTAGGATGTGAAGAGTACTCGTCCAATGTTGTCTAGAAGCAATGGACTTCATCTAGAGAGATGCAAGGCACTGCCTTTTGCTCTGAGCAGAGGTTCTCAAGTGTGGCCCACAGATCATGCTGGTCCAATAACTGTCACTGCTCTGCCTAGATAGCGTGAGATTGAAAGTGAGCATTTCTATATGTTAATATCTAATTGAGAGAGTTTTCTGATGATCCTGAAAATAAAAACCTGTGTTTGTATTTAATATTTTTAATTTCATTTCTTCAGTACTTCACTTTAATTGGATTATGTAAAAGTATTAATATGTAAGAACTGTGTTCAAAAAATTGGATGTAATATACTCTAGATCAGTGGCCCACAAATTTCAGCCTACTGGCCAAATATGCCATGCCTATGGACTGTGTTTTTAAGAGTTTTCATGGAACACAGCCAAAATCACTTGTGTGTATGTACATAGTATTAGTGATAGTAAATCCCTATGAGAGAAAGTATTTTGCCGTTTTCAAGTATTCAAATATATTAATCCATTTAGAAGAATTCTGGTTCAGTAGGAATCATTAGTATACGTTATTCTTTTATGATACAGTGAAAAGGTATTAAATATATAATAGACCACTAACAGAGTAAACCAGTTTCTCAGTTTAAGATAGTAGATTCATTAGATTCTTAGACATTTGAATAGAGTTTCTGTGGAGGATTAATACGATTTTACATATTAATGTTATTGTACTTGAAAGGTATGTAACATTATTATAACTCCTCCCAAAATACACTCACCTTTTGAAAACAGATTTTAATCATGATTAATTCAGAAACCATTTATATTTTTAATTGACAGCTCATACATCGCATTGGTGCCACATATGTAACAGATGCTCAACAGTTTGTTGAATAAAAAAATGATAAGCAAGTCTATGAAATGAAATGGAACACAGATATGTAAACTTTCCTGAAAAAGGTAGAATTTGGCAATAGATTGATAAAATTATTGTAAAATTTTTAACTTTATTGCCAATTATGGTATAAGGTTTCTTAATAAAATAGATACTATATTTAAATATAAGATTTTAAAGCATTTTTTCCTTACTCAACATCGTTGGACATTTAAACACTTTCTATTATTTATGCCAGGTGATTTGGGGGTTTCAATGTAATGTTTAGATGTATATCACAATTCACATTGAATCACAAGTAGTTTTTTAGTGACTTTTAAAAAATGGTCTTACAAGACGTCCTAGAATCATCTAGTTCAGGGGTGCCCAACCTCCAGGCCACCTACCAGTACCAGTCCGTGACCTGTTAGGAACCAGGCCACACAGCAGGAGGTGAGTGGTAGACAAGTAAGTGAAGCTTCATCTGCCGCTCCCCCTCGCTCTCATTACTGCCTGATCATCCTCGCCCCCGTCCC
Source organism: Lagenorhynchus albirostris (assembly GCF_949774975.1). Lineage (NCBI taxonomy): Eukaryota > Metazoa > Chordata > Mammalia > Artiodactyla > Delphinidae > Lagenorhynchus > Lagenorhynchus albirostris. The sequence continues at coordinate 17,491,745 of NC_083097.1, forward strand.
CCCGATCTGTGGAAAAACTGTCTTCCAGGAAACCAGTCCCTGGTGCCAAAAACGTTGGGGACCGCTGCTGTAGTTAATAGATCTTTAAATATATTTTTCTCTGTTTCTTTCTGTTTCCCTTCCTGTCCTTACCTGAACCAGGGATTGTCTTGCATTTAGTAAACCTGTGCTTTTCTACTCTTGAGGCCAGTGCCAAATTCATAGATAAGTCTTTTTCTACAGTAGGCAGGCAAAGGATTCAGTTTCTGCTGAGCTTGTCTGACACTCAGAGCAACATATTTCAATTATGTTATTCTAGAATTAGGAATTTTATATAGCTGAAAGGAATAAAAATCCAAATAATATACTGCTTAGTTGTAATATTATAGAATAGAAAATAGAGATATAAAACCAAATGAAAATGTAAAACATTATTTCTCAGCCTCTTAATGTTTTGTTGCAAGTCCTAAATGTTTATATTTATGTACTGTTTCCTAATTTTTTAAAATTAATTAATTTATTTTTATATTTATTTTTGGCTGTGTTGGGTCTTCATTTCTGTGCGAGGGCTTTCTCTAGTTGCGGCAAGCGGGGGCCGCTCTTCATCATGTCTAATTTTTTTAAGAATATATTTTTTTCTGTTCTTTAGTTGCTAGGTATGTGAGATGTTAGCAGCATGAATAGCCATATAATTCAAATATATTTTTCATTAATATTCTGAAAGCCAATATCATGTAGGGAAAGAAAAGCTACTTGTAATCAAGAAAATAAATTACCAGTGTTTCACTTATTTAATGACATGATAATATGTATACCAACCACCAAAATAATAAGCATTTGCTGTTATGATATTTAGATTCAGTTGAGGGCATCTAGGTGATTCACATGATCTTGAACCACTCATGGATATTTTGGGGGGCTGGCTGCTTCTCAGCCAATCTAGGCTGGTCTTGACAGCAATGGCTTAGTAGGATCAGATCTGCTCTACAAGCTCCTCATCCTCCAACAGGATAGCACATACAAGTTCTGATGGGAATACAAAGAAGAACTACAACAAGTACAAACACACAGATCCTCTTGAGGCCTAGGCGTAGAACTAGTACCATGTAACTTCCACCTTCCTCTACTGGCCAAAGCAATGCACATAAACAAGTGTAGAATCAGAGTGTAAGAACACTACAAGGTTACATGGCAGAGGTCATGAATACAGAGAAGTGAAGACTTGGGACCAAAGATGCAATCAACCACAGCAGTAAGTGTTCAGTTACATTTAAAAGAAATAGATCTATGATGTAGTTTGCAAATAGTATCAAATTAAAAAATACAAATGAATATTCAAAAATTAAATTTCTGTGTTCTATTCACTTATGCCTTTTCATATTGCTGACTTAAAAAAATCAAAGTATAATTTATATAAGGTGAAATGTTCAGCTATTAAGTACTGTTCAGTCAGTTTTCATGAATGCATATCAAGACACAGAATACTGATACTTTCACTACCCCAGAAATTTCCCTCACAGTCTTTCCTAATCAATTCACTTCAACTTTATTAGTTTTTTACTAGATGTATATTAATCACTTCATTAAGGTAAAAAAAGAAATAAAAGGCATAGCTATTAGGAAGAAGAAACAAAGCTCTGAATTCTGAGAATATTATGTATTCATGGAAAACTGAAGAATTTACAAGAAAAGTAATAAAATATAAAAAGTGGATATAGCAATATTTCAGGATACACAGTTACTATTAAAAATAAATTGTATTTATGTATATTAATGAAATACTAAAACTGACATTTAAAACAGCATCAAAAATTATCAAATACCAAAGTACAAATTTAACAGTGCAAGATTTTATAGACTCTAAGCTATAAATCTTTGATGTTATAAATTGAAGAAGATTTAAAAAACTGTAGAAATATACCAGTAAAAGGTCAGTTCTCCTTAAACTGATGTGGATTTATTTTAGTTTCCCAACTTAACATTAAAATATTAGCTGTGAGCTTTTCATTGGTGTCCTTTATCAGGGTGAGGAAACCTCCTTCCATTCATAATTTGCTGAGCTATTTAATGAAAAATGTGTATTTTACCTTGTCAATACTTTCCTTGCCTCTATTGAAGTAAATAATATTCACTCAATCTGATAATGGTATGAAACAGTAATTTTTGAATGATAATCTATTCTTTCATCCTTGTTATACACCTCATATGATAATACTGTGTTTTCCTTTTCCTAGAATGATGGATCTGATTCACTAATACTTTAATGACTTTTGCATCTGTTTTCATAAAACATACTACTCTGCAATTTTTTTGGCAATACCATTGTCTGGTTTTGCTATCAGGGTTGTAGTGGCCTCACCAAATGAGTTGAGAAACCTTTACTCTTTCTCTACTTTATGAAAAACCTTACAAAAATTGCTATTCTTTCTTCTTTAAATGCCTAATTTAATTCATCAATGGAGCAATCTAGAATTGGTGCTATATTGTGGGAAGATATTTATGAACTAAATATTCACATAGACATACAAATATTTAGGTTATCCAGTCTTCTTGAATAGGTGTTGGTTATGTGTGTCTTTTAGAGTACTTTTTTTTTTTTCCATTTGGATTTCAAATTTATTGGCATAGAATTCTTCAACATACCACTTGTTATTTTAACGTCTATGAGATATGTAGTAGGTGGTTTTGCTTTAATTCTTGACATTTGTAATCTGTTTTTTTTTTTTCTGTTTCCTTTTTTCTTCATTATTTTGCTAGGGGTTCATGAATTTTATAGATATTTCTGGAGAAACAACTTCTCACTTTAGTCATTCTCTCATTTACTGATTTTCTCTTTTTTGTTTGTTTTCTATTTCATGGATTTTTACTGGTATTTATTTTTCTCCTTCTTCTTTAGTATTTGTTCTTTCTCTAACTTCTTTTTGTACTGGGAGCTTTGTTATGGGATGCATTCACATTTAGGATGATATCTCCTTAATTAACTGACCCTTTTAAGCTATGGCCCTACCTTATAACCTTGAATTAAATTTTTCCTCATTTAAGAGCATCAACAATGGCTTTCTTATGATTAATGAATGCATGGTAGATATATGTCCCTTTCTCATGCATAATGGATGAATAATAAATATAGGTCCATTCTCTCATTTTCAACCTGTTTGTGTTTTTATATTTACAGCAAGTTTCTTATAAGTGGCATATGGTTGAATCTCGCTATTTTTATCCAGTCTTATAATGCCTGTTAATTGAAGTGCTTAGTCTATTTACATGTAATGTAAATTATTCATATGTGTGCATTCAAGTCTAATATACTGCTATGTGATTTTGATTGTCTCATCCTTGTTCGTCTATTGTTCTCTCCTTAAATTGTGGGTGACTCAAATATTTTAAAAAAATTTATTTTATCTTGTTACATCTTTGTTGTTATTGTCATGTATGCATGTGTGTGTATATGTTTTGCATTAAAAATGCAATATTGATCTTTAACTTTGAACATTCTGTTTAAACTATTTTAATGATTCATAAAATTTTATCTATGTTTCAAAATTACCTTTCAACTTTTGTTGTTGTTTATTTTACCTCTATATATGCTGTAAAACCTCTACTATAATCTGAATTGTGTCCCCCCAAAACTCATAAGTTTAAGCCCTAATCCCCAATATGATTGTATTTTTATATAAAACCTTTAAAGTAGTAATTAGGGTTCAATGATGTCATAAGGGTGGGAGTTTAATCTATGATGATCAGTGTTCTTATAATAAAAGGAGGAGATACCAGGGATGTACACATGCAGGATAAAGGCCATATGAAAGCACAGCAAAGAGATGCCCATGTACAGGCCAAGGAGAAAGGCCATGGGAGGAACCATCTCCCCTGCTTGCACCTTCATCTTGAACTTCCAGTCTCCAGAACTGTGAGAATATAAATTGCTATGGTTCAAGTCATCCAGTGCAGGGCATTTTATATAATAAACTAATATACTTATGTTCTTTTATTATTTTTGACATTTTAATAAGCTACAAAATTTTATTCTTAAATATATATACATCCTAGATACAGTTGCCAAATTAATATTTGAGTATATCTTGATGTTACAGAATGAAAACTGAACACACTGTGAAGTTTAGTCATAGTTAAGGTGAAAAGAGAGTCTTGTAGTCTTTTGATTATATCTCAGTTATAAAATAATGACATTGATGCTTTTAACGTGCAATGCACATTTTTTTTTTTTAATTCACTGCTCTTTTTAAAACTGAGACAGCTAACATTTTAAAAAATCACTGCTGTTTGGGAAAGTAATGGATATGCCTTTAAATGAATCATAATGCAAACATATTTGCTTATTTATATGATGTTAAAATTCTTAATTATATAGCTACTAAAATGTACCTTATGTTGATTAAATGATATTTGAAAATGTGGAAAAATGCATTGAATTTCAGCAACATAGCTCCAGTCATAGTTAACTTTGCTAACTTGTACTTATTTTTAGAACTCGCATCAGAGGACAGTAAAATACAACCTGGATCAAAGGTCCAGTGAATATGACTTTTCCTTAATGCATTTTGGTCTGCATGTTTACTTAGAATCATTATTCCTCTCCAGATTTCCCACTTAGTCCATTAAAAATTAATGCTATGAAAGTTCTCTAAAATGTTCAGCTCTTTTTTGGAGTCTCTCAATGATTGCAGCATTGTACAAATCTGCTTCTTCCAGTGTGACTGTTTCATCTAGCAATTTGAGAAAAGGAAGTGGCACTGCCAGGGAAAGGGAGGACTTCTTTGAGACCCTTGGTATTTTCCAATGAAGTCTTTGATGTGGCTTACCCAAAACCTGTGACACGCAGCTCAAGCAGTGTTTAGAGGGAAATGAATAGCTATTAATGCCTACAGGAAATATAAAATTTCTGGAAGATCTTTTTCCATTTGGCTAACCAGATCTGTATTTTAGTGAAATGTTCCAGATTATTAGACAACAGGCAGAGTGTCTTTATTCTCATCCTCAATACTCTTTGCTTTAGAAAAAAATTTTGGTGTAGCACTTCCCAGTCTGTGATCCTGCCCTGACAAGGGCTGGAATACAGTCTTCATTGACATACATAGTTCATTTTTTTTTTTTTAATCTTTAACTAACATCCAGCATTTCTTTGTCAAAAATCTTTTGTAATTCTGAAGGTAATTCACCTTTTTGGTGGAGTCAGAACCTACTTACTGACTTGCACCATCAGAATAACTTCTGAAATCATTAGCGACTTAGAATCCATTTTACCATAGTTTTTTTTTTTTTTTTGCGGTACACGGGCCTCTCACTGTTGTGGCCTCTCCCGTTGCGGAGCACAGGCTCTGGATGCTCAGGCTCAGCGGCCATGGCTCACGGGCCCAGCCACTCCACGGCACGTGGGATCTTCGCAGACCGGGGCACGAACTCGTGTCCCCTGCATCGGCAGGCGGACTCTCAACCACTGCACCACCAGGGAAGCCTGTTTTCAGTAGTTTTAGTATGAGGTACTTGGCTGTGTTTTTATTTTCATTTATCACACTTCAGGTTTCTTTGAACTTCTTTGATCTGTGGGAGGTTTTGTTCGTTTGTTTTTAAACATTTAAAAAATTCTCAACCTTAATCTCTTAAAATATTTCTTGTGACCATTTCTCTCTTTCCTTCTTCTCCTCCTGGGTTTCCAGTACTTGTATATTTGAATGTTTTCATATTGTCCCATGGTTTTCAATTAGCTATTCCATTTTTTCTCTGTCTTATTTTTGTGCTCTAGGTAAGAGAATTTCTATTGTCATATCTTCACGTTCAAAATTATTTCCTTTGTTTTGTCTGTTCTGAATATACCATGTCAATCTAGCTTGTAGTTGAGTGGGGTTAGGGACTCTTGCTTATTTATTCATATTCAGTACCCCATGAATTTGAAAATCCTCTAGTGATAGACAGCTGCTGCTTTTTGCTTAGCGTGAGGCCTGGAATGATTGAGGCTATCTCTGTGGGTGTTATGGTTCTACCTTCTGCTTTCAGCAGGCCCAGGAAGACTTTACTAAAGATGGGTTTCTCCCTGTGCTTTGCTTCTCTCTCAGCAGTAGGGCATTGCTTGCTACCCAATGTAAGACTTATCCAGTGGTGAAAATATTTTTCAGTTTCCCTGCTACCAGTGCAACCTGAAACAGGCCCTGTTTCCTTGAGCCTTACGTCTTAGGCTTTCTCAGCATTCCTACTCTTCCACGGCAAACAACCACTTCCTCCTATTCAGTACAAAGTCCTGAACCCAAAGAGATTTCCTGGTACTCTCTCAACTGTAGCAAGTGTTTGCCTCATACTGATGCACTGTCAGAGATGGGTGTGTGTCCTGCTCAGCCTTTAGGGGCTGAGGGCTTAATGCCATGAATTTAAAGAGCCTGTGGTAGGTAAGTGTTCTGTACCTCCCATAGCGTCAGAGAGCTTTGCCTTTTAGGTCAAAGTCTTTTAGGGCAGAGTCTTTCTGGCCCCCTCCCAGTGGTAGTCAGTCTTGGCCTTGTATTGATGTATGGGGTTGGGGAATATTGGTCATATTCTGTCTTTCCCCCAGTGACAGATATTTTCTGCTTCAGGCAGTGAAAGATCTGGGGCAGATGGTGTCCAATTTCCTTTCTTTCCCCAGTAGCGGAGAGCTGCATCTTTCATCACATCAAGATCCAGGTTGAGTGTGGATGGTTTTCCTGCACACTGCTAAGGGCGGCCAATCCTTACCTTGCAGTCATGCAGGTTTGGTGAACAGGCAGGTTGCTTTAGGCTCTCCTTCTTCAGCCCCAAACATCAGCAAGCCATGCATCCTGTGAAGTTGGTATGTCTACCTTCCCTGTTCTCAGTCCCTCTCATGAGCAATTGACCTATGAAAAGGGTTGACGAGGGAAGGCAGTCTCCTCTTATGTCTGGTGCTTTCAGGGATTCCAAGTTAGCATGCTAGCCCTTACTTGGCATTTAATAAGTCATCAAATTTAAGCTGTTTTGATCCAACTTAATTTTATAGTAGCTAAGTCTATTTCCCATTGTTATGTCTTAGATGAAACACTTTATGTGTCTTATCCTTTCTCAGAAATGCATGTCAGCCATTGGAATTTTTTTTTTAATTAGATAGCCTTTTGATCTTACCATTTTATTGAAGAGCAGGCCTGTTCTCATTTTTAAGGTGATAATAAAGTTGTTTTTTTGTTTGTTTGTTTGTTGCTGCTTTCCATGTTTTATGCAAAAAATAAAAGATAAATCTCACTTTTCAATTTTAAAACATAATTTTGGAAAGAAATGAAGCGTATAACATTTGCCTGGTTTGCACTTTTACTAATGGGCACGTTAGCCACATTTTTTCTCTCATTCTAACTCTCATAGTCCTTTAAAAGTATAGATGTTTGACTCAGTTTCATGGTAAAAAATAATAATTTGATAAATTAGAAGCCCATTTTATTTAGTATGTGACTATTATTGATTAAGTCCATCAGGTTATATATTTCTAAAGAGCTACACTATAAAGAGAAAGAAGAACAAATTTTGAACTTTTTATTGTCTGCTGAAGCATTTCTTATAGGCATGTACAAACAGGCACACTGATGTACAAACAGATCCATCTAGAGTCTTCATTTCTACATCTTTACTGTCATCACCTATTTACAGAGAGACTCTTTTGGGACTTCACATATTTTTCTCCTAGAGTTTTCTAGTTAACCTCAGATATTGCATGGACTCGAGGACAGTCTGTTGGTACAATGATATTTGTTCTGTGATAACATGGGGTTATTACAAGTCTTTATGAGAAGACTTTAGCCTAGTTTTTTTCAGATCCTACAACATGTCTTTTTCATTATTTTTAAACTGGATGGTTAGAGTGTGTGGATCATTAAACTTTGCATTCACACTAAAGAACAGAAATAGTGTAGGTTTTAAATAAGAGAGAGTACTAGGGCACTAAGGAAGAGAGTGTCCTTTCTGACTTTGCAGAGGCAAAATCCTTGACTAAATGGCTGATAAACAGATCACTTTGAATATTTATAATAGTTTTGCAAAAAACTCCAAAGCAGTCATGCTACCTGTAATAATGAAAGTGAAAATCTTTTCAGCTACAGACTTATTTCAAATAATAGTAATTTGTAAATGTTCTTCCAAGGAGAACTAATAATTATATTTTCATTTTTTTAGATATGCAGAGGTAGTGGCAACTTTTTCATGGATTTTAATGAATCATGCATATTTTCAATCTATGCTTAGCAGTTCTAGACTTACCACTGTATCCTATTTAGCTTCTTAGGGCTTCTCAGCATATTTACCAAGTTATTTTTGAATACAAAAAATTTTATTAAATTTATAATCTAAGTCCAGAATGGTACACAATCATATTTGTATTAGTGATGCATTCACAGAAAGTAAACACACACTTTTTTTCTTCTTATAGGAAGAAACAGAGTGTTATCAGATCCCTCAAATCCTCCTTCACAACCTCTTTTCTTTGGTGACTACAACTGCCCCTCCCCCCAAAGTGAATAACAACAATGCTGACATCTAAAATAATATATTGCTTTTGCACTTAATAGAAAAGGGATCATCTATTATGTACTATGTCTGTCTAGCTTATTTTCATCAATATTTTGCATATGACATTCACCCATATTGCTACATTTGGTTGTAGTTTATTCATCTCATTAATGAGTAGTCCATTTTATGAATGTATCACAATTCATTAATTGCTGTAAATAGACATTTGATTCCTTTCCAAATGTTAGCTAGTACAAATGTTGCTGCTATGAATGGTCTTTTTCATATATTTGGCTGAACATATGTGGTGGGGAGATACACACAAGTGAAGTTACTTGCTCAAAGTATAAGTAGGTTAGCTATAGTAAATACTACCGACCACCTTTGTAAAGTGATTGCATTAATTTAATTTAAATTTAAATTTAAATTTAATTAATTTAAATTTAATAAATTTAATTTAAATTTAAATTTAAATTAATTTAAATTCTTAACAACAGCATATGAAAGCTCCAATTGCTCCATGTTCTCCCAAAACATGAAATTGTCTATTATTTTTATTTACCCTGCTGGTGAGATTATATTTCTGTTTTAATTTGCATTTATACTTTATGATGAATGAAATAGAGGACTTTTTCATGTGATTTATTCCCAGTTGAACATTATCTTTTGTGAATATCTTGTTTGAATCTTTTGCCAATTGTTCCATTAGGGCATCTTGCTTTTTATTGATTTATGAATGCTCTTTATATATTCCAGGCACATCCATTATTATATACATACATATATTAATGTACATATATTTTATATCTACTTTGTAGATATACAAAGCCCAGAACATATTTCTCTATATTTATGCATTTATGTTAATCCTAGAGAAATACTAAGAGTTAAAGAGGATGAAAGACACAGACTATTAAAAATTGACAGGTCACCTTGAGGCCATGTCCTTGAAATCTCTCGTATGACATGAAGATATAACATTAATTGAAGATCTTGGGGGCAAAATGCCATGTTAACAAACATTTTTCCACAAAAATCCACTCTTATTTTGACCATGAACTCTTACCTCATGTTTTGAATTTGATCTTCAAGGGCCACTAAACTCAATCTCTCATATTCTTCTTGTCATCAAAGTTTATAAGTCTTTTTCTTGAAGTGTTCTAGAATTCATTATTTTCATGGTTGTCTTACCTGTTTTATCTCCCAGGCCTCTGGGATCTGCCTTACAAATATCTTAATAGAAATCATGTGTATTATTATTTTTTCCTTTGACTAGTATAACATCAAACAATAGCATTAAATTCTATCTCTGATAGAGCTGTATGAGTTATTCATTTCTCCTTTTACCCATTTCTACCTAATTTATCACCTCATACCTGCATGATTTCATTTTCTTGCTGACTGATCCTCATGGCTTTTGTCTACCTCCCTTCCAAGTCATTCTATACAAGGCTTAACAGATATATATATTTAAAAGTTAAAACTCTTTATGAGAATAACCCACTTAAAATCATTTAATTGTAAAGTCTTAGCATGTAGACAGAGTCTTCCAATATTTGATTGGGCCTTACCTTATTAACTTATGCTCTAATAGATTTGTGTAATTGGGACATGACATTGAATTACTTAATATTCTTATGGCAGTAAGGAAGAATTCTGCTTAAATCATTGTCCCATACCTACATTCTATTAAATAAGCAAGCATCTTCATTTTAATAACCATATAAATTATTTTTCTGTAGAATTCAACTTGTAACTTTTCATTTTTTCTTTCATTTTATTGCAAGTCTTTTGAAAACTTGTACAGGACATGATTAAGTTATGATAATAACTAAACTTAAAATAGTGCATTCTTCAGTCGTTGTCAGTGTTCTAATATATGTCTTGTTCTTTCAGAAATAATTTAAAAATTCACATTTTTCAAAAAATCATTTGAGATTAATTTAGGGTAGACTTAGATAGGCAACAGGGATTTTATTTCAGTATTGATTTTCCACAGAAATTTGCTCAGATTCCCATATGATCATACCATATTGCTTACAGCACAGCCCAGAAGGTTAGTATTAAATATCAGTCTTGATAAGACCCCAGGCTATTTAAGTATATCTTGGAGTCATTTCTCTCTGATTTCTCTTGAGTTATCTACTGTGGAACATGAAACAATTTTATTTTACTTAAAAAGCTCAGGTCTAAAGAAAAGATGGTTGTTTCTTCCAAAGGAAAATATTTTATACGAAGTTTCAGTTAAAAATATTTCAGGATATTCCTGTCTTTGTAATGAACTCTTTCATGTGAATCAGTTTATTTTGAGTCATTCTTTTAAACTGTAGAGAACATTATACATACCATATTTATTTTATATCTAATTTTTGTTCTTATTATTCACTGTTTTAGTCCTCAAAAGATTACCTGGCATAGAGTAGGTACTGAACAAATATTGTTTTAATGAAATTAGCAGGTCCACTGTGTACTATTATTTACCTTTGAGCACACTAATCTAATCTCCCATTTTCTTGGCCTTTTTCTGTAAAATGTCAGTAATAAAGTAAGTATGTATTTCACAAGGTTGTTATTAAGATTAAGTGAGATATTGAACATAAAGCAAAGTATAGTGCTCAGCACATTGTAAGCTCTCAATAAGTATCAGCTTTTCTTATTAAAATATTTTCAGGACTTTCTTAAGGAAAAATCTTAAGTAGTATAAGTTACTATATTCAGTTTTAACTATTTAATAGATCAAATCCACCATGAAAACACAAAGACATTCCTAGTGTAGAGAATGTTACTGAGAACATAATGCTGCCTGAGGCAGTTTCTCAGGGAAGTCTCAAAATTGTTTGAGTAATGACAATGGTGTGATAATAAGTGTATGTAATAGTTTCCTAGAGTTTCCATAACAAATTACCACAATCCTGATGTCTTAAAATAACAAAAATGTTGTTCTGTCCCCGTTCAGGAGACTAGAGTCTGAAATCAAGATTCAGCAGGGTTGTTCCCTTCCAGAGGCTTGAGAGAGAATCTGTTCTATGTGTCTCTCCTAGCTTCTCATGGTTGCAGATGATTATTGGCATTCTATGGCTTGTAGCTGTATCAGTCTAAACTCAGTTTCCATCATCATATTTCTCTGTGTGTCTCTGTGTCCTCTGTCAAAGACACCAGCCTTTGGATAGGATCACACTAATCCAGGATGACCTCATCTTAATTTGTTTACATCTTCAAGAATCCTATTTCCAAAAATAAGGTCACATTTACAGGTTCCAGAGGATAGGGTTTGAATTTATCTTTTTGGGGAGAACACAGTTCAAGTCACAACAATGTATATAATATTTTTTTATATACAGAACTCAGTTAACATTTCAAAGATAAACATATCTTGGGGGAAGATATGTCATAAAATAATGTTACATCACTTTAACTAATTAATTTTACAGCCTGAATATTAATAATCTGCATAATCAGTTAGATGGGAAGTTTTAGTGAGTGCACACACATGTACCATTATTAACTGGCCCCCAAATAATACAGAACATTTCAGCCAAACTTCAAAGTCACAAAGGCCAATTTGCAGTCAGTTTTCTCCCCAACGTCCAGCCTCTGGTAAGTACTAATCTGATTTCTGTCTCCACAATTTTTCTTTTTCTTGACTTTCAAATAAGTAATATCTTAAAGTATATAGTCTTTTGTGCCTGCCTTCTTCACCTTGTCATCGTGATTTGAGGTACAAGGCTTGTCACATGAATCAGTAGCCCATTAATTTTTATTGCAAAGTAATATGCTATTTTATGGATAAACTATTTTATGGATACAACACAGTGGCTTTATGCATTCTTGTATTGATGAATATATTGGTTGTTTAATGTTTGAAAACAGGAATTATTATGAATAAATCTATATACAAGCTTTTGTGTAGACCCATATTTCTGTTTGTCTTGGGTAATAGCTAGGAATGGAAATGGTGATTAACATAGTAAGTGAATCTTTAACTATATAAAACAACTGCCAAATTTTTCCAGAGTGGCTATACCATTTTATATTCCCACCAGCAATAAGTTCTAGTTGTTTTACATACTCTAAAATTCTTGGTACTGTCAGTCTTTTTAATGTTAGTAATTTTGTTGAATTTTAATAAATTCTTATTATGATTTTAATTTCTATTTCCTTGATGAAAATTATGTTGAACAACTTTTCATATGCTTCTTTGCAATGTGCATATCTTATTTGGTGAAGTGTTTGCTTACGTGTTGTCCATTAATTTTATCAGGTTGTGTGCTTATTTTTGATCTATAAGAATTCTTTATATAGTCTACAATAAAGTCGTTGTCAGAAATATGTTTTGCATATATTCGCCATCTGAGTCTTGCTTTTTAAATTTTTTGAAATGTCTTATGGTGATCAGAAGTTTTATTTTTAATTTAAAATTAATTTTTCAATTTTTCTCCTTATGATTGTTGCTATTATGTCATATCTAAGAAATCTTTGCCTAACTGATGATCACAGATATTTTCCATTAACATTTATTTCTACAAGTTTACTTTTATCTTTAATTTTAGGTCTCCACATTTAGGGCTATAATCTACCTGGAATTAATTTTTATATATGGTGGGAGTTTTTTTTATTATATATTCTTTTTTTATTTTTAATAAACTTTATTTTTTAGAGCAGTTTTAGGTTCATAACAAAATTGAATGAGAGATATAGATTTTCCATTGTAATGAATTTCCAATTGTACTAGAGGAATTTGCTGCAAAGATTCTCTTTTCCACATTTAAATAACCTTGTACTTTTTCATAACTCAATTGATTTGTGTGTATGCATCTATTTCTCTTCTCTCTTCTTGACTCAATTGATATGTATGTGTGTATACACACATACACGCACACATACACACACACACACACATAGATTTTTTTTCTTCTCATACTAGCCTGTGTTGTTTATTGTGACTATAATATCTCTTGAAGGCAGGCCATTTAAGCCCTCAAACTATATTCATCTTTTACAAACTTATGTTGTCTCTTTTAATCCTTTTGTCATTTGTTTTGCTATTATTTTGTAAAATTCCATATTTAGATTCTTTATGGCTGATGTATAACAATATTATATATATAAATATGTTTCCCATTTAACCTACAGCCATGCTAAAAATACATATAAATCTATTACATTTTGTTTATTTCTTCAGGATTTATCTATACACAATAGTTCCCTTTGCAAATAAAGATGGACTTTATACTTCCCTTAGAGTACGTCTATTTTTATTTCCTTGTCTATCTTTCTTATACTGCCTAGGACCTTCAGTAAAATGTTTTCTTCTTTCTTTTTTCTTTTTTTTTTTGCTGTATGCGGGCCTCTCACTGTTGTGGCCTCTCCCGTTGCGGAGCACAGGCTCCGGACGCTCAGGCTCAGCGGCCATGGCTCACGGACCCAGCCGCTTCGCGGCATGTGGGATCTTCCCGGACTGGGACACAAACCCGCGTCCCCTGCATTGGCAGGCGGACTCTCAACCACTGCGCCACCAGGGAAGCCCTTCTTTTTTTTTTTTAATGTTCTTTAGTTTTTAACTTATTGTGTCTTGTTATTTAATGTGGGATATCTGTAGGGTGAATATTTTGATCTTGCTCTATCATCTAGCTTTATACTCTATGAGCTTGCCTTAACTCATAGTGATTAGATCATTCTTATTTCTTGTAATTTTTGTTATGGTTTAAGTCTGACATCTTGCTGTTTGTTTTCTCTTTTCCCATCTGTTCTCTGTTTTGTTGGTTTTTTTTTTAATGTTTCATGCCTTATCTCGATTTTTTAAATGTCATTACATCCTAGCTATATATTTTTGTTCTATTATTCTTTTTCAATGATCACTCTATGGTATGAAATATATACTTTTTTTGTTTGTTTTGGTTTGGTTTGGTTTTGGGTTTTTTTGCGGTACACGGGCTTCTCACTGTTGTGGCCTCTCCCGTTGTGGAGCACAGGCTCCGGACGCACAGGCTCAGCAGCCATGGCTCACGGGCCTAGCCGCTCCACGGCATGTGGGATCTTCCCAGACCGGGCACGAACCCACGTCCCCTACATCGGCAGGTGGACTCTCAACCACTGCGCCACCAGGGAAGCCCCTCTGAAATATATACTTTTTAACATCACATTCTACCTTCAGATTACATGTACTATTAACTTATAATGTAAGACTAGTACAAAAGTGCACTTTTTAAAAAATTTCTATTACTGTATTTCCATTTCTGTTATTGTATTAGTAAACATTTAACTTGCACACAAATCTCACAGAGCATTGTTATTGTTTTCTTTAGAGAGTAAATTATCTTTTAAAGATAATTAAAACAAGATAAAAAGCATTATCTTCTGTACCTACACATGCATTTACTTTTGCTGACACTTTTCATTCATTTTTATCTGGTGTAATTTTATTCTACATGTAGGACTTACTTTTACATATTTTTGGGGCAGGTTCATGGACAATGGATTCTGAACTTTTCTGCCTGAAAAACTATTTCCCCTTTATTATTACAATACATTTTATCTGTGTTTAGAATCCTTGGCTGACATGTTTTTCTTACATTTGTCTTCTGATGTGAATGAGTTGTGATATGAAGTTTATTGTTTTGCTTATTTTCTTTCCTCTGTACACATTGTGTCTTTTTTCTAGTTTCTTTTAAGAGTTTATCTTTACCACTAGATAAGCCTTATGATGAGTTTCTTTATGTCTATTGTGATTGCGATTCATTTAATTTCTTGGACTTACAGGTGTATGAGTTTAACCAAATTTTGTATTGATTCCTGTAATCGTCACGGGTCCAATAAAGTTGTGTCCCATTATCCTATTGTCAACCATGTTAAACTGGAAACTAAATTTTCCAAAATCCAATTTCCTGTCAAGTCTTAGGTTAGAGTTGGCCAGGAACTTTCACAAGGTATGGAATGAAGAAGTGTGGCGTTGGCCATCACTCAGTGAATGTTGCTGTGGTTAGATGCTGAAGTACCCAGAAGTTTCCAGCTTGTCCTACTGCCCTCTCAACTCATTGTCCAGATCTTCTGCCAATGGGCTTTTTGTGTAGATTCACAGAGGCAATAGGCTGACACTCCTATTCTAGTAGCTCCCTCCTTGCACTTGCCCTTCTGTAGCTGAATATGTGCTTGGCTTCTCAGATTGACACAGTGGTGATGCAGCTGAATCTCTCTTACCTGTGTTTGGACATTCATTTTTCTGTCTCTTTTCGTAATTGTGCAAGCTTTAATTCCTATAGTAAATCACATTCCCACTATTACTGCGTTTCCATTTTCATCAATCAACCTTTGCTGATACAGTAGGTATTATGATGATCTCTATTTTTTAAATAAGTAAAATAAGAAATGGAAATAATTAGTAATTTCTTTAATATTAAAAAGCAAATGAGCAGTTGAGCTAGGATTTAAATATGTGAAGGCTGTTTAACCACCCTGCCATATTGTGGTAATACAATATATTTTATTTTAAAATGCGATATTTTTATGACTATATGTGTTGAAACATTTGGAGATGTTTATTTATTTGCTAGAACTCCTTGCCAGCTCTCACATTCATGTAATGACTACAGAGTATTAAAATTAAGTTCAAGAATAGATTTTGTTTTTGTGTTTTATGTCAGGGGTGATACGTACAAAAAGCAGCATTCTGTGAATAAAAGTATCAAGAAACAATATCAAAAATATATTTGAATAAGAAATAATAAGTACTGATATAAATACAAATTAAAAAAATTCAAACATAAATTTACATCAGATTTTCTTATATTTTTTCTGCCATAATTATGGCATGAATTCTTTTTTTCACTGGCATTTATTTTTAAATAGCCACACTCATTATGCATTGCCTATGGACGAGTAAAGACTCTAATTAATAAATATTGATTTCAAATGCCTGGAAACATATAATATTTCAATAAACACACTAATAATGAAACAAATTAAAATGAATAATGTATGCTTACATTTGTGTATTTACTAAAATGTGAATAAAATATCTTTTATTAACATATAATTCTGGTTCCTGAGCACAAAATAATTTTTTTAAAGGAGAAAATATTTTATTTATTAATTTATTTACTTATTCAAGATATACGGAATCACTTCTATGTTCCAGGCACCTAAATTTTATAAGCAACTCTTTTCATTAGTGTTGATTGTGCTATTAAATGCCAGATTATGTATTATATACAATTCAAATCAGCAGGTAGGTAGTTGTTGTGTGGATAATGTTTACATAGCTTCAACTGAATTTGCAAGTATTATCATAATATTAAATTAAAATATGTTGTCACTTGTCAGTTAGATAATCAGCAAAATGCCTAGTTCAAACAACAGAATACCAAAAAAAATAGAGTAGTACTTTTGTTTATTTGTAAAATAGTCTACATTTTTATGTTCAAATGAATAAACTTAGCTTTTGTTTGCATTTGCAAAAGACTATATAGTTGTTTCATATACACTTTTAAGTTAGCAATGATTTAGAAATTTTTAAAGTGCATAAAATAATACATAACAAATACTACAAAGACACAGTGTAGTGTAAGAATACCAGGTTACCTCTCCTGGATCTATAAATCAATTTATAAATGATTTTGAACCACTGGTTCCTCGTCTATATAACATAAAGGAAGAGAATGGCATAATCTTTTCCAGCTATATGAGGTGATCTAAGTAGTTAACATATTGAAATTTTCCCAATGTATTTTTACTGCCTAGTTGGTCATATTTGCTCTGAAAATTCCTACCAATGGAGTAAGAAATGAGGATAAATCTCATTGCTTCAAAGAAATATAAATGTTGCTGTAAGTAAAATGCATCACATAAATTTAACTTTTGGGGTACAACCTTGAAGAGACTCACAACCAAAATATTAGCCTGAGTGCAAAGGATGTTCAGTTACTAAGGCTAAATAAGTTGGTTTAGTTTTGAATTTAAAAGCCTTTTCTTGGAAGATCATGGTTATATTATTTAAATTATTTCTCTGTGGATAGGCAACCTATAATGACAAATTCCAGCAGTATCCAGGTTCTAAACCTACTTTGGTGGTGTAGAATTAATGTTTGAGTTTTGAGTGTAATTCTTGATAGTTATGTTAGTTATTTTGGGCTGTCATAATAAAATAGCATAAACTAGGTGGCTTAAACAACAAACATTTATTTCCTCACGGTTCTAACGCCAAGATCAAGTTTCCAGCATGGTCAGTTTCTGGTGAGATTTCTCTTCCTGGCTTTCAGATGATGCCTTCTGGTGTGTCTTCCTGTGGCGAGGAGTGAGTAGGAAGCAAGTTCTCTGGCATCTCTTCTTCTAAGGGCACTGATTTTATCATGAAAGCCCCACCTTCATGACCTCATCTAAGCCTAGTTATCTCCCAAAGGTCTCACCTTTAATTATCATCACATTTGCTTAAACATATGAGTTTTAGGGGACACAATTCAGTCCATAATAGTGCTCCTGTATTTTCATGTTCACACTTCATACACTTTCAGTTTTATTTTTGTCTCAGAGAATTTGCCTTCACTCCCTGGGAAATACATCTTTATTTCTCAATGGAGTGTCTGTCTCACTACCTACTGGGAAGTTGGGTGTTACATGAACAAATTTTCCATGTATTATTATATGTTTCACCTTGCTGCCTTTTCCCAACCTTTCAGTCTGCTAACATTTTGCCTTATGTGTATGAGCTGCTATATATTTCATTTTTGTTATTCTATTTGAATCAATTCTGCCAATTCCTAGACGTTTCCCCAATAATAAAATTTTAATGATTCAAAAGAGTATTAGAGGGCTTCCCTGGTGGTGCAGTGGTTGAGAGTCTACCTGCCGATGTGGGGGACACAGGTTCGTGCCCTGGTCCGGGAGGATCCCACATGCTGTGGAGCGACTGGGCCCGTGAACCATGGCCGCTGAGCCTGCGCGTCCGGAACCTCTGCTCCGCAGTGGGAGAGGCCACAATGGTGAGAGGCCTGCATACCACAAAAAAAAAAAAAAAAAAAAAAAGTATTAGAGTTAAAGTGAAAAATATAAATAAAAGCAATGTATATTCATTTCAGAAAATTAGTTATATTTTCCAAAATATCTTTTCAAAGAAGAGGATTCTTAAGTGTGTGTTCAGTTGAAAGAAGGAATTACTTTTTCAGTTATAAATATCATGAAAATTACATAATTTATAAGTTGATATTGACTTTCTAAAATAAACATCAATATTTATTGAACACCATGTGTATCTTTATCCAGGCAACTTCAGAAATAATTAATCTTGATATTCATAGAAAATGGAAATCAATAACTAAAATGTGAGAAGCATTAACTATCATGTTGTAAATTCTGTAAATTCCATTGATGTTTTAAGGGTTTAATCTAAGTCTTTGATTCTAAAGAGTAGCATCACTTAAAGTAATTTAGCCTAACTAAAGAATGACTTATGTAATATTCTAAGCTTACAACCATGTAGAGAAGTGTTAGGCAACTGGCCAAATCAAAGCCTAATAGATGACAACATATTTAGAATTTTTTCATTTAATCGAAAAATAAATTTTAATAACTAACAAATTATGATTGCAGTCTACTCCTAATTTTCACATCTGCTTAAATTTGCATTTTAAATAATAGAGTCTGTTCATTATATTGCCAACAAATTTTCATGCAAGGTTGAACTATGTCATGTAATGGGATGAGGTGACATGGATTTTGATACTTGCCTTTCCTCTGTGACCTTGGGCATTCCAACTTAATAAAAAAATAATAATAATTGACTTCAACCATCAAAGCACTGAGTCAGATGTCACAGGGATAGAAACCAAAAGGAAACACTGTCCTCACACTGGAGGAGTACACAATTCCCTTGGGGACAAAAGTATGAAAAGTATACAAGTTTCTATAATTCAATGTAGACTTTAAGTGCCTTTGAAGAGGGACTCTGGGAGGGATCATGCCAAGAAGTACTTCCCAGAACTTCTGCTGCCAGTGTCCTTGTCCTCACAGTGAGCCACAGCCACCCCTGCCTCTGCAGGAGACCCTCCAACACTAGCAGCTGTGCCGGGTCTCAGTTGCAGCACCTGGGATCTTTGTTGTCATGTGCTGGATCTTTGTTGCAGCATGCAGGATCTTTGGTTGCAGCATGTGAACACTTGGCTGTGGCATGTGGGATCTAGTTCCCTGACCAGGGATTGAACCCAGGCCTCCTGCATTGGGAGAGCAGAGTCTTAGCCACTGGACCACCAGGGAAGTCCCTAGTGCTACTCCACTGGTGGATGTGCTCCAGTTTCTTTCCCATTTACTTGATGGGCTTTGCAGTTATTTCCAGTCTTAGGCTACTTTGACTGTTTTGGTGATCAACAAAGGGACCCAAAGCAGACTTCTGTCCTTCACCTCAACACTACAGGGAACCAGAGCCTTGGTACCAGCAGAGGCCTCTGGTGCCCATCCACCTCCTTGGAACACTACAGGGAACCAGAGTCTTGGTACCAGCAGAGGCCTCTGGTGCCCATCCAGCTCCTTGGAGAATCCAGACAAATTTGGATGAATCTCTTCTGGTTCTCAGATTTCTCATATTGGTTGATGGTCCTGAGTTTTATTTGGCAGTATGTATCGGCCATGTGGCTGACAAGATCTTGGTGCTCCGGCCGAGTGTCAGGCCTGTGCCTCTGAGGCAGAAGAGCCGAGTTCAGGACATCACTCCACCAGAGACCTCCCAGCTCCATGTAATATCAAACAGTGAGAGCTCTCCCAGAGATTTCCATCTCAATGCTAAGACCCAGCTCCACTCAATGACAGAAAGCTACAGTTCTGGACACCCTATGCCAAACAACTAGCAAGACAAGAACACAACCCCACCCATTAGCAGAGAGGCTGCCTAAAATCATAATAAGGTCACAGACACCCCAAAACACACCATCGGACGCAGTCCTGCCCACCAGAGAGACAAGATCCAGCCTCATCCACCAGAACACTGGCACCTCCACCAGTCCTCTCCACCAGGAAGCCTACACAACCCACTGAACCAACCTTAGACACTGGGCAGACACCAAAAACAATGGGAACTATGAAGCAGCAGCCAGTGAAAAGGAGACCCCAAACACAGTAAGTGAAGCAAAATGAGAAGACAGAGAAATATGCAGGAGATGAAGGAGCAAGGGAAAAACCCACCAGACCAAACAAATGAAGAGGAAATAGGCAGTCTACCTGAAAAAGAATTCAGAGTAATGACAGTAAAGATGATCCAATATCTTGGAAAAAGAATGGAGAAAATAAAGAAACGTTTAACAAGGAACTAGAAGAACTAAAGAGCAAACAAACAATGATGAACAACACAATAAATGAAATTAAAAATTCTCTAGAAGGAATCAATAGCAGAATAACTGAGGCAGAAGAACGGATAAGTGACCTGGAAGATAAAATAGTGGAAATAACTACTGCAGAGCAGAATAAGGAAAAAAGAATGAAAAGAATTGAGGACATTCTCAGAGACATCTGGGACAACCTTAAATGCACCAACATTCAAATTATAGGGGTCCCACAAGAAGAAGGGAAAAAGGAAGGGACTGAGAAAATATTTGAAGAGATTATAGTTCCCTCATATGGGAAAGGAAGTAGTCACTCAAGTCCAGGAAGCACAGAGAGTCCCATACAAGATAAATCCAAGGAGAAACTTGCCAAGACACATATTAATTAAACTATCAAAAATTAAATACAAAGAAAAAATATTAGAAGCCTCAAGGGGAAAACAACAAATAACATACAAGGGAATCCCCATAAGGTTAACAGCTGATCTTTCAGCAGAAACTCTGCAAGCCAGAAGGGAGTGGGAGGACATATTTAAAGTGATGAAAGGGAAAAACCTACAACCAAGATTACTCTACTCAGCAATTTCTTGACAGAGAAATTAAAACCTTTACAGACAAGCAAAAGCCAAGAGAATTCAGCACCACCAAACTAGCTTTACAACAAATGCTAAAGGAACTTCTCTAGGCAGGAAACACAGGGGAAGGAAAACCTACAATAACAAACCCAAAACAATTAAGAAAATGGTAATAGAAACATACATATCGATAATTACCTTAAGTGTAAATGGATTAAATGCTCCAACCAAAAGACGTAGACTGGCTGAATGGATACAAAAACAGGACCCGTATATATGCTGTCTACAAGAGACCCACTTCAGACAATAAAAATAAAGTTAAAAATGAGAAAAATAAAAAGTGACTTTGAAGAGATTTTTTTTAATCTGGAAACTAAAAGGAAGTAAATATTATAATGATCAGATAACTTTCAAGGTGGGCTTTCAAATTTGTGTACTGTTTCAAAAGAGAAATGGAGAATTGGATGAGAGAGCACTGCAGTCAGAGAAAACAGCATGAAATCTTGAGAAAAATGTGTAAAAGTAAGAAACATCTTCAGAAAGAGCAAGTCATAAAGTGTTATTTTAGAGTGAGCAAATGTAGAGAAATGGTAGTATATAAAGCCAGAAAAGTAGTTTAGAATCATTTTGTAGAGGAATTTAATTGACAGACTTTAACTGATTAACTCTACAAATAGTTTTTTGGGGGCTACAATTCCAGAGACCATATTACACACTAAAAATCCATACTTCACATTATAAGAAACACCAGGTCTTGAGACTATATAGAGTGAAGGAAAATAGGAACAAATGACATAATTACATAAAAATATCTGAAACTACAATTATATGATTCTGAAGGCTGTGATAGACAATTGCACAGTTCTAGAAAATACATGATAGGAAATATGACTGCATCAGATGGATTAATGAAGAATTCCCTGAAGGAAAAAAAAAATGAGTTCAGAGGGCAGAGGTGAAAGGAGGACAAAAGAGTATTACATGCATGTGAGAAAGTTTGTATGAAATGTAAGGCCAGTGTGGCTGCAGTACAGGGAGCCACGTGTTCTCCAGTTGTAGGCGAAATAGGAAACACAAGACAGTCCCAGATGTTGCAGGGTTTGTAAAAGTCAGTTTGTTCATTATCCTAAAAGTAATGGGTAATTATTTAAGTGAATAATAAGAGAAAATGTTGTTTTATTATTATCAGAACTAAAACACTCACTGTTGAGTGAAGAAAAGTTGGAGGGACAAAAGGGTTGGAAGGAAGGAGATGAAAATGTTGCTACAGTGGACCAGTTGAGAGCTAATGATTGCTCCAAATAAGTGCTTTGGAGATAGATATCTTTGTACTAATTTAAGAAATATTTAAGATGTAAAATGGAAAGTACATTGTGGAGAATTAGAAATTAAATGGACAGAGTTATCCAAGGTTACTCTTTGTCGCTGGATTGTGATATTTAGTTGAATAATGGTTTTATTCACAGTGATAGAGAATTTAGGCAAGCCTGGGAAATAAAATTCTTTAAAGGGGGGAGACTGCAAACTCATTTTAAGTACCTATGGGGTTCCTTTGAAGTAGATGTCAAAGCAATGATGCAGATTTACAATTTCAAAGAGTGAGGCTAGACTGGATTATTGATGTTGGAGCAGTAATGGGGCTTTGCTAGGGAGCAATGAAAAAGTAATAATGCACCCCAAAATACCAAGTAGCATGGGATAAGACCGAAAGGAGATTAAGAAAGAATAAATGAGTGCTAAGAGAAAGCCTAGAGTGTGACATCACGGAACTGTTTTAAGAAAGAGGGCAGCAAATGCTGAGACAGCAAGTAAAAGGATATTGACCACTAGCTTTCCAGGTGGAGAAATCAATGAAGATTTTAAAAGTGTTATTTCAGAGAGGTTACGGAATGAAAACAGATTTTTCTGGGTTAAAGAGAGAAAGGTAGTGAGGTAATAGAGCCAGTGTTCAAAGGTAAATATTTTAAGAAATGGTTTGTATAGGTAGGTGACAGGGCCACAGTTGAAGAAGCATATAATTAAATTGAGGGATTAAAAAAAATGGAATACTGAATATATTCTATGGAAAAATGCAGTCGAAGAGAAATGGGATTATAATACATTTGGTACCTGGCATAAATCATTGATTTTTTCCTAATAAAAAGGACAAGATAGAAAACGTTATTTCTTGAAAATTAATACAACTAAGGTAAAATGATGACTTGAAGCTAAGTCCCTCTTGAAGGAGATAAGAAAAAAATGCAAAGGCTGATATAAACATGTATAACTGAACTTTTGGACTTGATGTACTTTAATGGCAGAGAGATTGGAATAGAAAAATAAGGAAACTGATGTTATAGTTCTGAAAAGGTAGAATCTATTGCAACTGGTAAATAGTTTTACCAAGAAATTAGAGCTACTTATGGTGAACCATAGGCAGATGTCTAGGATATAATTATTGGCTTTTGAAAGCATCTGAGGAAATGATTTACAGGAAGGATGAGGTATTTCCTCCACATTGCTAAGTCCAATGATCAGTTTCCTAACTTCATTTTGCTTGACCTGGTAACGACATTTAGTAAAGGTTATCAGTCCCTTAAAATTCTTTCTTCATTTGGCTTTAAGAAGGCAAACACTCCTGATTTTGTCCAAAAGTATTGTAATTCTTTTTTTTTTTTTTTTGCGGTACTCGGGCCTCTCACTGCCGTGGCCTCTCCCGTTGCGGAGCACAGGCTCCACGCGCAGGCCCAGCGGCCATGGCTCACGGGCCCAGCCACTCCGCGGCATGTGGAATTTCCCGGACCGGGGCACGAACCCGTGTCCTCAGAATTGGCAGGCAGACTCTCAACCACTGCGCCTCCAGGGAAGCCCTGGAATTCTTTTTTGATTTCTTGGAAAAAATCTGGAGAGATCCACGGATCAGTTCTTGGAATTCTTCATTTTACTGATTTTCTGCATGATATTTTCCATTAAATAGCTTGAGGTGCTTTTAATAGGCTAGCAAGTCCTACATTTTCATCTCAGTCCTGAACTCTAATAATATATCTTTAACACTATTTGACTTCTTTGCTTGGATCTCAAGTAGGTCTTTCAAAATTAACAGGACCCAAACCCATATCCTAATTGGAGCTCCTCCAGTAAGAGCCTGCTAATCTTGCAATCTCTCTCTCTTAAATTAATAAGTACCCTACCCTTCTTGTTCTTCAGGCCATGATCTGGAAGTTGTTAGCCACACCTCACATCCATTCCATCAACATACGTTGTTGGCTCATTGTTCAGAATATATTCTATATCTGAACACTTCTCACTGTTGCTACTGCCACAAAGTGTCTTCCTAACTTCTCCTATTATTACTGTTCTTCAGACACACAAGATTCCATGCTCTTTTTGGTATAAATTAAGCATGCTTATACTTTAGAACCTTTAAATTGGCTAATCTGTCTGCTTGCAATACCCTTTTTCATCATATCTGCATAGCTTGCTCTCTCATCTTTAAGTCTCTACACAAATATACTTTTAAAAAAAATTCTCCCTGAATACCATTATAAAAGAGATTACACCTCACTCCCACACTTTCTATAACTTTCCCATGCTTTATTTTTCCGCATGGTAGTATACCATGCAGTGTACAGTTTAATTTTCACTAGGTTATTTATTTATTGGTTACCTCTGGCTTGAGCAGTACTATCCAATGGAACTTTCTGCATTATGGAAATACTCTGTATCTGGCCTTTCCAAATTGAAAGCTGCTACCTACCACGTGTGAATTTTGATAACATGAAATATAGATAGAGTGACTAAGAAAATGAATCATGATTTTATTTAACTTACTTTAAGTTGTAATTTAAATAGCCACACATGGCTAGTGGCTATCATCTTAGACAGTACAAAGCTAAAATGTTAAACTGTAATGGCAAGGATTGTTCTCTGTTTTCTCTGCTTCTTTCATTATTCTATATAGGCTGTCTAAAGCACAGTAAGTGCCCAATACATACATGCGTTAGTCCAATAGTTAGTTGATAATATTAAGTTTGGATCATGGAAGACCAATAATTAATTAAGATAAAACTGGAAGTTCATTAAAGAGATTTTTTAAAATTTGAATTTAGAAAGAAAATAAAGAATAAGCAAACCGTGATACTTCAAAAAGATATTTCAAGGAGAGATTTGCAATTAAATATTATAAAGATTTTGAGGAGAATGAAAAGCATGAAAATAACGTCCTTGAAATTTGAAAAAATGGTAGTCATAAGTAATCACAGATAGAGAAGAATCAGTGCTTTGGTGAAGGAATGTCAAGAAGCTTACCCAGGCTTCAGAGTTTAGGGTGGGGTTGGACTAGAGAGAGTCGGGTAAATTAGGCAAATTGACACATTAGCCATTTATTAAAGACTAGAAGAAAAAGATAAGTTATAACAGTGGAGAAATACTTTAGTTTGTATTTGTTTGTTTTTGGTTTAATAACAACTGACCAGTTGTTTTGTGACTGTTGGTACAAAAACTGAGAGATATTTTAAGAAGCAGAACATAATTGGTAGACTAGGCTCTTAGAGGAGATGCCTTTGGATTGACTCAGGTTAATACAGATTTTAATTGGAAAGAAAAAGATTCTCTCTCTGTCTCTGCTTCTCTCTCTTTCTTTCTCTCTCTATGCTTCTCTCTCTCTCTCTCTGGAGGAAGAAAGGAAATGTTAGAGAAGAGATAAGCAGAACGTTTAAGGTTAAGAAATGTCTTTTCAGTATTTCCAAATCATAACAGAATGGAGGGAAAGTACTTAGTTAAGCAGAGGATAGCACTGCTCTGGAAGATATGATAGGAATTAATAAAGTGTTGTTGAGCAACAATGCAGGTCCAGCTGAGGTTAGAAAACATGAACAAATCATGTTTTCGCGAATATTGCCAATCATATTTGACAGCTCTGGTGTTAGAAGACACAGAAAGGCAGGGAAAAACAAGAGAAGTTTTAACTCTGCAATTTCATATATAATGTTAAAAAATTCATCTGTGGCAAGATGACAAAGAATCAGGAATCCAGTACATAGCAAGAAAGATAAATATGTTATGATGATTGAACTTTCTGGAAGAGGTGGTATATCATAATATAACATGCCTGAAAGACCTTCCCAAAGTGCTGCAGTGTAAAACAAGACATATTATAGCTACATTTATTCCTGTCCATTGACAGATTTAAATGTGGAAGTAAATTTAGCTATTGCACCTGTAACGTAATTGCCTTAAATTAAAAAAAAATGAATACCTATAATAACACTGATTACAATAAGGTATTAACTTGCTAATATATATTTCACACTGTCTACAATGACATAGAATTTTTAGATACTATCTATCTCTTCCATTATTGAATTTTTCAGGGCATTGAGAACAGTTCCTTATTCAGAGAATAAATTCCTTTCCTTAATCAGCGACTATAATTTAATTTCTCAGTACTAATTTTCACATATTAGAATGTAAACTTCACCCTTTAACCCCAGACTGCATTCTGTGCACATTTGAGAGCATCTTCCTGGTGTTTGAACTCCTCTGCCTGTCCTGAGTGTGTGCCTGATGTCAGCTGCAGGACCTGGCTTAATCCTCGCTTTAGCTTTGGAGGGTTGTTCTGGCTGTTTATAGTCCAGTCCTTCTGACTGTGACACTTAAGGCTAAGTTTAAGTTAAAAAAATTCACTCAGGTAGTTTGTGGTAGCACCAAGATTAGCATCATGACCTCTGTACTGCTGTCTGATGTACTCTTTTTGAATTTCTCTGCATTCAAAATGGTAAATCTCAGCTTTCTGATTTGACATTTCAGACCACTCAGGAACTCTTCCCTACATAGATTGGTGCTTTTTACTTCCCAGCATAAAATTATCAGGCCAGTTTGAATGCTTTCTTCCTGGGTCTCATATGTTCTTCCTTCTTGGTTCACAAATTAATTTTGCTGCAACCCATCTGCAATGGACTGAATGCTTCTGTCCTCTGTGCCGCCACCCCCACAATTCATATGTTGAAATCCTAACCTTCATTGTCATGGTATAAGGAGGTGGGGTCTTTGGGAGGTGATGAGAATTAGATGAAGTCATGAGGATGGAGTTCTCATGAATGAAGTTAGTGTCCTTATAAAAGAAAAATGATAGAGGTCCCGGGGCTCCTTCTGCCACATGAGGTTACAGTGTGAAGAGGGCTGTCAATGAGGAAGTGGGTCCTCACCAGACACCAGATCTGTTGATGTCTTGATATTGGACTTCCTAGCCTCCAGAACTGTGAGAAATGAAGGTTTGTTATTTATAAGCTACGCTGTTTACAGTATTTTTTTTATAGAAGCCTGAATGCACTTCAGTTAGCCAGCCCAAAGCAAGATCTTACTGATATATTTTTTAATGTTTGCATATCTGAACATGTCTTTATTCCACTTTCATGTTTGATTTGTGGTTTGGTTGGATGCCTGTTTTAAATTCTGTTAACTTTGTTATTTGAGAACACTCTTTCCATATTCAGTGTTCGGGATGGGAGTTTGGTGCCCATCTTTATTGTCCCTGATTTATGACATGTTTATTTGACTTTATTTCCTACCATCTATTTAATTTTTTTCGTCAAGTTTTCAAGATCTTATTTAAATTTAAAAGAGCTTTTAATTTTATTGGTTTTGGTCACAGTGCCTTTTTTTAATAGGTGCAATTTCTTCTTGAAGAAGGCTTCCTTCATCAGTTGGTAAAAACAGTATGTGTCTATAATTGATTTAAATTAATTTCTGGGGAACCATGATGTCTAATGACATTGCCACTTTTACTGATTGCCACTTTTGCTGACTGGAATTTTTGTTTTTAATTACTTGGACAGTTCTGGGTAGACAAAAAGAGTCTGGCAAAAGATAACTAAGAAATAGATACCTAGAAACTAATTAGATGTTGGTAAATTCCTCATCCTTTCTATACATTGGTTTAATTTCTATATATATTCTATACACTCTCTTAGTCCATTCAGGGTGCTGTAACAAAATACCATAGACTGGGTGGCATATAAAAAACATAAACTTATTTCTCACAGTTCTGGAAGCTGGAAATCCAAATCAGAGTGCGAGCATGGTCAAGTTCTGGTAAGGGCGCCCTTTCAAGTGGCAGACTGCTGACTTCTTGTATCCTCACAGGGTGAACAGCAGAGAGCAGTAACCTCTCTGGTGGATCCTATAAAGCCATTAACCCTGTCACCTCCCAAAGGCCCCACCTCCTGACACCATAACACTGTGGGCGTGGGGTTTCAGCATATGAATTTAGGAGGAACAATAACCCACACATGAAAGAGAGCAAGGAGAAAGAGATTTCTGGACATTGGAAAAGATCAGTAGAGAAAAATGAGAGCCATAGATTTTGAATATATTTATTTTTCTATAACTAGACTCTATGCAATCACTGCTTCATTCTAGAAAAACTTGTTTGATTCGTCATTTTGTCATAAAACTTTTGAATCCTGTTTATAGCAACTCATTCTGTTATATCCATCCCCTAATACAACTCTATTTATACAAATGAGACCTTTATTTGCTATATTGCCTTGGGCTTACCTTCAAATGTTCTCTTTCTTGATAATTTTGTTTCCCAAATTTCATACCTTATGTTTCAAAGGGGAAGTTGCAGGCTTGAAGCTGTATTCTGATTTATGATTTATATTTTATTGCTTTGTTATCTATCCCTCAAAAGTAAAAACATACTATATAATTGTGAGAGTGTGTACATGGATGCGTTTAATTTTGGTGCTGTGTGTTTCCTATAGCACCCAAATTAAACACACACATTGTTAGAAGATATTTAAAAAGAAATAATATAATTATATGACATCCTTTAGATTTCCAGAAACTCACAATTCTTCTGGAATGATTATGAGTTTATTTCCAAAAATTACTTTTATAATTTTGCTTGCTGCTCAAGGAAATTTTGGATATTGGCCTTATTAATATATATATTTTTTTCTATCAGAAAAAATGAGATTAATGAAATGTAATGATTTGCTAGCTTGGTGTTGGAAAGTTCTATTTGTCCCATTAGAAGAGAGAACTTACACATTTACAACAAGATAGTAAAATGATATCATGTAATATTTTGTGAAATCTTACATTTTTAAATGACTGTCCAGGAAATACGTTCTGGTTATTTTACATTTACTGCTACATTTCTCATTTCTTTCCCTGGCCCTGAGGTCAGTCCAGGAGGCTGACTTTAACAGAATCATTATCTAAGTCTCCATTGTCATCTTGCTTTCAGTGGGCTTGGGAGGAGAGACAGGTTGGGTCCATATTCTTGTTCTTACCTCAGTCAGCACCATTCTACACACAATGTCCATTATTCAAAAAAAAAATGACAAAAAAACAAGGAAAATAATCCAATGTCTAGAAACAAAAATTCATCATTCATCTAGTTTAGATCTTGGATATATCAGACATTAATTTTTAATAAAATAAAAAGAATGATATGTTAAAAGCTCAAGTAAGAAAGGTTGGCAGCATGCACAAAAAAAAATGGAAATTTTAGCAGAGAAGTGAAACTGTGAGAAATATTTAAAGAAAATGGTAGAAATAAAAAACACACTAAGTCAAAAATCACTGAGAAATTTTCCCACTTGAGACAGAAACCTGGTCTGCCTAAGAGTGAGACTGCACCAGCACAGCTGAGAACATGCACACCACCCACCATCACCATATATTTAATACATTAACATGAAATAAAATAGATTTTAAGCCAAGAATTATTGCTAAAAATAATCAGGGATATTTCACAATAAAAATGATCAAAACAGAAGAAATACATGAAAGAATATATAACCTTAAGATAGGGCTCAAAATCGCTGAAGAAAAATCTAATAGAACTAAATGTAGAAACACATATTTTTAAATTATTATTTGGAGAGAGATGAAGATTTTCATGCACTTCTAGCTGAGAAAAATGACACATTTTTGTATAATATCAGTAAGGGTGTTTTTTTTTGAACCCTCATACCACTTTGAATCTTTCAGCACTTAGCAAATAGTAAGGGTGTTTTATTAGCCAGCTGCCATGACTACCTCCCATGGCTCCAACCTCCCTATATTCACAGTCTCGTATATTCCCCTCTAATATTTTATCAGAAATGATCTGCATGACCAATAGCATATGCAGAAGTAATGTTACTTCACACTGTAATCAATTCAAATGTCACTCAACTAGTGTATGGCTATTAAAGGCTATATCTCTCTCTCTCTTTCTCTCTCTCTCTCTCTGATTTTATTAACGGCCAAGCATCAACAAACTAATTTTAAAATGAGTGAATTTTATTCTATGTAAATTATATCTAAATAAGCTGTTAAATGTCACTAATTTTAAAAATAAATTAGACTACACTAAATTTAAGAATTTCTATTTACCAAAATACAGAATTAAAGTAGTGAGAGTATAAGACAATTCACAGATGGTGGAAGATTTCCCAGTATCTATATCCGAAACAGATATATATCCAGAACAAGGTAAATTGTTCATACAAATCATTAAGAAAAAAATAGTATCAACTTAATAAACAAGATGCATTAGTAAAATAATAAGAAATGAACAAAACCCAGAATATTTAAATGTTCATTTAGTGAAATATATTTGGCATCATTAGTCATCAAGGATAATAAATTTACGACTACAATATTATCCTGCCACACTCTCCCAACAAAACATCTACGATTAAAAGGGTAGAAAGTACTGATGTTATGAAAGATGTAGAACAACTTGAAGTCTCATAAATTCCTGGTGAAAGTAAACATTTGAACAACTGTTTTGGAAAACTCTTTTTCAGAATTTCTAAAACTTTTGAGCAAAAGAAATCAGACACATATCACATGACACAATTTTTATAAATTTCAAAGATAAGCAAGTGAATCTATGGTGATAAATCTCGGGGAGAATAATAAAAAGGTGCATGAAAGAATTGTGGATCACAGAAGTGGTGTGTATCTTGAGGAGCATAGTGATTTTCTGAGTATATAAAATTGTAATACATCATCAAGCTCAAAAATATGTTTTACTCAACAATAACAAAGTAAGTAAACATTTTATTTTAAAAGACTAAATATAGGTTCAAGAAAATTACTCTATATAAGAAAACACATTTTATCCAATTTTGTACTTTCTTCAAAATGAAGAATAAAGTGAGTAAAAAAGGAAAAGGAAATTTTTTTCTTTTTTAAAAAAATTGTATCCCTGTATACATAACATTCAAATTTGATGAGACAATATTTATATCGGGTACATTCTGAAAATGGATATTTAATTATTGGATTACAGCTTTCATTTATGATATAGTCATATTAAAATTTGAGAGAAGTAAAAATTGAGAGTAAAATAGAAATGTATTTTAAGTGTAGTTATAAGTCCAGTTTATTATAGAGTGTATCAAAATTAATATCATGTTAGAAGAAATTCTGACACTGAGCCAGGAAATCATTAAGCTTTTTTCTGTATTCTCTGGTATTCACTTGCTTTGATTAAAAGCTGTTAATTTATAGTCATTTCCTTTAATTAGATTTACATACTACATCCATTATTTTAAGACGTTATTGTTTTTTTTTCTGCATCTGATCATTCTTAAAGAAATATTTTTATTACAGTTACTTCTTAGAAATATAACGTAAATTATTGAAAAAGCCCTTTCTTCTAAATGTTTCCTAGAATCAATATTTATATCATAATCACGGTGTCATCCAAGTAAATTAAAGATACATAAAAATTGCCTCTTAATCCAACAAAAATTGTAAATTTTGTTCTGAGAGACGTGATCCCTACTTTGAATCTTTGGGAAATATTTAGAAATAAAAACAAGGTGAAGAACAGAAGAATGCTTTTTCAACCTTAATGCCACATTTTTCTTATGATCAGTAAAGTGAACATATTAAGTGGTTGAAGCTATCAATCAGTTAAATAAATATGTTAATAAAATGACTCATTAAAGAAATGCATTATAGACATTTTTAATTGATACAAGATTAATAAATGTATTTATAGAATAATTTCTGATTAAATGATTTTATGGGACAATAAGAAAGCCTATTCATGATACAGAAGCTTGAAACATTTCAATAAATTATAAGATTCATTTTTGTAATCCCACAGTTGGCTTCTTTCTCTTCTATTCTTTCAATTCAATACAAATTTTGACTTTGTAAGCAATATGAACCTTAGATAGATTGATATTATGAAACACTATATTCAAGGAAGGACTAAGCAGTATAATGCTATAGTCCCTTTTTTTTTAAATTTTTTTGGATTCTTTGTGACAGATAAAAGAAAAAATATTACAGGTGCAGGTGAATAATAGCCTGTCAGAATGAACAAGGAAATGCTTGTAAAGCTACGCTTTTATTTGAATTATTTATATAAAAAAGGAAAAATGAATTTCTTACAAATAATTTAACACATGGCGCAAAATATGCTGCAATTTCTTTAACTAGAGCTCTGTATAGACAAGTAGGATCTGTTATTGCGTTATTTCCAATATGAAAGGAGTAAAAACACACTTGTACTTCAGAAATTCTTCAAAGAATAAAATTGGGGTGCAAAACTTATACAAACCTCATTGTGAGAAAGGGTAAGAGCATTTCTGTCAACTCCAAATTATCTTCAAGGAACAATCGAATTACACATACCTGTTATTACTAGATTACAGATTACAATTTATTTTCCGCACGTGATGGGGATGAAGTGGTTCAGAACAAGAGGAGGCAAAGCCCTAAACCACAGGGCTTAGGCTGCAGTACATGTGAGGCATTGCCTTGGGAAATATTATGAAAGACCTGACAGTAGAACCATTTTCCAGCTATGACATTGCTAAATGTGTGAGCCATTTTGAATGTGTAATTACTTTTTTTTTTTAACATCTTTATTGGAGTATAATTGCTTTACAATGATGTGTTAGTTTCTGCTTTATAACAAAGTGAATCAGTTATACATATACATATGTTCCCATATCTCTTCCCTTTTGCATCTCCCTCCCTCCCACCCTCCCTATCCCACCCGTCTAGGTGGTCACAAAGCACCGAGCTGATCTCCCTGTGCTATGCGGCTGCTTCCCACTAGCTACCTATTTTGCATTTGGTAGTGTTTATATGTCCATGCCACTCTCTCACTTTGTCACAGCTTACCCTTCCCCCTCCCCATATCTTAAGGAAAAAAAAAAATG
The DNA here is from genome assembly GCF_949774975.1 of Lagenorhynchus albirostris. NCBI lineage: Eukaryota > Metazoa > Chordata > Mammalia > Artiodactyla > Delphinidae > Lagenorhynchus > Lagenorhynchus albirostris. The sequence continues at coordinate 17,525,261 of NC_083097.1, forward strand.
TCATGAAGAACCTAGGGGTAAGACGGGAATAAAGACACAGACCTACTAGAGAATGGACTTGTGTAGTTACTTTTTAGAGTTATTTTAGGCACAAGATATGTAAAATAGTTATACAGCAATAAAATTTATCTGTTTCTTCCTTTCTTCAAGCCTGTAATGAATATCCATGGAATTTATATTTCAAATTTCTGGAAATATAATAATGAACATTGGTGATTTACCAGTATACTTATCTTTTGTGGATAAATATTATAATGTGCCTTTAAGGTGTATTCTATCCACTCACACGCTAACTGTACAGATTTAGACATTTTTTTCCATAATTCTAGCTTCCAAATACCCTATGCATAAAAATTATTTTTCATACTTGAATAATGAATAGAAGTATATGAGTATGTGAATTAATTCTTTTCTAGGCATTTCCTCTCTGGAAATTGAGAATCGAGAGTAGACTGTGACTGAAGGATGTACAGGTCTCATGTGCTTTTAAAATTACAATAAAGAGGGGGCTTCCCTAGTGGCTCAGTGGTTGGGAGTCCGCTTGCCAATGCAAGGGACACAGGTTCGTGCCCCGGTCCGGGAAGATCCCACATGCCGCGGAGCGGCTGGGCCCGTGAGCCATGCCCGCTGAGCCTGCGCGTCTGGAGCCTGTGCTCCGCAACGGGAGAGGCCACAACAGTGAGAGGCCCGCGTATCGCAAAAAATAAAAATTACAATAAAGAAAGGCTATACATTGGCCTTGAAAAATTACTATATAGTTATAGCCATTGTTTCAATTAAATAAATCCTATATTAGAGATTGTGCATTCTATATCAATTCAGTCCATAGCTCTACTTGCATTCACAGTTTACTGATATAATTAATAGATTGCGACAGAGAGGCTTCCTAGTAAAGTTCTTAGACTTCATTAGATCACAAACCACTTTGAGTATCTGAATAGACCATTGAGCCATCCTCCTAATAAATGCAGTGATATATACATCTGATCATATATGCAATTTCCACTGTTTTACAAAATTCTGTATAAAAAGTCTCCATCAGTCAGGATTCTCCAGGAAAAGATAAATAATAATTATAGATAGATAGACAGATAGGTAGATTTTAAGGAAGTGGATCAGCTGGCAAGATCCAAAACCTCAAGGTAGGCCAGCAGGCTGGAGACCCAGGAGAGCTGATGTTGCAGTTCATGTCTGAAAGCCATTAGAATTTCCTTTTGCTTGATGGAGATCAGGTTTTTTGTTCTACTCAGGCCCTCAACTGATTGGATGATGCTCACCTACATCATGCAGGGTAATTTACTTTACTTGATTTCTCTGATTAAATGTTAATTCCATCCAAAAATAGCCTTACAAAAACATCCAGAATAATGTTTGACCAAATATCTGGGCAGCAACTCAAGTTGATACATCAAATTAATGATCATGGGCTTTCCTGGTGGCGCAGTGGTTGAGAGTCCGCCTGCCGGTGCAGGGGACACGGTTCGTGCCCCGGTCCGGGAAGATCCCACATGCTGCGGAGCGGCTGGGCCCGTGAGCCATGCCCGCTGAGCCTGCGAGTCCGGAGCCTGTGCTCCGCAACGGGAGAGACCACAACAGTGAGAGGACCGCGTACCTCAAAAAAAAAAAAAAAATTAATGTTCATTAAGTCCACCCATTGTCCAGTTGTCACTCATATGCATTTTTAAACCATATTTAATCACCAAATAAAGACAACAATACAGTCATACTTTGCCTAACATGGTAAAACTATCCTGCACACAACCAAAAGCATACTAACAATATTTAAATATTATGATATGAAGTCAATACATCTTATGTTACATGATAAGGGGAAAAGAGATGAAAGAGAACAAGGATATTTGCTTAATATATACAAACAAGTATAGTAGTAATAGAATAAGGAAGAAATACTCATGACAGTTACACTCCTCATTTCTGCAGCTGGTCATATGGTTATAACTGATATTTATAACTACATTTTTCTGCTGTCCGTTTTGTATTCCCCTTGCCCTCAAGAAGCACGTCAACTGGTTGTGCTATGTAACCCTAGACAGCTAGCCACTTTACTCAAAAAAGGATATCTCCCAGTTAAGTATAAGAATTAAATGGGATAATGAATGTAAGGCACATTAAGAGAAGTGTTTCATGTTCTCATTCAGCCTCCAGAGTAGTTGTAAAATTAAACATTAAACACATAAACATATATATATATATATAACTACATAATTAAAATGTTTTTGATAAAAATAAAATGAAGTGTCTAATTAAATGGAGAGTTAGAGAAATTTTTCTGAGTAAGTAACACTTAAGAAGAAATGAGTTGAATGAGAATTAGGTAAAGAGTTAGGAAGAAAACCATTACAAATAAAGTGAGCCATATATTAGGTCCTAATGCAGAAAAGAGCCTAACACATTTGAGGAACTGAAACGTGTGTGTGTGTGTGTGTGTGTGTATCTTGTGAGAGGCACAAGACCAAAATGATGCTATAAGTTAGGATAACACTAGCTGGTTGTGATGGTTAACTATATGTGCCATATTGGCTAGGTTACAGTCCCCAGTATTTAATCAAAGCCATATTTGCATTTTGCTGAGGAGGTATTTTGTAGATACGGTCAGTATGTACAATTGGTATCTTCAGAATAATACCTTGCCTTATGTTATTATAGTGTGCTGAGGTACAAATGTAGAAGCCTTCTGTTTACTACTTTTAAAATATATAATATCTAAACAAAACTGTGCTGAATTGGGAAAGGGTATAAGTTGCTAATCTTAAGAAGTAGAAATTTCCACAACTATTTTTATGTTTACATTTAACATTTATACTAATGCTAAACCTATTTATAGAAAAAAAAGTTATGCTCTTAAGTATAGCACATCCTCAGTAGTCCTGGAGGTTATAATCACTCTTACTTTTCCTAAACCTGGAGAAATGTCCAGAGCTTTAGCAGTTCCTATATTTTATGGGTGTGGAAGACACTGTTCAAAATGTATTATCCTCACTTGCTCACACTTTGTTCCAGGGCAGTGGAATTCCATTTTACTCCGGAAAGACAAGAGACACCTAGACCTTAATCTTAGATCTTAGAGAAATAAAGCGCTACGAGAGTCCTTGGGGATGTATCATGATTAGCTGAAGCCAGTAATAATAATCCCATTCTACATTTACAGTGGTTAGTCTAATGGTGTATTTATAATTCAGTGCTACTAATGAGGAGAAATCAGCTTTATTAGCTATTGAAAAAAATACTTACCAAGGCAAATATTTGAAAGCAATTATCTTTATACTCTGCTCTTCATTACTACTATATACACTAAAGTGAAGGTTTGAAGCCAGTATTTTCTGAGGAATGGGTCAAAAGAATAACATGGGTGTGATTGTTGAGTGACTGAACCAACAGTGTAATCATCCTCCAGATATGTTGAAGGGAGAATACATCTTCTTATGATTTGTGACACTTTCAGCTCTTTATCAAAAGTTCAAAAAATTAATAAACTTTTATATTGGTGTTGACAAAGGGAAAAACATTGATTCAGAAACTGTCTAATCCATTTTTCAGAATTATAAACTTTGATGACTAAGCGAAAATAATAAAGATGAGTTCTTGGTCTCAAGCTGTGTTTTTAGGGATATGTCGGGAGAAAAACTGCCCAGTGTATTTAAGCTATTCACATATCATCTTTAGTCAGAATTTTACTAAATGGGTTTGTTTTGTGGAGCAAACACATTGTTATGCCAGGAAAAGTTGTGAAAATTTTGGCTTCACTACATGAAGCTGATTAGGGAACTTTTCACTTGAAAGTATCAGCTAGAAGTCTTGCCTGGCAATGTGGAAGCTAGCCATAAAAAACTAAAAGCATATAAAATACATTGTAGGCAGCATGCCCTGACAAAAGCATCTAATTTTCTCATGGAAAAGGATCAAGATTCCTTGGTTAGAGGGCATGTTAATTATTTGGGACCATATCATGCAGAGATAATTGAGTCCTTCACAAAATGACTTCTGTGTTCCATATAAAGCCCTGTGGCAGCAGTGATAGTTCCATATCACATAATGAATTGGAACCATATCTAAGTTGTCACTATTGCCCCACATAATTTCAAGTCTGCTTTAAGGATAGCATGACAGATAAGGTAATCCAATGGGAGTTTTTGGTGAAAATTCGACAGCATCATCCATTATGTATCTTATTGTTCATCATGTCTAGAAAAGCACTTTGATGATAAAGAGCACATCTTCCTGGTTCAGTGCAGTATCCCCAGTGTTTTTAACAAGTGTATCTGATGCATGATAAGTCCTGTTGCATGAATTATTAAGTCAACATAGCATGCCCTATTAAAAAATGTTCTTGGTGTGCTTGTGTAAATAATGAAGTATGTGTGTAAAATATAGATGATTAGTTATAAAACAAAGGGCATATTCTAAGCACTACCCTCCATGACTCTGTTTTGCTTTATCTTTTTCTAGAACTGTAGAATTGTCTAGATTGGATTTCTTACTCTAAAACAAAACAGAAGCCATTTTATTTTACTTTAAAGGATATATAAATTGCAAATACAGTACATAGGTAAAGAAAACACATACAGCATATACATGTTAAAACATTAAATAATGTTAGGCAACCAAAGTAAAAATAAACCAGTGGGAATGCATAAAGCTTCTGCACAGCAAAGAGACCAATGAACACAGTGAAAAAACCTACAAAAAGGGAGAACATATTTGCATTCTGTATATCTGACAATGAGTAAATATTCAAAATATAAAAGGAACTCCTACAACTCAGTAGCAAAAAACTGTATATCACAAACTTGAATAAAAAATGGCCAAAGGACTAGAAAAGATATTTTCCAGGAAAACTTCCAAATTGCCATCAGATTAAAAGATGCTCAACCTCAGTAATAATCATCAGGGAAATGCAAATCAAACCACCATGAGATATCACCTCACACATGTTAGGATGGCCATTATTTAAAAAAAAACAAAAAAACTGTTAGGAAGGATAAGGAAAAATTAGAATCCTTGTGCATTGTTGGTGGGAATATAAAATAATACAGCCCTTATGGAATGCAGTGTGGAGTTTACTTAAAAAGAAAAAAGAGAACTACAACAAGATCTAGCAATCCCACTTCTCAGTATTTATTCAAAAGTATTGAAATCAGAATCTCAAGACATCTGCATTGCCATGTTCACTGTAGCACTATTCACAATAGCCAAGATATGGAAACAACACAAGGGTCCATTGACAGATGAATGAATAAAGAAAGTGCAGTAGATACATACATTAGTGTATAATTCACCCTTAAAAAACAGGGAAATCCTGCAATATGTGACAACGTGATTGAACCTAGAGGACATTATGATAAGTGAAATAAGTCAGTCACAAAAGGAAAAATACGTTATGATTCCATTTATATGAGGTATCTAAAATACTCAAACTCATAGAAGCTGAGACTAGAAAGGTGGTTGCTGGGGGCTATGAGGGGGAAATGGGGAATAGCTATTCAATGAGTATAAAGTTTCAGTTGTCCAGGATGAATAAGTTCTCAGAGTCTGCTGAACAACATTAAGCCTATAGTTAACTATACTGTATTGTGCAATTAAAGTGCTAAAAGGGTAGACATCATGTTAAATGTTCTAACTACAATAGGAACCTAACTATACTAAAATTAAAATTGAAAAAATAATGTACATTAAGTTGAATATACAATATTTCATGGAGGTGGATAAGTATGTAAGCATGAAGGATGGAGAGGGCTAAAAGATGACTCTTTGGTTCCTTTATTAAGAGTTGAGTGTATTGTGGCACCAAATGGTAGAATTCTAGAAATGACAAGTCATGGTTTACAAAGTATGACCACTAGACATTTTTGGACTAACACTGAAAGATATTTGCCATCTATCCAAATGTAGATGTCAAAAAGATACTTAAATTCATTTATTTATTCATTCCTTCATTCTTTCAGAAACTACTATATACATGTATGCATGTAAGAATTGATTGATTGATTGATGGCACTGTGTAGACGTCTGGACACCGTCTCAAGCATTGGGGTTAGAGAAAGAATTCATTCAGAGACAAACATCTTTGTCATCCAGAGAGAAAAACTGTTACTTAGGTTGTCAAAGACACAGGGATGAGAATGTTTTGATATGCAAGAAGTTGTAAGCATTGTTGATTATTGCTGAAAATTCAGATAATGTAGGAACCCAAAAGTGCCATTGAATTTAGATGCATATAGGACACTGTTGACCTTGGTCAGAGCAATATATATAAAGAAATGGAGGTGGGGGCTGGATTGTGATTGTCCAGAATTTGAGCACTTTATCCTGGCAGCTATAACTCATAGTTTGCTTTGTTAATTACACTATTGAAGATTAAAATATTTAGTCAAGGAAGCGGAGATACTAGGCTTTCAGCGAGACATGAGAAAGTCCTATTTATTCCTTCAACTTCTTGATAATGTGATATTTGGATATATGGAGTACTGATTTCTGGCATGGAGAACAGATAAAATATGCAACCAAATACATAAAGTAAGAATCAAAAATGTTGGTCTCTCAAATGCTAGATAAAATGGCACAAACCGCAGCTTGGGTCAAAGTGTCCTAAAAGAGAAAATTATCCACTATATTCTGAAAATTACTTTATAGCAATTGCTTTATTACTCTAGTGCTTCAGTTTCATCTTTTATTACACCAATTAATGAAAAGTCTATATTAATCAATGAGTCAACATTTATTTTGTACAAATAGAACAAGCAATTTCAAGTTTTTTAATATCAAACATCACACTGATTCCTTGATAGTTTTTATTCCAGTTCCTAGCAAAATTAAAAGAAACAAATTTGTTTGGAATTCTGGGTGTCCTGCAGTTATTTTGGTGGACAGTTTTTCTCAGCAAAGAGAGACTATTATGTATAGATAATTTATATAATTAATTAATTGATATTGATTATATCAATATATATGATATAAATATCTAACATATTGCATATACTTTGTTTTATGTGGAAATGTGTATACTATATTAAATATCATGTAACCAATATATGTGTGAAAAAATATGGAATATAATCACCTAGTTTTGACTAAACAATTTATATCTAGTAAAGATAATAACTTTGTGTTTTCTAAAGCAGTTTAAAGTAGGATATAAAAGTGAGTTGGCTAGTTATTTGATTAGTCTGTTCTGTGAAAAGCAGCTATAATTCTAAATTTTCATCTCTCTTAATTTTGTAATGCATGAGTATATATAGATTGATAGAGCAAATATTTCTCCTGTTTCTATAGTTTATAAGTTATGAATAGTTAGTATATCATGTCTCCTCTATTGGCCTGCAAGTTACATACCTTTTTACAATTATTTGTTTATTCTTTTTATTATTAAACATGTATTTCCAATTTGTCAAGCCCAGTGCTAGTTAGTACATTCCCTTTTTTTCCAGAATAATGCAAGGGCCATGAAAAATTTATATTTAGTTCACCCTATTAAATTAATATGTCATTGTCATTCTGTATTTCAATACTAAATACTTTAATTTCCACAGAATACTGTTAGGCAGCCATAATTAATTTAAATTTACTGACATGGTTTTCATTTCCATTGCCCTTCATTCCTCCCTGTTGTTTAAACTTGTCGCTATGACATTTTATCTTTGCTAAGTCTGACTTTAGGATTCCCGTTGGTGCTGAATTGCTCTCAAACTGTCACTCAGATTTTGTTTCCATAACACCTCTATTTCAAGATAAGAATTTTTTATTTTATTATTAATATCAAATAATTCATTTTTAAGATATTGCTGTGCTCTTTTATGTTTCAGACACCTAACAAAATCTTCATTTCATATTTTATCTCCTTTATAACTCCAGTATCTGAAACTCCTACAGGTCTATCTCTATTAACCGTTAGTCTTGCTGGTTGTTATTCAAAATTTTATTTCTCCTCATAGGCCCCGTCACTTAGAAAGGGTGTGGAAAGTGCATTTAAAACATGTTTCCAAGTATTGAATACTAATGTTATTTTCCTTCTGATATAATGTATTTGCTTATTCCAGGCATCTCAGGCCATTAATAAACCAAGGTCATGATATTTTAATTTCAAGAGTTAAAGTAATTCAAATCTAGTTTTTGAAAAATTTGTGCCAGGCTCTTTCAGGGTCACAAAATAAAGGTTTGGGGAGTGGTGATTAGCAGATATCCCCTGCATGAACAAGTCTGGGCTCCAAATTTTGTTCTCATGGTCCTGTGAGGCTCGTAAAGGCACATCTCAGGTTGTCTGCTGCCTCTTTCATAAAAGGCAAATGTACACTGGGGAAAAATAGTTCTAAATGCTAGACTCATCTCAGAATGTATGTTGTTTTCTTCCCTGGGAAGATGGCCCACACATTCTGAGCAATTTTGTTAGCTCTTTGAGGGCTACAAGCAATTTTTAAAATATCTATATTGTCCAGGTTTCTTAATTGCCTTCAGTAGAATTGGTCTCAGTGATCTGATCCACCATTACCAGATATAGAAATCTTACATATTCTTTGTAGGAAAAAAGAATCTGCCATTTGCCTGTATATAATAAAAGAAAAGAAAAGAAAAGAACTTCAATAAAAATAACTTGAAAAGGAAACGTTCACAGTCTGCTTTTCTTGTAGTTTCTCAAGAGTTTGTCTGCAATTGAACCACTTTATTTCTTTCATAATAGCCATTATAGTGTTTTATATGCAATAGACACATTTTATGAAAATAGGCAAGCTGAAATATCATATGTTGCCAGAGTTTTAAAATCTTTGTGCATTATTAGTATTTTACATGGACAAATTCATCCATTAACTTTCATTAAATATCATGATTTTTTTAATAAAGAAAATATGTTCAAACTCGAAAGAAGTAAGAACTTTAATAGTTAAATCTGCTTAACTAAATTTCCCATGCAGTTCAAGGAGAAACAATATATATAACAAAATTCTATATATTTTGGGGGAAGTTCTCGTCACCTAGTAAGTAGCAACGTAGTCTTCAGAACTATTATATGATTAATATTTCTTTTAAAAAATCAAAGAAAGAAAAAAGTCATTCAAGATTAGATTTATTCTAATTTATTCTGATTATCTACTTCATGAAATTTGTGGCTTGAGGTGAACATATTAGAAAATTTAAAAGGACAATCTCATTTCAAGGTATGTACCCCAAAATAATTAAAAATAGGAATTCAAAGAGATATCTGTAAAACAATGTTCATAGCAATATTGCAGTAAGTCCCCCACATACAAACCTTCAAGTTTTGAAATTTCAAAGAGGCAAACATGCGTTCTTGTGTCCAATCAAGTAAGTTAGTTCATGTGTCTGGTGTACATTGTCACATGTGTGCATCCTCTAGTAGTGGCTGTGCTTTTGTGTACTGTACAGTACTGTATAGAGTACAGTATCTTTATTTCAAGCCCAGGATGTCCAGAAGCAGGCATAAAAGCAGCAGTGATGAAGCTGGTACTGCTGAAGAGCCGAAGACATTCATGACGCAGGAAATGGCAAGGGGATTTTCTTTATCTGAGGAGGCACTGTTAGTTTTTGAAGCACTGGACCCGAATGTAGAACGGTACGTGAAGATTGCAACAGCCGTTCAGAATGCAATCCAGTACTACTGTGTCATCTGTGACGAGAAAAAAAGAGCTACTACCCAGACATCATTGGATCATTTTCTGAAAAGGGTAAATAGAATTGAATCCAGCAGGGAACCAGAATCTGTACCATCAACATCAGGCGTGAGTGAAATTGCAGCTTGCCCTCCATCTCCTATTGCTGATGATCCTTCAGCTCTGCCATCTCCCACCTCCTCTCCCTCCTCCAGTCAGTAACTCTTCTTGCCTGTTCACTCGATGCCAGCCCCTGGATGCCAGCTGTTGTACTGTACTACTGTACTTTTCAAGGTACTGTACTGGAAGGCTAAAAATGTTTTCTTTATTTTTTGTGTTTGTTTGTTTTTTATGTATTATTTATGTGAAAAGTATTATAAACTTACTACAGTACAGTACTATATAGCCAATTGTGTTAGTTGGGTACCTAGGCTAACTTTGTTGGACCTATGAACAAATTGGACTCACAAACACACTCTATGAATGGAACATTTTCATATGTAGGGGACTTACTGTATTCACGATTGCCAAATGTAGAAAATACCAAATGGCTTTTGATGGATGAGTGGCTAAACAAAAGTTAGTATATAAGTACAATGGAGGGCTTCCCTTATGGCACAGTGGTTAAGAATCCACCTGCCAATTCAGGGGACCCGGGTTCAAGCCCTAGTCCGGGAAGATCCCACATCCCACAGAGCAACTAAGCCCATGTGCCACAACTACTGAGCCTGCTTTCTAGAGCCTGCGAGCCACAACTACTGAGCCTGCGTGCCTAGAGCCCATGCTCCGTAACAAGAGAAGCCACCGCAATGAGAAGCCTCTGCACCACAACGAAGAATAGCCTCCGCTCGTCGCAACTAGAGAAAGCCTGCATGCAGCAATGAAGACCCAACACAGCCAAAAATAAATAAATAAAGTAAAAATAAATAAATTAAAAACAAACAAACAAAAAGTACAATGGAATATTATTCAGCCTTAAAAATGAATTAAAGTCTAATATATGCTACAATGTAAATGAGCCTTAAAGATATTATGCTTAGTGAAATAACACAGACGCAAAAGGGAAATATTGTATGATTCCATTTATATAATCATTGGAATATTATCCAGCACTAAAAGAAATGAGCTTTTAAAAGGATTTTATGAATAAAAAGACATAGAGGAAAGGTAAATGCATATTACTAAGTGAAGAAGCCAATCCTAAAAGGTTACATACTGTATGATTCCAACCATATCTTATTCAGGAAAAGGCAAAACTATCAAAACAATAAAAAGATCAGTGGTTGCCAGGGATTCAATGATGAGAATGAATAGGCAGAGCATAGAGGATTTTTAAGGCAGTGAAAATACTCCCTACAATACCATAATTATTGATATGTCATTATACATTTGTCCAAACACATAGAATATACTATAATACACCAAGAGTGAACTGTAATGTAAACTATGGACTTTGGGTGAATACGATGTTATCAGTGTAGGTTCACCAACTGTAAGGAATGTACCACTGGTGGGGGATGCTGATAACAGTGGAGGCTATGCATGTGCAGGGAAAGGGGGTATATAGGAAATCACCGTACATTCCTCAGTTTTTTTTGTGAGCCTAAACCTGCCCTGAGAAAATAAAGTCAACTACTGAATAAAAAATCTTTTCTCCCCCACTTGGTCTGGGGAGTATAAAAATTTAATTAATTATCCCAACCTGTCTGTTTATAGTGAGGAACGATTTGATTCTAAAGGAAAATAGAAGATAGTGGTACCATTAGAAGAACAAATATGTATTTTTCCAGTAAAAATGACAGAACTGTACCCTTGACATATAATAGGGGAAAACAAAGACAGTGTCCCTAGCATTAAGGAGCTCACAATCAAGTTAATATTTTGTGTAATACCAATGCATTTGTCTTTATTCATGTTTGCCTAACATTATATCATTACATTGGAAAATATTCCTTGAAGGTGTATATAATACTTTTTAAAGGAATACACACACACGTGTGTGAGTGTATATATGAGTTTGTGTATGTTTATACTTTTAGCTGTGAATTTATCTACAAAAAGATTGATTCAATAATAAAATCTGGGCAATTCAAATTAGCATTTTCCTACTATTGCATGAATCAATATGAAAAGTATTCTTTAGAACATTCAATAAGTAGAATTAGCACAACTGCATTTGCACTTAAAGGAGTAACCATGTAATATATGGCTACCCTTACAGTATTGGTTCATAGCACAAGGTGCCTGGACTAGCAGCATCACTTCCACCTGGGAACTTGTGAGACAGGCAGATTCTCTGGCCTCCCTCCAAACCTACTGAATCTGGTTAGAGCCCAGCAATCTGATAATTTTTTTATGGAATACATTTTCAGAAATATTGCTGTCCAGTTTCAAATAAAAGAATAAGTAAATCAAACTGTTCATTATGGAGAGAAATTCAACCTCCATCAATAAATTAATTTCAGAATACAGTTTGTATATTTTATTTGAGAAACAAAGCATTATTTCATCCAGCTGCACTAATGTTACAGAAAAAGATTTAGACACATATCACATTCTTAGATATACTGGAAAGTTAACAGCGAATTGTGACTTTCTCTAAAAATAAAAAGGAACTTGAGGGCTTCCCTGGTGGCGCAGTGGTTGAGAGTCTGCCTGCCGATGCAGGGGACACGGGTTCGTGCCCCGGTCCGGGAGGATCCCACATGCCGCGGAGTGGCTGGGCCCGTGAGCCGTGGCCGCGGAGCCTGCGTGTCTGGAGCCTGTGCTCCGCAACGGGAGAGGCCACAACAGTGAAAGGAACTTGAGATATTGATGACAATAAAATAATTTGGGGTAATATATCCACACATAAAAATTATGTTTTTTAACTGTATATATTAAATTGCAAGGTTGAAAATTATGGCATATAATAGAAGATGTCATCTTTATGTCTAAAAGTAGAAATTTAAGAAAGTAACTGAATTAAAATATTAATGGTATGCATAATGTTCTTGTAAAAAAAACAAGAGTTACCTAATGGAAAAGACATGAGACTGGTTCTCAGGCACATGGCCAGATGGCTTTTCTTGCTCTGCCACTTACCAGTTTATGAGTTTGAGCAAGTCATCTAACCTATAACCTCTATGTGACTAGACTCTCACTATAACATCATGTAATTAGATGATGCACAGATTTTTATTTAACACAAAATATTTGAGGAGATAGAATTTCAGGTTAAAGAAAGTGATGTCACTGAAAGGCAAGATATACAGGCCAATATCTGGAAGAAGAGATCGCTCTGGATTAGCATCCCTAACTGTTAGATCTTAGAAAGCTAAAAGCCTGGAAGGGCATAGACAAATAATAAAAAGAAAACAGAATAAAAAGTAAAGGAGGGAGGGAGGGAGGGAGGATAGACATTTTATATACATAGGCTTGGCCAAAAAGTTCGTTCGGGTTTGCTGTAGCATCTTATACCCAATGTGTGTGTGTATATATTTAAACATATATATATATATATATATTTTTAAACATATGTTTAAACATATAACAATTCTTCTGGTTTAAAATGACCTCCAATTAATTTACATTTATGTGGGTGAATATTTAGTCAATTTTAGCTCAAACTGTCTATGAAGACCAATTCTCATGAAAGCATCCGGCTGCAGACTTACGTAGCTACTTAGTGATCTTGTGTCAGCATGTTGCTCTTTGGTGCTCCACTAGTCTCAGGTTTAAGATTATACTATAATCTGGTCCCTAGGTGCCCAGGATCCATGCCCATTAAAACATTATTTGTCTTACCTTGTGCTATTTTTTTTATTTTAATTTTAATTATTTATTTTTGGCTGCATTGGGTCTTCGTTGCTGCACGCGGGCTTTCTCTAGTTGCGGGGAGCAGGGGCTACTCTTCATTGTGCAGGCTTCTCATTGCGGAGGCTTCACGTTGCAGAGCACGGGTTCTAGGCACATGGGCTTCAGTAGTTGTGACACGTGGGCTCAGTAGTTGTGGCTTGTGGGCGCTAGAGCGCAGGCTCACTTATTGTGGTGCACGGGCTTAGTTGCTCCACGGCATGTGGAATCTTCCCGGACCAGGGATCGAAACTGTGTCCCCTGCTTTGGCAGGCAGATTCTTACCCACTGCACCACCAGGGAAGCACAGTCCTTTTTTTTTTTTTTTTTTTAAATGTCTCTATGCATGTGTAATATTTGAGGTCTATACCCATCTGTATGCAATGGCCCTCTGTGATTTTCTTATTCTTACCCCAGGACTTTTCTAGTTAACTGGTTCCTTCACTGTTTCTACATCTCCATGTTGAGGTACCTATTTCATATGCTGGGGTGAGTGGGGCCACTACGTTTAATTCATCATTTGTTAAGGCTTCCTAGATTCTCTATTCATCTGCTGCGATATATTTCCCTAGAGGCTGACATCTTTGAACCATATTCTCTAGATTCCCTTTCCATGTATTTTTAAGTTGTAATCAGCCAGTGACTTGCACCAGCAAGAGGTCAGAATGCAAGGGGCAAGGGAGTTTACATAATTCCCCTTTGCCCCACCCTCCCTGTCTAAGCAAGGTTTGGCCAGTGGCTGCATTCTTCTATAGCAGCAGCCCCTCTTGGAAGCTCCATTTTTACATTCTGCTTCCCCTAACTTTTGTCACATGTCTCCCTTCCTTGCACCTTAACCCCATTGTGGTAATGGCTCCCTCTTGTTATTTGTCCCTGATGCTTCACCTCATTGTTTGGTTCCCTTAAACTTCATGAAATTCCCCAAATTCTCTTTAGTTTTCCCATTACTTTTTATGAAGAACTTGACTAGACACTTTGTTGTCATCTGTCAATGCCATCAACCATTTGTGAATTATTATATAAGTCCAATAAGATCTCTACCTTAATTAGCATGCACTAACTTCAGGTTATATTTCGGGAAAAAAAAGAACTAATCCACATTAATTGGAAAGCCATTCAAACATATGTAACATATTTACCACTCTTGGTTCCTCATAAGGGATTTTCACTTACAGAGAAAGCTAGGGTCACAAGCTCTAAATTCTCCTGGGTCTCATCCTCATCCTCTCTTCTCCTCCCCTAACTACTTCCTCTTTCTATTCTCCTCTCTTATTAATAGAAGATCCTCTATCATATAGTTTTGTAAGCATCAGTCCTCTGCTTCTCTATGACGAATAAGATAAAGGGACTTCAAAAAGGAAAGAAAGAAAGGAAAAACAATCCCAGTGAAAAAGCAAAACATTGTGATATATTTTTTTAAAAAGATCAGAAGATATGAATTTTGAGATGTAACATTCATAGATGTGATGAAGAATTTATTGTCTTGGCCAGGTCATTACAGGAAAAATTAAAATCACTGTACTCAATAAGATTAAAGAATTACAAGATCAGAGTGTCATATACATGTAAATGTGGCTTACAAAAAGCTAAGAAAAGGAAAATGTGAGCCAGATGCTTAATTTCTCAGATAAATAGGGATATTGTGTATATTAAAAGAAAGCTTTATTGAAATATAATTCATACTATTTCATACAGTTATACAGATATAATTCATACATACCAAGCAGTTCACCCATTTAAAGTTGTACAGTTCATTTGTTTTATTATATTTATAAATTTGTTCAATCACTATGTTAATTTTAGAATACCTTCATTTCAGGAAACTCCATACCTGTTAGCAATCATTCCCCAATTTCTAGAGTCTCTGTAGCCTAGGCAACGACTAATCTACGTCTATACATTTGTTTATTCTGTACATTTCATAAAAGCAGGTAGCTTCCATCCTTTACCACCTCAAATAGTCACTACGCAGAATGATGTAATTTATACATATCAATTAAAATTTAAAGCATGTAAGTCAAAGAGTGGGAATAGGGATAAGGTAGAGCGTAAGCATAAATGAGGTCATTCATTGAAAATGTTCTAAATGGAATACGTTTTGATTTTCTTATTTCCTTTAGAATAGATTTGGGTTATGTTATTAGTAGTTCCAATAGCTCAGTCATGTTTTTATTTAGATGCTATTTTTCCATATTCTTTCACTTCTGCCATTTAATTTCATATATATCCATATGACTTGCATATTATGTGTGTATATATATATAATCTTATTTGGATGATTTATGTTTCTTACTCATAAAGTCTGGCATAGAATTAGTAAGTGCTTTGTTTTGTTGTTTCTTCTAACAATCAGTTTTTCAGTTAAAGAACTGTGCATAGAGTTCTTACTGTCTATTAGTATTTACATATTTCTTTGTCTCTGTCCCTGTCTACTTCACCCTTATTATTTGACAAAGATGAAGTATAAATAAAAGAAAGAAATCAATAGTTATTCTCAGATACAAATGTAAGGAAGATGCAATGTGTAGCTTTATGAGATTTTTCTACACCGCTGAGCAGTTTTGATTCTACTACTTGGTATGAATGTCATCAGCAAAATGCAGTATGACCAGATCAATCTTTGCTTTAAATTATTTCCAAGAATACATTAAAAAATTTAAGATTTTCTTTCATATTCATTGATATTTTAGTATTCTTTCTTTGGTCATTATTCTCATCTCAGAGTTTTCTTAGGCTTCTTATTTCTTCAACCCCATCTGAATATGACATCATTCTAGTGCAACTGTGATAAAAATTTCAGTTTTTAAACCAGTCAGTGGCAAATATCCATTAAAGCAGAATGTATTTTTCTCACTGCTATTTTGGGAAAATAAATTTCATAGCAATTTCCTATGTTGAGGTAATTTTGCATGTGTGATAAGGTGATGTATTGGGAAGAGGACCAAACATATGTCTGTCCAGTTTACTTCCATAAATATTTTCAAAGTGCCTATGTTTGGTTGGACATTTAATGCTAAGTGCTATGGGTTAAAGAACATGAAAAAGATAAACCTTACCTTGGAAGTGCTTACTGTGCTTCATGAACAAATGTTACCATAATATGAAGAGCATTCATAAGCTGTTGCTGAAGCATAAAAAGGGGCATTTCTGTCTTTTTTTTCCTGGTGCACAATATAGTGATTCAATATTTCTATACATTTCAAAATAATAACCATGGTAAGTCCAGTTACCATCTGTCACCATACAAAGATATTACATAATTATTGCCTTTATTTCCCACACTATACCTTTCATACCTGTGACTCATTTATTTTGTAACTGGAAGTTTATACTTCCTAATCTCCTTCCCCTCTTTGTCTCATCCTCCCAGCCCCCTCCCCTGTGACAACCACGTGTTTTCTGTGTCTGTGACTCTGTTTCTATTTGTTATGTTTGTTCATTTGTTTTGTTTTTTTAGATTCCACATATAAGTGAAATAATACAGTATTTGTCTTTCTCTAGGGCATCGCTGTATTATTTGTGCAATTGGAAAAGGATTATTTAAGTAATAATCCATGACCTCTGTTTGGAAATATAAATAATAGTTAATGAGGTGAATATGAGTGGGAAAGGCACAATTTTTTCTGGTAAAAAATCAGAATGAGTAGAAAAACAGAATTGAAAAACAACATAATGTAGGTGGGAAATTGCACTGTTTTATTAGTGATCACTGAAATGTAATTTAGAGAGTAAAAGGTAACCTGATTTCTGGCTTGAATTTAGTCTTCCTAAAACTCAATTTTCCTTAATATTTAAAATTGTGATATTAGTGGGTTTTCTTCCTAATTCCAGAGTTATTTTGTCATAAAATAAATAAATAATGTGGAACTATTTTTTCACTGGGAAGTCCCCATTAGATGTAAGTTGTTAATTCCACAATTGTTTATAGGGCATGAAGTGTTATTGCCAAAAATAAAATCAGTGGTATTATACACGATATACTTCGTACTCATATACAACTGTTATAAATTGTAATTAAAGACTCAGACTACTCCATAAGTTAGTTGAAATATTTTACATATAAAAGGAAAATGTATATATTATTTATTAATACCTGCTGCCAGCCATTTTTTTAGGAACAGTGGGTATTTCCGCAATACATGACCACATGGAGGTTACCTATTAGCAAGTGAGAAAAGCAGATAATAAAATAATAACTTATATAGTAAGTTAATTTAGAAAATTTAATGCGTAATAAAAGGAAGTACTACGGGAAGCAGTTCAATTTTAAATGGGAAGGATAGGGACATCTTCACTGAAAGGTGACTTCCATGCAGAAGTTGGAAAAATATGAAGAAGAAAATTATGTGTCTGAATCAGGCAAAAGGATAAGCAAGAGCAAAGCCCTTGAGGCAGGAGTGAGTGAGGTATGTTCTAGGAAGAGTGCTGAGGCGCATGTGACTCACTTGGAGTAAGTGAGACAAAGAGTAGCAGGAAAAGAAGTAAGAAAGAAAGAAAGAAGGGCAGATGGTTTCTGGCAATTATGGAAGTGTTGGGTTTTTTTTCCTTTTTGTTCTCCAGAAAACTGGAGACCTTTGAGCTGAGGAGTGCATGACAATGTACTTTAAAAGATCAGTTGGAGTGTTGTATTGGGAATACCATGAAAGCAGTCAAGGATAGAACTGGTGGTACAGTGAATAGAATGTTTTGCTAACTGTTGGAGCAGCAGCAGTGGTCTTGGATTTCAATTCATGACCAAACTTATGAGAAAAAATAGGATTTACTGAGAACCAAATTTGTATAGCTAAAGAGTACAGGAATATAGCATGCTTAATGGCAGCCTGGTGGGAGACATAGGCTTCTACCATGGGATGTATGTAGCCAAAGGAGGATTACCTCAACTCTGGGAAGCTATCATTCTGAATGTTCCTTCTGCTTTCATGACTTCCATTGCCTGGTCCAACTGAATTTAACCAATTTCAACTTACTTTCAATAACTTGCACTTGTTAGTTACAGATAACTGAATATCTAGGTGCTGGATTACATACATAGTGTGCAGAGTGGAATTCTGATTTATCTTAGAAACAGTACACTAATCTTAGTATCTCCTTAAATTAGTGTAGCAAGAAGGATTCCACCAAAGATTAAAACCTCAAATGTTCTTGAAGCTAGAAGAAACGCTACAGGTCTTAAAAGATGTTTTTCCTCCCCCCCCAACCCTATTCTAACCACATTTAAGATGGAACCTCAGAAGATTTTTGGTAATTTAGTGGTCTAACTCATAAAACTCAAATGGCTTGGTACTTAGTCTTAAAAGTCTGCCTGGATGGGAATTTTACAGAATCTGTTAAGTAGCTTCCTTTTATGATTAGTACATTAGAACCACTCCAAACAAACATTTGTTATTTTTCTCTTTTTATAATATCTCCTGTTATAAAAAGCAGTCAAGGCAGCTCATGAGCAAACAATACCAACCAATCAACAAACAGGAAAAATACTATCCAAGTTTCCATTGCAGTATTAACAAACAGCAACTTCCGAGAAATTACAAGCTAGCAGTTATTCTGGAGAGTAAAATGCCAGCTTCCCTCTCTTTGGGTCAACCCCAGTTTCTGTAATTTTTTCCCCACTCCTCATTTAGTTTAATGGGGAAGAGACTTATGCATTTGAGGAGGTATGTGTTACTTCTACAAATTCCTTCCTTCATGAACATATCTTTGAAATTTCTATTATTCTGTCATGTAGACTTATTTAGGGGTTAACAATGTCAGACAGGTTTTGCTGTCGATGAAAATATCTTGTATAGTCATTAGAAACAGGGTGCAGTCATCTCCCATTGTCTTCAGCTTTCAGCTAAAATTCTGAGATTATAAAATACACCATTTTTGACATTCCAAAATAATACCCTTGACCATACTTATAAAGTAATTCCATTTACTAACCTTTCCAATCCATGTAACACACTGCCTTTTCCTATGACTTAAAAATACACAGAATGGAAGATAAGTAGGGTAAACTTGCCTCTTAATGATGAATGCTGTGCTTCATCGAACACTTATTCCGTAGAATTAAAGACAAGAAAGAAAAGTCAAATTATTTGCAAAGTTATCAAAGTATAGATATTTTGCTTGTAAAATATGCAATAAAAATCTCACACTTCAAAGAATACAATAAACTGAATTCCATTACATTTTTTCAACACTTGTAAACGACACCTTCTTCTCTCAAGAATCTCATCATCATGACTCACACAAATCTACTTAGATAAATGTTAAATCACTCTATGTAAAATAAGAAACTGCTTGCCAGATTCTTGTTTGTAATTTCTTCTGTAGTAGACTTTCTTGCACAGTTCTCAATATATGTGCCATGATTTAGAGACCAGAGTACATAACACATATCGTGATATGTTTTAGGTAACTAGTTCTTGTACAATATAGTCTTTGGGAATGAAATATTCAAGTAGACATTTACAAAATCAATACCTCTATTAGTTTCTGGAATCAAACCTCTGACATGTAAAAACTAAATAATGACTAGAGTCATATAAATTAATGTGCCCATTTCACTTAAAAATATAAATTATTTCTAAGAAAATATCTAAAAAAAATTAGAAATTATATTCAAATGTGTCCATATTGAGAATCTGTTAGTACTTTATATTTATTCAATTATGCCTTTGCAAAAATTAAAATTTAGTTATACATGTAATTGACTAATTGGGGGGACATTTAAAGGGCATTTAATTACTATATAGCAAAAGGTACAAATAATTAGTTTATTAAGAAAATAACGTGAACCTAACTAAGTCAGTAAAATATATAATTTTCAAGTTTTCCTGCAGTTTCTACTTAACTCTAAATTATCCTACTCCAGGACCAGCTTTAACTAGGGAATAAAATATGAGTTTACTTTTCTCATATTAAAATCAAAAGGATTATGTTTAGCAAAACTATTTCTTTGAATTTTCAAATGTTTCCTAATAAAGATATTTTATTAATGACTAATTTTATTAATGGCTGATTTTATAATATGATTAATGCTGTACCAGTATTTTTCTGTTTTTATTTGTCTAAATTATAAGTAATCTATATGACAAAAGATGATGAGTATCAGCTGTTTATACTACTGAGCAGAGAAGGATCTAAGTTATTTATAGTGATTTTGAAACTCTTCATATGTTTTGATCCAATATGTGCATATTTGCTTGGATAAATGTGGTGTTGAAAAGAGTCAGAGCAATAATACCATTTCCACAGACATAAACAGCATCTCAGTGGGGAGAGGAAGAAGATTCTATCCAGGAACCACAGAGAATATTTGGAGAGTGGAGAGTATTCATTTTCTCTCTGTGACTTAGACAGTAGATACTGCAATTTTTTTCTATACTCTTCCCACCAAAAAATCCATATGCAAATCCTCAGGGACAGAAAAAAGATGCATGTCAAAGAATTTTTAAAAATATATTGACTGTACTTCAGTTTTCAAATTTTTAAAAAATAGGAAAAAAACATACATCTTATACCTATTCTGCACAAACATATTAATGTGAACCAACAAACTTGTTATAGGGATAATGTTTATGACCTTATTTCAGAAGTCTTTGGATTAAGTTTTCACTCTTCTTGGATTACTAATTACTGTGGGCTAACAAAGTATATTTTATAAAATAAGATTTTCAAAATTATATTGGTAAATTATAACTATTTAAAGTATATTCAAAGACTGCAGTGGGTCAAGAATTTTTATAGGCAATGGTGATATAAACATTCTTGTAATATGGTTTATACTATAATGAATATCTCACATTAATAAAGATAACAGTGTTAGCAATTATCTGCTATAATTAACAGATTATTCAGTTATAATTGTGTTCAAAATAAAAGGATTTTGTATCTTTAAGTGGCTGAAAATCCAGAAGTAGCTTTGGTATTGAACAAGACAGTGGTTCGAATAGAATGACTGCAAACTCATTTGTATTCCTTTCTCACCTTTACACCTGTTTTTTTTTTTTTTTTTTTTTGGAAAGCAAGGAGAGATGGAAGACAACACAGTGAAAAATTAACATCTATTTCTAGTATGGTAGTAAAACTAAAGAAATACCCAAGAATGAATTGACTCTGTTTAGGAGGATCAAGGATAAAAACAAAGAGGAATAATTACTTGGATTGTGTAGCTGAATAAAGTGAAAGAAGTCTTGGAATCACAAACACAATAAATGTGCAGTATACACTCTCACATGCACATATATACATCTATGATGCTGCACATGATGTGTGTGTGTGTGTGTGTGTGCGTGTGTATGAGAGAGAGAGAGAGAGAGAAAGAGAGATTACTGGCAGAGTTGAAGATCCTTAATAAAATTGTGCTATAATTCAATATATGAGAAAATTCAGTGTTGCTACGACATAAGGGTAGAATTTAGTTCTATCATTTTCTAGATGTGAGTGTTGGATGAGTTATTTAAATTTTGCACTTGTCAGTTGCCACATCTAAAACATGGTAGTAATAATGAATAACTCCCTCAAAGAGTTGTTGTAATGAGAAAATAAATTAGTATTGCTAAAGTACTTAGAATAGTTACTGGCAGTAATAAATACCATATGGCTGTTTATTATTAAAATATCAGTGAATTTTTTTTTTTTGTGGTATGCAGCCTCTCACTTTTGTGGTCTCTCCCGCTGTGGAGCACAGGCTCCGGACACGCAGGCTCAGCGGCCATGGCTCACGGGCCCAGCCGCTCCGCGGCATGCGGGATCCTCCTGGACCGGGACACGAACCTTTGTCCCCCGCATTGGCAGGCGGACTCTCAACCACTGCGCCACCAGGGAAGCCCTCAGTGAATGTTTTTAAATGACATTTATTGAATATTCTTTTATTGCATTTAAGGAATATGATTGTATGTTGAAAAGTAATTTCAAAATTGATATTTCAATGTTGAAGTACAAAATGAATAATCTGTTTTATTTTCATTTTGTCCTTTCAATATCATTATATAATCTTCCATGGATTGTTAAGTAATGTAATGTTTCCAAAAAATAAGTTGTGTCTCAATATGTATAGATTTATTTAAATGTTAATTTAACCATTTGGAAGGTCAAAATTGTATTTTCCTTTATTGATATTACATACTAACATCTTGGAAGAAACCAGCTCAATTAAGCAAAAGTGTTTGACATTTTAAAATGTTAACCTGTATGCTTTATTGTCCAGTATAATGAATAGATTGCCACAACACTCAGTCAATTTTGGATTATTTTAAAAGAAAGAGCACGGCATGAATGACAATATTTTTCTTGAAATTTTTAAAGCCCAAGGCAACTAAACAAAGCCATTTTATTATAGCTAAAAATGAGATAACCCCATATTTCTAAGTAGAGGTTTATTTGTCCTAAAGCAAAGTTTAATTGTTTTTAGACAGTGGAAGTCAAATATAATTGGGAGCTGGTAATTATAATTCAATTTTACTTTTTCTCAAAAGCAATATATATTTATAAATAAGAAAATAAAACTATTTAAAACATTAAAATTTTCTATAATCTGGACTATATCAAGCTCTTTTATTTACATATGAATATCTTCCACATTTTTGTTAACATTTTATTTTGTCATCCTATCGCATTTTGGTTATGCTATTGGGTACGTAGTGCTAACCCATTGTGGCTTTAATTCACATTTACCCAAATAATGATGTCAGTTATAATAATTATATAATTATTTGCAATCTGTATATCTTCTTTTGAGGAGTATCTCTTCAAGTTTTTTGCCTAATTTTAGTGGATGGCTTATTTTCAAAAATTATTACATACATATATATGCAAACACAGGCATGTGTCTGTAAACTCTTCATTTGTTCCTTATAAAAATATTTTATATATATATATATATATATATATGTTACAGGTACTATTTTTATATGCATATATAAATGAGAATATATTTGCAAATATATGAAATTGTGATTTGTATAAATTTGTCATTTACAGTTGACCTTTGAACAACACAGGTTTGAGTTGCATGTGTCACTTTTATGTGATTTTTTTCAATAAGTACTACTCCCTCCTGGGGGTGTTGGTTGAATCAGTGGTTGTAGAAACTGAAATATGGAATACTGACTATAACGTTATGCACAAATTTTGCACTCTGCAGAGAGGGTCAGCACCCCTAGCCCCTGCATTGTTCAAGAGTCCACTGTATTTTGTTACTTGAAAATACATATTAGAGAGAGTTTTATATCAGGATACATATTCTGTTAATAACTACATAGGAGAATGTTTTCTTCCTTAGCTCTCCATTAACTTAACCACTCCTTAATTGTTGACAATTTTGTTTTCCAGTATTTTGCTATTACAAACAAAGCAATGACTATCCCTGCAAAATACACCTAATCTATTCCCCTTATTTGATAGATTAAATAAGATAGCTGGTATTATATCCATTCTTTCTTTTTTTCTGGCAGACTTTAGGGAATTACCTTGTATCCTTGTTAGTAACGCTATAGTTAACTGACTGCTCCCCTCTCGTGTCCCCTGGTTATGTAGCGTCCCCACAAGGCATTTCCACAGTTACCTGTCAACCAACTTTCCAGTGTTTCTCCACATGACATCTCTATTAATCTAGAACACATCTGAAATAGGTGTTGTTTCATGATAGTTTCAAATATTAATAACTTTGAGGTGCCGAAAAGACAGTTTCCCTTTTGGTCTGTACTGCAGTGATGTCCTAACTTGGTTCAAATAGAAGTGGGAATAGTTTTCTATTCAGATTTCATATGGTTATGATTCTTCTCTTAGGAGTACATTTTTACTCTGGTCTACATTACCTGATTGTGCTCATCTTTGCACGCAAAAATGATCTTGCAAGATCTATACATCTTTCCATTGATTATGTGAATCCGATATCTAGGGTTCATTACTTTCAGTATAGAGACAATAAGGATGAAATTTTGGAAACATTTCTGGATCTTCATTTTCCACTTTAGAAATGCCATCAAGCAGTGAAGCAGTAAATATTGTCATATTTATGTTACACAGAACTGATTTGTAGTAGAAAACATATGGGCATATCATAAGGATTTTATTTCAAAAGTGAGACTTCCACATATAGGCAACTGGTAAGGCTGTCTGTTTTCAAACCCATTATGCATTTATGGATATTTTGATGGGTGATTTTCAACATTTATATTTGGTTACTAAGGTCAGTGAGTGGGGGAGGATAAAGGTGGCATTCATTTTTATTAAAAATGATTAAGAGGAATAATTTTTATTTTACTTGGAAATGTTTTAAACTTGATTGATTTGTTTGAAAGGTTTACTTTGAAAGTCTGAGAGGTTATTTGATTTCTCAGGACAAAAGGACAATGAATATTTCACAAGTAGTTTAAGATAAGAGCAGTCTCATTATACTTTTATTAACTTAGCTAGCTTTCTTTTTCTTTTCTTTTCTTCTTTCTTTTCTGTTTTTCTTGGACATGAGAATCATGTCAGTGATCCAAAGTCAGGAAAAAATAAATTAATTAATCTTTAACTCTTAGGCTTTGCAGTTAGTGCTTACAGAAATAAAGGAGAGATGCACCATCAGTACCACTTAAATTATTAGTAAAATTCTCATTAAAATAAATAATCCAAGCTATTAAATTAAAAATTCTGTTAAAATAATGTATTTGATATGAAAATTCCTGAATATTTGGAAAATATTGCATTAAGAATAGTAACAAATAAAACTAATATTAAAACAATATGGAATAATAAAACACTGCAGCAATTTTTAAATCATTGCTATCAAATGGTAGTTCTGTAGATCTAGCAAAAGCAAAATAAGATGCTAAAATAGAAATGGACATTTATCCAGTAAAAATACACATGAAATTAGGAAGTTAAATCAGTCTAGGTAGGTGGTATCATAGTTTAGCTTGTTATTAATAGCTTAGGAGTCAAGTTACATGGTCTTTCATCACTGCAGAGACAAGAGGGAGAAATATAAAGAGATGTGTGGATGCAGGGCAGTTTAATTTTTGACATATTAATATGTAAGTGTCTAAGGGACCTGAATGTGCATAGAGTCATTAGATATTGATGGTAAATGGAATATGAGAAAAGATAAAACCTCCAAATTTTAAAATGGAGATACAGAAGAACCTCAGCAAGGAAGCTGAGATACTTAGTACTTAGGACTTGAGGACCAATCCAAAATCCAAACACAAAAGTTTGAGACTTTCATAGTGAAAGTGATCATCATTTTCATTTGTATCAGAGAGGTCCAGAAAATTAATAAATTGATATAAACATTATATTTCAATTAAAATGTTATTGATTCTTTGGGAAAGAGTAGCTTCAGTAGAGCAGTGACACAGAGCTGCCTATATTGCAACGGTTATAAGAAAACAGGAGATAAGAAAATGGGGACTATGCATAAAAATCATTCTCACTTTGATCTTTACAGAGCACAAGATGGTGGAATAGGGAGTCCCAGCCCTCATTCTCCCACAGAAACACTAATTTAACAACAGTAAATGAACAAAATGCCTTTATGAAAGGCCCAGATGTTTAAAGAAAAATTAATGCCAATCCTTCACAAACTCATCAAAAAAATTGAAGTAGAGGGAACCCTTCCAAACTCATTTGTGGAGTTCAGCATTACCCTTATAACCAAAGTCAGACTAGATAAAATTATAGGCCAATATCTCTGGTGAATATAAATGGAAAAATGCTCAACAAAATATTAGCAAACCAAATTCAACAGTATGTTTAAAGGCTGATCACTGTGTTCAAATGGGATTTATCCATAGGATTCAAGAATCTTTCAATATTTGCAATTCAATTTATATGATACACTACATTAACAGAATGAAGGATAAGAATCACTTGGTAACCTCAATAGATGCAAAAACATAATTTGACAAAATTCAACACTGTTTCATAATAAAAAATCAACAAACGGGCTTCCCCGGTGACGCAGTGGTTGAGAGTCTGCCTGTCGATGCAGGGGACGCGGATTCGTGCCCTGGTCTGGGAAGATCCCACATGCCGTGGAGAGGCTGGTCCCGTGAGCCATGGCCGCTGAGCCTGTGCATCCGGAGCCTGCGCTCCGCAACGGGAGAGGCCACAACGGTGAGAGGCCCGTGTACCACAAAAAAAAAAAAAAAAATCGACAAACTAGGTAGAGAAGGAATTTACATCAACGTAAGAAACATAACAAA
Organism: Lagenorhynchus albirostris; assembly: GCF_949774975.1. Taxonomy (NCBI): domain Eukaryota; kingdom Metazoa; phylum Chordata; class Mammalia; order Artiodactyla; family Delphinidae; genus Lagenorhynchus; species Lagenorhynchus albirostris. The sequence continues at coordinate 17,551,893 of NC_083097.1, forward strand.
ATCATATGTGAAAAACCCACAGCCAACATCATACTCAATAGTGAAAAACTGAAAGCTTTTCCTCTGATACCAGGAACAAGGCAGGGATGCCCAGTTTCACTATTTCTATTCAACATAATACTTGAAGTTCTAGCCAGAGATATTAGGAAAAATAAAATAAATCCAATTAAAAAGGAAGAAGTAAAGTTATCTCTGTTTGCAGATGACATATAATACATGAAGAAAAGTTATAAAAGCATCAAAAAAAAAGAAAAAAGAATCAAATATTTAGAAATAAACTTAACCGGGGAGGTGAAAGACTCCTACACTGAAAACTACAAAACAATTATGAAAGAAATTAAACGGAAAGATGTTCTTTGTTCAATAATTAGACTTAATATAGTTAAAATATTCATACTATCCAAAGTAATCTACCGATTCAGTACAGTCCCTAACAAAATCTCAATGATAATTTTTACAGAAGTAGAAAAAAAATTCTAAAATTTATATGGAACTCTTACCAGTTTGGTGTGCATTATGTCAAATGGCTTCAACAGAGGAGGTCAGCGGAAGACCCGGACCAGCAATCTCGGCCCTTGTGATAGCAAGCAAAGAATTGCAGACTAGCACTTCCAGCTTAAGCTCAAAGCAAAGTTTATTAAAGCATAGTTATGCTCTCAGAGGGAGAGAGGTCTGTTTCCGCGAAGTGAAACCAGCACTCCTGTACAGGCTTCAGGGTGTTTATAAGGAGTGTTTGGCGAGGAGGCGGGGTGCAATCGTGGGTGAGTGACCGGGGATCATTATTTGATTGACAGTCCTGAGCTATGAAACAAGTTCATTATTGCACATGCCCTCACCCTTGATTCGCTAAGAAAAGCCCACGGTGGGGGCAGGGGTGGGGGCAAAACCACATGCAGATTTTATTATAGTGATGATAATAATGAGTTTGGGTTTACAGTAGGTTATACGCCTGTCTAGTCTGGGCATGCGCAGCCCGGGGGAAGTTCCCTCGTGTTGCTGTGCTCCCTCTTTATCAGGATAAGTTGCCCACCACCCAACCATAGTTTCACCTGTTCCGAGTGGGGTCAGGGGAGGGTTCCCATGTGGTTGGGGTGTAACTTGGCTACTCTCCTCTTGTCTTTTCGCCACTGTCACCTCCTTGCTGCTAATGTCAGGGGAGGGCCCCCAGATGGCTGGGGTGTGATTTGATTATTCCCCTCTTGTCTTTCTGCCACTGTCACTTACTTGCTGCTGATGTCTGACTAACTACCTAACAGAACCACAAAACAAAAATAGTCAAAGCAATATTGAGAAGGAATAACAGATTTCAAAGTATATTATTACAAAGCTGCAGTAATTGAAGTGACATAATATTAGCATAAAAACAGATCTATAGACCAATGGAAAAGAACAGAGAGCTGTTGGGCTGCAACCCACAGGTCTGCAAGCCCAGCCTCAAGAACAAAGAATGAGCCCGGAGACAGTGACAGGGACAAAAACAGTTTAACTGATATGGGATTTTACATGTCCAAAGCAAGGAGGGTCCTGGAGCAACACCCCACTGTGGACTGCAGATAGCAGGCAGGACATGGCAACAGACTTTCCTACCAGAAGAAGAAGGAGATTACCAGTTATAGGGGAATTGTCCTCATGTTGACTCATCAGTTACCAGGGAAACCAGCAGAGGATCCAGCCCTTCACTGCTCCTTTGATAAACTATCATAGTGGAGATAAGATTATGATAACGATTAGAACAGTCACTAGCTAGGGCCAAGGGGGCAAGTACATAGGCATTTACTGATTAGGTTCTATGATTAAGAGAGAAGATCAGTCAGGTGAGTAGTGTGTAGGTGAGTCAGGGACTGGTCAAGTAGGGGATATACAGAGAGCAAGAGAACAGCCATCTTGGGGGTACTGATCATACAGTTGTGTCAACTTGGCTATATAAAAGTCTTTCTAACTTTACAGTCTCTGTAGCAGATTGCCTATGATTTCACATCAAAGCCTGGTTTAAAGCTTATTCAATAATGAAGCTACCTTATTTCTCTTTTACCTCTGTGGAGATCAGTAGGAGATTTTGCTTTTAATTTGCCAACAATAATCTACATATTCTAGATTCTAAGAGGGACATGATGTTTTCCTCTCACCTTGGCACCCAACAGACAGTACATGTTTGCATAAAGATGTCATTAAGTCCATGACAAAAATAAATCTAATTTTAAAGTTTAATGCATCACCTTGTGTGATAAGATTGTTAGAGAAGTGATAAGATATTTTAGGTAAAGTTTTAAGAAACATACGAAATTGACCTTTAAAGAATCTTACCTGTTGTTCTTTATGTGTGAGTATCTTCAGATAGAATCTCAAAGATAAAAAGGAAAGTGGCAATTCCTGCAGATGTAGTAGATTTTTAAAAATTAGGTAACAAGTCATGCAAGTAATGGAATATCTCAGAACTAACAATGAGAAGAGAAGGTCATTATCTCAGACATCTAATTAAAGTGACCACACTTCTGAACTGGCCAGGCTTAATTAGTTAGAAAATGCACATTTTCAACCAGCTGGGTCAAGTTTTAAAGACAGAATATCACTGCATTGGGCCCCTATGACCTATACAAATGCTTTTGAAAATATCTGGTAAGAGTAAAATTGGATAAATTCTGTGGCTTTTGTTATGGATGAACAGCAGAATAATACAGTTACACCTGTAACTTGTCACGATGGAGGTAAAAACTGTGTAAACTTGACTAAATAGATAAATAAATGATGTAATTCTTATCTTCATTTTTTGTTTTACCTTATATTTCATATGTATTTTCTACAATATGCATTCTTCTTGATGTGAAATCCATGAACTGATCCTGCCTACTCTTCCAACAGCAGTGGAAGGTAGAAACAGGGATGTGAATGAGTTACCAAGGGAAAGAAAGTAGGGATATATAAAAACTCACACACAGGAAGGTTGATTCAAGATGGCAGAGTAGAAGGACATGCTCTCACTCCCTCATGAGAGAACACTGGAATCACAACTAACTGCCAAACAGTCATCAACAGGAAGACACTGGAACTCACCGACAAAGATACCCCACATCCAAAGACAAAGGAGAAGCCACAATGAGATGGTAGGATGAGCGCAATCACAATAAAATCAAATCCCATAACTGCTGGGTGGGTGACTCACAAACTGGAGAACGCTTATACCACAGAAGTCCACCCACTGGAGTGAAGGTTGTGAGCCCCACGTAAAGCTTCCCAACCTGGGGGTCTGGCAATGGGAGGAGGAATTCCTAGAGAATCAGACTTTGAAGGTTAGCGGGATTCGATTTTAGGATTTCAACAGGACTGGGGGAAACAGAGACTCCACTCTTGGAGGGCACACACAAAGTAGTGTGTGCATCAGGACCCAGGAGAAGGAGCAGTGACCCCATAGAGACTGAACCAGACCTACCTGCTAGTGCTGGGGGGTCTCCTGCAGAGGTGGGGGTGGCTCTGTCTCACCGTGAGAACAAGGACACTGGCAGCAGAAGTTCTGGGAAGTACTCCTTGGCGTGAGCCCTCCCAGAGTCTGCCATTAGGCCCACCAAAGAGCCTGGGTAGGCTCCAGTGTTGGGTCACCAACAGGGAGGGAACCCAGCCCCGCCCATCAGCAGGCAAGTGGATTAAAGCTTTACTGAGCTCTGCCCACCAGAGCAACAGCCAGCTCTACCCACCACCAGTCCCTCCCATCAGGAAAGCTGCACAAGCCTCTTAGATAGCCTCATCCATCAGAGGGCAGACAGCAGAAGCAAGAAGAACTACAATCCTGCAGCCTGTGGAACAAAAACCGCATTCAAAGAAAGATAGACAAGATGAAAAGGCAGAGGGCTAGGTACCAGATGAAGGAACAAGATAAAACCCCAGAAAAACAACTAAATGAAGTGGAGATATACAACCTTCCAGAAAAAGAAGTCAGAATAACGATAGTGAAGATGATCCAGGACCTTGGAAAAAGAATGGAGGCAAAGATGGAGAAGATGCAAGAAATGTTTAACAAAGACCTAGAAGAATTAAAGAATAAACAAACAGAGATGAACAATACAATAATTGAAATGAAAACTACACTAGAAGGAATCAATAGCAGAATAACTGAGGCAGAAGAACGGATAAGTGACATGGAAGATAGAATGGTAGAATTCATGGCTGCAGAACAGAATAAAGAAAAATGAATGAAAGGAAATGAAGACAGCCTAAGAGATCTCTGGGACAACATTAAACGCAACAACATTCGCATTATAGGGGTCCCAGAAGGAGAAGAGAGAAAGGACCAGAGAAAATATTTGAAGAGATTATAGTTGAAAATTTCCCTAACATGGGAAAGGAAATAGCCACCCAAGTCCAGGAAGCACAGAGAGTCCCATACAGGATAAATGCAAGGAGAAATGCCGAGACACATAGTAACCAAGTTGGCAAAAATTAAAGACAAAGAATTATTGAAAGCAGCAAGGGAAAAATGACAAATAATATACAAAGGGACTCCCATAAGGGTAACAGCTGATTTCTCAGCAGAAACTCTACAAGCCAGAAGGGAGTGGCATGGTATACTTAAAGTGATGAAAGGGGAGAACCTACAACCAAGATTACTCTACCTGGCAAGGATCTCATTCAGATTCGATGGAGAAATCAAAAGCTTTACAGACAAGCAAAAGCTAAGAGAATTCAGCACCACCAAATCAGCTCTACAACAAATGCTAAAGGAACTTCTCTAAGTGGGAAACACAAGAGAAGAAAAGGACCTACAAAAACAAACCCAAAACTCATTAAGAAAATGGTAATAGGAATGCACATATCGATAATTACCTTAAAAGTCAATGGATTAAATGCTCCAACCAAAAGACACAGGCTTGCTGAATGGATACAAAAACAAGACCCATATATATGCTGTCTACAGAGACCCACTTCAGACCTAGGGATACATACAGACTGAAAGTGAGGGAATGGAAAAAGATATTACATGCAAATGGAAATGAAAAGAAAGCTGGAGTAGCAATACTCATATCAGATAAAATAGACTTTAAAACAAAGACTATTACAAGAGACAAGGAAGGACACTACATAATGATCAAGGGATCTCTCCAAGAAGAAGATATAACAATTATAAATATATATGAACCCAGCACAGGAGCACCTCAATACATAAGGCAACTGCTAACAGCTATAAAAGAGGAAATCGACAGTGACACAATAATACTGGGGTCTTTAACACCTCACTTACACCAATGGACAGATCATCCAAACAGAAAATTAATAAGGAAGCACAAGCTTTAAATCACACAATAAACCAGAGAGATTTAATTGATATTTATAGGACATTCCATCCAAAAACAGCAGATTACACTTTCTTCTCAAGTGTGCAGGGAACATTCTCCAGGATAGATCACATCTTGGGTCACAAATCAAGCCTCAGTAAATTTAAGAAAATTGAAATCATATCAAGCATCTTTTCTGACCACAACGCTATGAGATTAGAAATCAATTACAGGGAAAAAAACGTAAAAAATACAAACACATGGAGGCTAAACAATATGTAACTAAATAACCAAGCGATCACTAAAGAAATCAGAGAGGAGATCAAAAAATACCTAGAGACAAATGACAATGAAAACACGACAATCCAATACCAATGGGATGCAGCAAAAGCAGTTCTAAGAGGGAAGTTTATAGCTATGCAAGCCCACCTCAAGAAACAAGAAAAATCTCAAATGAACAATCTAACCTTACACCTAAAGGAAAAGAAGAACAAACAAAACCCAAAGTTAGCAGAAGGAAAAAAATCATAAAGATCACATAAGAAATAAATGAAATAGAAACAAAGAAAACAATAGCCATGATCAATAAAACAAAAGCTGGTTCTTTGAGAAGATAAACAAAATTGATAAACCATTAGCCAGTCTCCTCAAGAAACAGAGAGAGAAGACTCAAATCAATAAAATTAGAAATGAAAAAGGAGAAGTTACAACAGATACTACAGAAATACAAAGCATCCTAAGGAACTACTACAAGGAACTCTATGCCAATAAAATGGACAACCTGGAAGAAATGGACAAATTCTTAGAAAGGTATAACCTCTCAAGACTGAGCCAGGAAGAAATAGAAAATATGAACAGACCAATCACAAGCACTGTAATTGAAACTGTGATTAAAAATCTTCCAACAAACAAAAGCCCAGGACCAGATGGCTTCACAGGTGAATTCTATCAAACATTTAGAGAAGAGTTAACACCCATCCTTCTCAAACTCTTCCAAAAAAGTGCAGAGGAAGGAACACTCCCAAACTCATTCTGTGAGGCCACCATCATGCTGATACCAAAACCAGACAAAGATACTACAAAAAAAGAAAATTATGGACCAATATCACTGATGAACCTAGATGCAAAAATCCTCAACAAAATACTAGCAAACAGAGTCCAACAACACATTAAAAGGATCATACACCATGATTAAGTGGGATTTATCCCATGGATGCAAGGATTCTTCAATATACCCAAATCAATATGATACACCATATTAACAAATTGAAGAATAAAGACCATATGATCATCTCAATCGATGCAGAAAAAGCTTTTGACAAAATTCTTCACCCATTTATAAACACTCTTGAAAGTGAGCACAGAGGGAACCTACCTCAACATAATAAAGACCATATGTGACAAACCCACAGCAAACATCATTCTCAATCGTGAAAAACTGAAAGCATTTGCTCTAAGATCAGGAACAAGACAAGTATGTCCACTCTCACCACTATTATTCAACATAGTTTTGGAAGTCCTAGCCCTGGTAATCAGAGAAGAAAAAGAAAGAAAAGGAATACAGATTGGAAAACAAGAAGTAAAACTGTCACTGTTTGCAGATGACATGATACTATACATAGAGAATCCTAAAGATGCCACCAGAAAACTACTAGAACTAATCAATGAATTTGGTAAAGTAGCAGCATACAAAATTAATGCACAGAAATATTTTGTATTCCTATACACTAATGATGAAAAACCTTAAAGAGAAATTAAGGAAACACTCCCATTTACCATTCCAACAAAAAGAATAAAATACCTAGGAATAAACCTACCTAGGGAGACAAAAGACCTGTATGCAGAAAACTATAAGATACTGATGAAAGAAATTAAAGTTGATACCAACAGATGGAGAGATATACCATGTTCTTGGATTGGAAGAATCAATATTGTGAAAATGACTATACTAACCAAATCAATCTACAGATTCAATGCAATCCCTATCAAATTACCAATGGCATTTTTTATGGAACTAGAACAAAAAATCTTAAAATTTGTGTGGAGACACAAAAGACCCCGAATAGCCAAAGCAGTCTTGAGGGCAAAAAACGGAGCTGGAGGAATCAGACTCCCTGACTTCAGAGTATACTATGAAGCTACAGTAATCAAGACAATATGGTGCTGGCACAAAAACAGATATAAGTGAATGGAACAGGATAGAAAGCCCAGAGATAAACCCACCCACCTATGATCAACTAATCTATAACAAAGGAGGCAAGGATATACAATGGAGAAAAGACAGTCTCTTCAATATGTGGTGCTGGGAAAACTGGACAGCTACATGTAAAAGAATGAAATTAGACCACTGTCTAATACCATACCCAAAAATAAACTCAAAATGGATTAGAGACCTAAATGTAAGACCAGAGACTATAAAACTCTCAGAGGAAAACAGGAAGAACACTCTTTGACATAAATCACAGCAAGATCTTTTTTGATCCACCTCCTATAGTAATGGAAATAAAAACAAAACAAAAAAAACAAATGGGACCTAATGAAACTTCAAAGCTTTTGCACAGCAAAGGAAACCATAAACAAGGTGAAAAGACAACCCTCAAAATGGGAGAATATATTTGCAAATGAATCAGTGGACAAAGGATTAATCTCCAAAATATATAAACAGCTCATGCAGCTCAATATTAAAGAAACAACCCGATCCAAAAATGGGCAGAATACCTAAATAGACATTTCTCCAAAGAAGACATACAGATTGCCAAGAAGCATATGAAAATTGCTCATATCACTAATTATTAGAGAAATCCAAATCAAAACTACAATGAAATATCACCTCACACCAGTTAGAATGGGCCTCATCAGAAAATCTACAAGCAACAAATGCTGGAAAGGGTGTGGAGAAAAAGGAACCCTCTTGCACTGTTGGTGGGAATGTAAATTGATACAGCCTCTATGGAGAATAGTATGGAGTTTCCTTAAAAAACTAAAACTAGAATTACCATATGATCCAGCAATCCCTCTATGGGGCATATACCCAGAGAAAACCATAATTCAAAAACACATACCCTCCAATGTTCATTGCAGCACTATTTACCATAGCCAGGTCATGGAAGCAACCTAAATGCCCATCGACAGATGAATGGATAAAGATGTGGTACATATATACAATGGAATATTACTCAGCCATAAAAAGGAACGAAATTGTGTCATATGTTGAGACGTGGATGGATCTAGAGACTGTCATACAGAGTGAGGTAAGTCAGAAAGAGGAAAACAAATATCGTATATTAACGCATGTATGTGGAACCTAGAAAAGTGGTACAGATGAACCGGTTTGCAGTACAGAAATTGAGACACAGATGTAGAGAACAAAGGTATGGACACCAAGGGGGGAAAGTGGCGGGGGTCAGGGGTGGTGGTGGGATGAATTGGGAGATTGGGATTGACATGTATACACTGATGTGTATAAAATGGATGACTAATAAGAACCTGCTGTATAAAAAAATAAATGATATTAAATTCAAAAAAAAATAAAGAGTGAAGTATTACATTAAAAAAGACAAAAACACACACACATTTAAAAGAATGTTGAGTTAGGGGTATGGGCAGTTAGTCTAGGGATATTGATATGTTTCAGTAATTTACTTCAATAATAGGAAACTCATATACTCATATATGGATGAATAGTGACTACCAGAGAGTTTAGAAAATCACACAGGATTTTTTTTTTCTTAGCTTAGGTTAAAGCAGAAAAGGGAACAAAAATTATTTTGATCATCTAATGCTAATTAACTGTTAACAGTAAGGTATGGCAGAGAATTCATCACATCATTCTCCTCTTGGGAATGCAGAAAATCATATTCCCAAGCCTCCCCTAAAGTCAGTTTGGAAGCCATGCAACTAGTTTCTGGGAAATTAAATATATGCTACTTCTGGTCCTTTTCTCGTTCCATGGTTCCTTGGAAGCACTGCATTTGATGGCACAGCTATAAAAAGGAGGAAGCCACAAAATCATCATTAAAGAGAGAGCAGCTCTCTCTTTAATGAGGTGGTCAATACTTGGTCAACAAGGGGTGGTCAATAGATAAAACTTTAATGAATTAAAGACACTGGGACTTGGCAATTTATTATCATAGGAAAGTCTAGTCTATTCTGATCAGTAAATAAATTGATACAGAGGTGGGATGCTGTACTATTAAAAACTTAAATTTGAGATATATCTCAAAGCATTATTTCTCATGTTGCAAGCAGCAAGGTAACAACCACAAGAAGAGCAGCAAGGCAACAGACGTAAGAGACTGAAAATATGAAAGCCACCTGCAGATTTCATGCTTACAAGACTTAGAGTACTAGGGAAGATAGTAGTATGTGTTTGAAGCCATTGGCAGATTTTTTTGAAGATATGAGAAGGATACTGTAGAAATTCAAGGCTTCCCAAGAATGAGGAAGAATGTTTCTGAAATAGAATTTTATAGGTTTTATGGAAAAAGGGCGAGTAAAATAATCTTTTTTTTGTTTTGTTTTTTGTTTTTGTTTTTGTTTTCTTTCGGCGGTACGTGGGCCTCTCACTGTTGTGGCCTCTCCCATTGTGGAGCACAGGCTCCGCACGCGCAGGCTCAGCAGCCATGGCTCACAGGCCCAGCCGCTCTGCGGCATGTGGGATCTTCCCAGACCGGGGCACGAACCCGTGTCCCCTGCATCGGCAGGGGGACTCTCAACCACTGCACCACCAGGGAAGCCCAGTAAAATAATCTTGATTTAATAAAGTAACCCGGGGAAAATACCATTTTAATGGTCCTCCCATCTTTTTTTTTTTTTTTTTTTCCCCAGATAGCTGCTTGTGTTTATTCAGGCTGGTAAGAGAATGAGAGAGTCGAGGAGTCAGAAAGTAGGGAAGTAAAATATACTTGACATTTGTGTCCAGAAAATAATTTCAGGTGACAGAAACAAATGGATCAGAAGTGTATTAAGTTTGGCAGGTTTATGAAAGAAACCATTACTTCATCTAGAAAAGACTTTAAATCATCAAAATATTTAGAGCCTTGAACCCCTACCTTCTTTTAGGAGAGAAAAGGCTCATTATAGACCCCTCAAGAGTACATGGTCTTCATTCCTCAGTTTGGATATAGTCACAGCCAGACAAACTCATAGAAAGACATCAAATTTGTGTTTACCAGAGGTGAGGAGTGAGGGGTAGGGAATTGGATGGAGTCAGAAAATACAAACTGCCAGTTATAAATAAGTATTAGGGATGTAATGTACAACATGATAAATATAACTAACATTGCTGTATATTATATATGAAAGTTGAGAGTAAATCCTGAGTTCTCATCCCAAGGAAAAACATTTTATTTCTGTTTCTTCAATGTGGTATCTATATGAGATGATGCATGTTCACTAAACCTATTGTGATAATTTCATGAAATATGTAAGGCAAACTATTATGCTGCTAAATGCTATTATTACCTTAAACTTATACAGTGCTCTGTGTCAATTTTATCTCAATAAAACTGGAAGAAAAAAATACTTGAATGAAAGGGAAACATTTTGGAAACGAGGACAAAGATCTCAAAATAATGAAAAATAAAGACTATGTAATAAATAAGGAAGATGAAAATATCTAGTAGATCAGGGAGAAATATTAAAGAAGATGGCAGAGTACACTAATATCTTTTAAAAGTCCACTAATATGCAAAATAAATGCAACTAATATGAATTTAAAGTTTCATCTGTTTGGTATTACTGGGGAAACAAGCCAAAACAAATCACTCTAACTTTTCATGACTAGATGCAATGAAAGGGCATAGCATTTCTGATGGAAAAATAAAACAGAAAGAATCTAAGTGGAACAGTATGTGTCATGACAGCATAAACCTACTAAGCCATCCATGTGATTGATGCTTATGAAATGATAGAGGGTACCAAGGTGAGAATAAGAGGCAAAAAGGGAAATAATACATCTCGAAAGTTGAAAAAATGATTCCTTCATTTGATGGAAGATTGAATTAGATAACAATTAATATCTTGAATTCCTGCAACTTTTATAGTGAAATTACTACTTTGGAAATACAATGAAAAGTTTAAGTTATAAAAATGCATTTTCAAACTAACTAAAAACCATATGCTGATTTTAAAAACTAACAAGTAGGCAAATTATACTTAGATGTGAGAAGTGTTTTGCTTCCCTTGATTACAACCTCAAGGGAATAATAAGTGAATAATAATAAACAAATAATAATAAGACATAATGTGTGATTAGAACTGGACCCAGATGTAGAGTACTATGTTTATAAAGGCAAGTGGTTCCTAAGCAAAAACATTTCCAAAAATGTTATATTCTACAGTATGTTTTCAAACTGGTTCTAATACTTTAACATGAAAATCTTCCATATGTTTTCTGTCTGTAAACTTAATGTTGTTCCCATTTAGGTATATTTGACAATGATAAGATTTCTCTACTTAACGCTCTTCGCATTACATAGTATAGTATTTCATCCATTTTATTGTTATTCTTTTTGAAATTGTTAATTAAAAATTATCTTCTAAAAAAATTATCTTCTATATATTTTAGGATATATATAACAAGTATAGTCATTATGGCATCCTCTAAAGTATAGTCCATAAAATAGGAAATTATTAGGATAATTTAATCTCCTTAAAATATTGTGAGGAAGAAAACTTGATTCTACTTACCCTTATAATTCTGAGTACCCAGGAAAAAAGAGAGCCAGGCAAATTAAAGGATAGAACCAGTGGATTCACATGGACATTTAGGCCTATTTATTATCTTTTTCTGATGCTTTCTTTACTGCTGACACATGGGTTTATGAGACAAACCACAGGCATCCATAAAATTAGTTGTGTCAATGTCTTTCCCGCCAGTGTCTTCCAAGATCTAGAGTTAAGTCTGGAAAGTAAAGAAACCCTATATTCGCTTTGGGGATAAACTCCACTATGCTATCAAGCTTACTAATTTACCAATATTAACTCAGGTACTGTTTATTCTTCATTTGACTACTTATGTCAGTTGCTCAATTTGGAAGGAAAGAAAGGAAAGGCAAATAACTTTCAATCTCAAAATTAAAGCAAAACTAAGCACTTTTAGTTGACTTGTGCATGCACACATGGCGCGCACACACACCACCCCCTAGATGAGGAGCATCTTTCTCCCTTAGCGTCATCTTTGTCTATGAGCAATTTGTGTGGCTCAGACCTAGGACGAGCATGAGTAAGTCAGAAGAAACGCTGGAGAAAGTGCAAGAAAGTAAGGACAATGAAGTAAAGGAAAAGGGGAAGAGTAGTGTCATCTTGACCCCAGTAGGAATGTAATACAAGAACTCAAATGCCCTAGTTTGCTTATCTCTCATGAAAAAAAAATATCATCCAGTTAGGTAGAATGTGTTTTACTGGGTGTATGATCGTTTTTAATGTTATTTCAGACATGACAAATATTCCTTTTGCCAGATTCAGTTCTATCTAATATGGGACTCATTGGGCTATTCGAATATAAATACATTCCTGCCTGTTAAAAGACTTTAACTAGCTGTGTCTTCTAAAGTAATGGGACTAATGTGTATAGCTGCATTTTGGATTTCTTTCCCTCTAAGAGTAGCCAGGGTTGAAAAGTCATTTCAAACCTTGTTTGAAGTGTGAACCATACAGTGAGTTGATTTTAGGATAATTCCTTTTCTACTTTTCATTGAACTGAAAGTATATTTAATTTGGAAATATTGAACATGTGAGGGTGAAGTCAGGAAAAGGGCCACCAGCATTATGTGTTCAACGCTCAACCTTAATCACCAGAGGAAAGAAGAGGTTAAAATGGTCACAGAGGAACACACAGGATGCATGGATTTCTGAAGCTATTTTCTGAAAACTCTATTTCTGGGAAAGAACTATTAGAGGGAGGTGAAGCAGGAGATTTTCTTCACTTAGATTCTAACAGCTGACAATTGCCCCAGTAATTCAGTGTTGTTTCAGTTTCCCTAGGATAATAGAATTGTGTCATGAATCTCCCCTGCCGTAGAACCCTGGGACTAAATGGAAACATAAGAGGAAATTTTTTGTTGTTGATTTGTGTTTGATTGATTTGCTTTATTTTGTTTTTAAGAATGGTCATAGGCCAGTTTTGACTTCAGAAGTCTTTCTGTATTAAGGAAAGGAGGCAAATTACAGTCTTCAATATTTTGGCAAATGTAGATGATTTAATTTCTCTTTAATAATTTAAGGTATTTATCAAGGTCCTATCTTCAGCCAGTTTTTTGTTAGTAATGGCACAAACCATGACCTTTAGCCAATTAATCAGACAAAGTACAATAAAAAAAGTAATGTGCACATAATAGAATGATTATTCAATAACTCAGAATTGTTATCCATCAGTGGGGATTGACTAACGAGGCATAAAAATGAATAGTATAAATAATCTCAGGTAACTATAAAACGGGATAAATCTCTTCCTCAACGAATTTTGTATCCCATTAGAATATGAGAGGAACAATGATAAATAGGATATATAGGATCAAATCCACATAATTACATGATTCTGTTAAATGTTGAAATAGATAATCTCATTTTTTGAGAGAAAATTATAAAAGTAAGTTTTTTCTTCCTGAGATGCACCAGAAAACTTTCCGTATGCAGGTGTTTACAAGCAGTCCCTCCTGGATCACAATCTAGTCATGCTCCTCTGAGTCTTCATCTTTTTTTTGTTTTTTTTAACATCTTTATTGGAGTATAATTGCTTTACAATGGTGTGTTAGTTTCTGCTTTATAACAAAGTAAGTCAGCTATACATATATCCCCATATCTCTTCCCTCTTGCGTCTCCCTCCCACCCTCCCTATCCCGCCCCTCTAGGTGGTCACAAAACACCGAGCTGATCTCCCTGTGCCATGCGGCTGCTCATCTTGGCTAGGCCTAAACTTGGCTTATATGGATTTAAACAAACGCTAGCATGATTTCTAACACCTTAAGTTTGTATCACTAGGATGATACTAGCCTGCCTGAGAAAACTCCAGGCTGCCAAAATAATTTACTGTGTGTTCCAGGCAACACCTGATGATAAGGACCTCTGTCTCCCAGTCCTGAGAGGGTGTGAGCTAACTTCCATAAGCACAGGTTAGCAAACCCAGATAGATTTCCCATGGACCAAGCTCTCCTTGCTGCTTTTTAAAATTTTTCCCTTTCCTGATTCTGTTCAAGGCCTTGCCATTTCCCCTCCCTACTGCTTCGTTCTCAATTAATTAATTAATGATATAATTAACATGTAACATTGTGTAAGTTTAAGGTGTAAAACCTGTTGATTGATTCACATATATAGTAATATGATTATCACTGTAGAGTCAGCTAATATGTCTATAATATCACATAATTATTTCTTTGTTATGGTGAGAACATTTCAGAGCTAGTCTTATAGCAATTTTGAAGTATTCAGTACAGTATTGTTGACTTGTAATCTCTAGGATGTACATCAGATCTTGAGAAGTTATTTATCTTCTACTTGCAAGTTTGTATCTTTTATCGACATCTGCCTAATTCCCTCACTCTCCAGGTCCTGGTAACCATCATTTTCATCCTCTGGGATCAAACTCTGCACAAATTGCAGGGGAGCTCATCACTTTCCCCTACTGTCCATAGTTACTGAATAGTCTGCTTTCACCATATTAGCTAACGTCCGGCTGTTTTTATCTTTGACAGTATCCATTATCCAGAACAATTCATAATACTCAGAAAATAAAACAATTAGCAATCTCCCCAAGAACTGCAGTAAATGGTCAGATTTCACCACCCTCCCAGCTCTGATGCCATAAGTCACAAAGCATTGTCATCACTGTCTGCAAATGGTGTTGCTTATAGCTCACACATAAAGTGATTCTAACGTTCACTTGTTATAATGCAACTTGTGTTAATACAGCATTTTACAACTGTTTTAGAATATTTTTAAAGTGCTGAATTAAATGAATCTGCTTGCAATTATTTATTTATTGTTATTGGCCACGCCATGCGGCATGTGGGATCTTAGTTCCCCAACCAGGGATCGAACCCACACCCCCTGCAGTGAACGTGCAGAGTCTTAGCCACTGGACCACCAAGGAAGTCCCTGAATCTGCTTTTAGAACTCTATTTCTATATAGTTCAAACTACTTTCATAAACCAGTTAAGTTAGATTGTACTATGATTAAAAATTATTCACTGCTTTTCCCCAGGAAAGAATGATACTTCCCTACTCCAATAGTTTCAAGATTGCCACATAACTTACTTTAGCCAATTAAATATGGGCAGAAATGTGACATTTCTGAACAGAAACTTTAAGAACCAGGGCACGGTCTGTCTTATTTTCTCTATGCTTGGGCAGTCCCATCAGCATAGGTTCTTAAGTGAAGATAAGATGCAGTTGACTTAGGAAAGACATGTGGGATAGGTGAGAAATACACCTTAGTTTTGTAAGCAAAAAGATTTAAAAGTTAATTGTTATACTGGCATAACCTAGTCTATCCTAACGCACCAGGTAAATCAATGTGTTAGAATAACGTTTATCCTTGCCTGGGCACAGCCAGTAAGTAGCACAGGAGAATATGAGCATCCACATTACAGATGAGTTCTGAAAATATTGTTAACTGTGTGCATTACAGTTAAGTCAATAAAAGAAAGAGAAGAAATTAAATCTTTCTCCCTATTTCTTAACTTAATTCACCTCAGTGTTATTTTTTCTTTTATTTTTAATTCAACATGTGTTTAATTGCCTTCTATGTAGTTCCATTTAAACAAATTCAATTGCATTCCCCTTGCGAGATATATTTTTTTCCAGTATGATATTCTTTCTTCTAGGCAATATATATTTACAGACATGTGTACCCATGAAAATATATTGTTTTGCTATGTAAAATAAAACTATAAATAAAACTAAAACTATATTGCCAATCTTATGAAACTTTCTATGTTACATATCTATTTCTATGATACATATCTATTGTATTCATTTTAACTACTGTTAAATAGTAGGTATACTTCAATTTATTTAATTGTTCATATAATGATGAACATCTATTTTTTTTAATTATCCACTATTATAATCAAAGTTACAATGGGTATTCTTATACTTTCTATGCCCTATGCATATGCATATGATAAGAACTAGTAATGGAATTGCCTGTTAATTCTTCCATTATTTTCCTCTTTCCCTCCAAAATGAGTATTGCAATTTACAGTTTCACCAGCAGAGAAAAACAGCACTGATTTCACAGACAAGTTTGCAAACATGTTATACTTTCTTATCTTTAAATTATTTTACCAAATGTAATGTTAAAACCTGATACCTTATTGTTTTTATTTGCATTGCTCCAATCAGTAGTGATTTTGAGAATTACTTAATATATTCATTGGCACTGTATTTCCATTATGATTTTCCTGAGTCTATGACTTGTATATTTTTCTCTTGGATGTTCATCTTTTGGTGTTGTTTACAGTTTATTTGTGGGGGATGTCTGGTGATGATCCTTGACTACTTTTCTGATTCATGGGCAAATTAATCTCACAGATCATTGCAAGACTCCTTTTTTGTTTTCCTGTTCCCCTAGGCCTTTATACTACTGCTTGAGACATGTGTGGATTGCATATATCCTCATAAAATAAATAGCATTGTCTTGAGTGTTTATCTATTATAATAAACATAAATTATATGGCTCTATAGATTCTGTGTCTTTCATGTTTCATCGAGAACTACATTTTTAAAAATGAGTGCATGGTGATGTATGTACCTCTAATTTATTGTTTCTAAATGCTGTATAATTCTAGGATACACAGCTAACGTTTTTCGTTCTTACAAGCCAGTTTTCTCTGCCATTTTTGTATATGACACATGGCCCAGTATGTAAATTTCTCTAGAGCAAAAACTCAAGGATGGAATTTCTGAACTGTAAGGTAGATGCAGACTTAATTTAATTTATTACTGTCCTAATGCTTTCCAAAGAGGCTGTCACAGTTCATGCTTCAACCAGCAGTTCCTAGTTGGTTCAGTTTTCTGAAATTCTCACTAATAATTTATATTATCTGACCCTCCTCTGCCAATATTCCATATTTTATTATATTAACTGTTGTGTTGTCTGTTGTTTTATGATATTAACATATGCTCTCTTTCTTAGTTTCTAGTTTCTATTTACAAGGCATTTCTTTGCCTGTTTTTTGTTTGTTTATTTGTTTGATTTTCTATTCTTGATTTCTCTAAGAAGGGATTTCTTCTCCAAACACATTCCTGACCTCCATCCACCCTTTTATCTCTTCTTACCTGGGGAAAGTAGAGTAATTTACTTTAGTAAATTTGGAGAGAATAACAAAGAGATCTGAATCCATCTGGTCTGAGCAGAAGAGGAGAGTACTGAAGGGGAAGTTCTGTCCCAACCCTGCACTGGGCTCTTAGTCTTCAAATTGGTGTTTTTAACCTCATCTCTGACTCCACGGTTTTATATTACAGATTGGGTAGGGAAGATGGGTGCTGATAGCTGAAACTCCTTAGTGTCCTCCACACAGGGCTAGCAATGAGATAAAACAAACAAAAATAGTAGAATTCAGGAAAGCACAATATTTGTATGGAGAGAATTTGGTGGAGACCGAAGCATGGCACTGTTGTTAGAACTTTATGTTTTGACAGATATGTATTTTTTTCTTACGTGTTTTTAGAAGCTTATTTTAGTCCAAAGAAGTTCTTATGTTTGTGATTTGTTTTTTTGTTTTTCTCAGTACTAGGGTGAAGGTCTTTAACCTGACCACAGGGTGTTTTAATCTTAGTGGCTCTTACGTATCAAAGATTTATGTACAAGGGATTGTCTCTTTATAGAGAGGCAGAAGCATAAATTAAGGGACAAGGACCAGAGGGACCTTAACAAGGCAAGTGTCCCTAAAGGCAGGAAGGTTCTCAGGGTGCAGCCTGTCACAGCTTATTATTTAGGCACAGCTTTTCCTAAACATGCTTGGCTGAAGCAAATCTTTATTTTACAAGAAAGAAGAGTCCTTATGTGCCCTTTAAATATCAGTGTGCAGAATGGCTTTTAAATTGCAAAACAGCTAACTTTCTCCTGTTGGCAGAGCAAAAGTGAGGTCTTTACTTTTAAAATATACATGCCAAACCTAGAAAATAAAAGGAAAAAAGTGTCATGCTAAACTGCTACAAAAGATAACATAAGAGAAATGACAGAAGATTTCATTATTACATGGAGATCATCCTTAGAGGCTGGTAAGAGCTATAAAAAGTGATTATAGAATATCTGTACAAGCTTCAGATGAAGGTTAGTATAAAATAATTAGAGCAATATTAGATGTTTTCAAGGTGATAAAGTTACTGCAGATGTAGATACTGATATATTGCTGGCACTCTGAGTAATGTTGGAGAAATTATACAATAGAAATAAGCCTTAGAAGGGCACAAATAGATGAAAGATACTAAAGGAGATTCAGGCAAGATAATTATCTATTAAGTATATGCCTGACTGGACCAATGGAAAAATATCTTGTTGGTGGAAGTGTTAAGGGATAAAAAAAAAGGTAGACAAGCTATGTTTGAATAATAGATGCTTCTGGGAGAAACATGAGGATTTGACTTCATATTTCTAGGGTGAGAGACACCAAAATATCAAATGTGTAAGTGAATGCTAGAAAAACCATGTCTCGATCAGATAAAAAAAGGAAAAATAAAGAAAGGAAGTCATTAAATTCCAGGAACCTACAGGACTCCTGGGACTCAAGCTTCAGAAACATTTATCACAGCTTCAATTCAGGAACCTATTGAGGGCAATTCTACAGTAGAAATAAATGTGAGGATAAAGAAGAAACACTCCTTGGTTTTACAGACTTAAAAAATCTGCAACAAAAGGCAGTGGAAACATCACTGGGGGCACAAGACTCAAATGTGTTATCTGAAGAGACGGCGAAGGGAACATCAGCAAGTGGATCCAGAGTGGAACGGCTCTAGATTCTCGGAACGCAGAGCATAAGAGAAGTGGAAGTTTTGATAATGAAAGACAGTGAAAGAAGGTCCCTCAGAATAACTGGTGACAATACTAATCTAAAACATTTGCTAGATGGTACGTGTCTCTAACTCAACTCTAAAAGAAAACAAAGTTTGCTTCCATTATTTTTTTTTTCCACACATATGGACAGTGCTCAAAATTAACTTCTTGTCATTTTTTTTTCTATTTGAGCTGAATCTCATGGGATATGAAATATGTGTCGTTGAACCAGCCCACTTTACTCTAACCCCACTAAGTTCTTGCTCCTGTCTTTGACAACATTAATTTTGCCTGAGAGAGCGCCTGTGGAGTTGGGGATTGGTTTAGTCTGTCTGTCTGTCTCTCTCTCTCTCTCTCTCTCTCATTGTGCTTAGAAATTAAAGTTTAATTACCTCATAGAAACTTGGTTATAGAAGGAGTTTGCATTGAGGCATATCGTTGTTTGATAAATATGTATGTATTTAAAGACTGCCTTTTACTCATTTTAATGTCATCCCTTCACTGTACTGCAGAACCTCTGATGTTCTTATTTGGCAAAGAAGACACACACTGTGGAATGGAAGGGAACTTTCAGTCTTGGGTTCAGCTGTTTTAGAATTGATTTCATTAATGCACTATTTTTGAGACTTTGGGCAACAAAATAGAAATTGTCCTCCATGGTCATTGGTTCTTCTGAAAGCCATAGCCATTGGTATTTGGAGAGCAACCTCTTTGAAGGTAGAGATCAGATAGACTTCTGATATCCCCTTTTGTGGCAAATAGCCCATTCTTGTTAGGTTTAATGGGTAAAACCAAGACTAAGAAAATAAAGTAGAATAGTAGAACAAATGTCTTTTCCCCACTTATACTTTACATTTAAATGAGCTTTTCCAAAGTACTGTCCTAATTAACCTCTTCATGACTATTTACTTTGGTAAAGTGAAATTGTATCTAATTAGAAAATTTAGAAAGATGAACAGGGCATCCTCAACTCAGGGTCTACTTATATCCTCTTGAGAAAGCATTGGTCACCGATGTACAGGTTCTATAATGTTTTCTACACTCTTCACCTTTGAGGGCAGATGAGCCCACAATGATTGAGTAGATAAGGCCACCTAAACATGGTATTCAGTATCATTAAGGTCATCTTGAATACAGACCTAAAGTCTCCTTATTTTCTATCAGCAATAATGGTGATAGTTTGTTTCTCCTTCTATTTTTAAAATTTATGTCTTAAGTTCTATAGAGCTCAGGCAGGGAAGATATATACAACTTATTGAGTCCCACACCACCGCCCCCCTTGAAAACACAATGTTTATCACTTAAAAGTTGTTTCTTCTATTTAATATAGCTATAGTTTGAGTTCAACACAAGTTAAATACTTCTTTTTTCTTTCCTACTTGTTGTTAATTTCCTATTCTATTTTTGTCATGCTTTCTTATTTTTTCTGGTTCAAGTAAGTCGACTTATTTTATTTATATCTTTGCTGTTTTTGACTTTTTTCTATTTTTTTCATTTTTATGATGATAATCTTCCCTTTGTGGTGTTCAGAATAATCTGATAACAATTTCTCTATCATTCTTTGAAAACAATATATAAAAAACATATACACATAATGTTTCATTGAGTAAAATGTCTTGGACTAACTATTCACCTTATTTGATTGCTATTGAGTTATTAATATTTTTTTCCATCAATTCTTTTAAAAAGAATTTATCTGTTTTATCTAAGTTGTTCATATAATTAGCAAAGTATTGTTCATAATTTCTCATTATTATGCATTTAATCTGTAAAGGATTTATAAGTAATGTCTCTTTCATTCTTAATAATGGTACTTAGTATTTTCTCCATTTTTGTCTTAATCAGCCCTGCTAGGATACATTAATTCTATTATCTGTTTATTTTTCACTCTTAATGTTAGAGTGAATCCATAGTCTTGGTATAGTTATTGTTGCAAAAACATAGTCCTTCTGGGGTTTTGATGGAATAACTTGAGTATTTTCCAAGCCTTTATAATTTGGGATTATATTTAGTCTCCAAATTTTTGTTTTCAGTAGCTGAGATCTCTGCTCACCTTTCTTCATCTTCCAGCCATTACTTTCTACTTAGAGGCATGAAGTCTGTCCTGTGAATGTGGATTTCTACCTGATTTCTATCAAATCTATACCACATTTACTGGTTATTCCTTAGAGAACAAAAAAATCAGTATAGATTTCACCCAATGATGTTTCTTTATTTTGAGAGTCAAATTCTCTCCAGCTTCTGCCTGTCTTTTGGTAGTACTCCAGTACCTTTAATTTTTAGTGTGTAATATTTCATATATATATATATATATATATACACACACACACACACATATATCTATTTATTGGAGAGTAAGTCCACTATATGCAACTCTGCCATTACCAGAAGCAATAAAATCTTTGTATGATCAAGAATCTGACCTGGATGGAGAAAGGAATAATGAATTTTTGAAGATTAGTAAATTCTCATTCCATTTCTAAAGAAGACATGTCTGATTGGTATAAAACATCAGCAAAGACCCTGGGAAATTGGGAGGTGACATTTTAACATTTAAGAGATAGGATTCAGGGCTTCCCTGGTGGCGCAGTGGTTGAGAGTCCACCTGCCGATGCAGGGGACATGGGTTCGTGCCCCGGTCCGGGAAGGTCCCACATGCCGCAGAGCAGCTAGGCCCGTGAGCCATGGCCACTGAGCCTGCGCGTCCGGAGCCTGTGCTCCGCAACGGAAGAGGCCACAATAGTGAGAGGCCACCGTACCGCAAAAAAAAAAAAAAAAGAGATAGGATTCAGGGATTTTTTCATATTAAGATAATTTCTTTCAGAATGTTTGGAATTTGGTCAGATATTGAGATAGAAAAACAAACATCAACAAAAAAGTCCAGTTACCTAGTCAGACAGTAAATTGAACCAAAGTTGCTGTTTGACAACCTACAAATTCAAACTTTCCACTCTGTTGAATCTTTTGCATCCCAGCTGCTCCAAACAATAAGTGGATCTTTGGTATAGTTTTCTAATGCCTTTAGGCTTCAGCCATTGCCTTGAGGAATATGTTTAAGAAATATACCTTGTTTGCTTTTTTTAAGCTGTTCAGCACTTTTGGAAGAATTCCCTCAGTTCACAGTTCTTAAATATTTTATATTCTTCATACTGTTCTGTGACAGTGGTCATTCAGTAGCTTAAATCTTCTTTCTTTGTACACCTTTTTCTGGGTGATCATAGATTACAATTTAATTTTTTTCTGTTGTGGGCCAAGATGCCTGAGAATCACCCAAAAAGACTAGTGGAATTTAAATGTCTTCATATTCTTCTTTTTTTAAGATTGAGGCATAATTGATATACATTATATTAGTTGCAGATGTACAACAAAATGATTCTATATTTGTACATATTGTGAAATGACCATCAAGTTTAGTTAACATATGTCACCATATATAGTTACAGAATTTTTTTCTCTTGATGAGAACTTTAAAGATCTACTGTCTTACCAACTTTCAGATATGGAATACAGTATTATTAACTATAGTCACCATGCTGTACATTACATCCCCCTGATTTATTTGTTTTATAACTGGAAGTTTGTGAATTTTGACTCCCCTCACCCATTTCTCCACCTCCCACTCTCCACCTCTGGCAACCACCAATCTGTCCTCTGTATCTATGAACTTGGTAAAATGCCTTCATCTTTAACATGGACAGTCAATAATAGATTGTTTCCATTTCCCTGAATGATTGCTCACAATCTCTTTTTATTGACAATTTTTGGAACAGTTGATATTTATTTGAAAGGCCCAGAAACTGACTGTGTGATTTAAGCATGGAGGTTATTGGTTAGCTCACAGAAATTGATGAGATGCTAGATTTGGAAGAACAGAGCCTAAACAGAAGCTGAAGCTGCAGTCAAAACTGTGCCTAGAGGAAAGCTCTCACTGTTGCTTCTGTTGCCAGCATCAAGAAATAGATACTTTTTCCCCTGGAAAATGCACATGGCTAATCCAGCTACCACTGCCAGCAGAACGTATTCTCTACTTGTTCTGCATGTATGTCACTATCTCCTACTTCATGAGTGGTTTCAGTGGGTTGAGGTTATGTGTCATGTCCATACATTAGGTAGGACATCAAGTGTATTGATAGCTTCCTCTATTTATGCTGCAACAAATATAACCCCCTCTCCCAATTTTAACAAGGTACTATATATCTTGATTTACAGGCCAGTTTTGTGTTAACTGAGGTTCTACTCCTTATGCGCTCTCATTTTAGGACTTAGAGTGAGAGAGCAGAATGATGTGATATCTGTGGAGGCTTCTTCTCTGACATTTCATATAATCACTTCTGCTCACAGTTCGTTGATGGAAGCAGGTTACACGGCCAAGTATGCTGTTAATAAGGCAGGAAATTAAACTGCCATAAAGAGTCACTTAAAGCAATTTTACAAAAGTTGTAAAATCCTTTTATACTGAAGGCGGTGGATAATGGGAAACAATAAAACGTACTGAATTATTGTATTTTCTTTCTATAGTGTGAGGTGAGTCTCATCAATCCTTTTTTGGTAGAATTTCACTAAATATAGAAAAAGATTTCAGGTGCTTGGCAGGTACCTTATGATAATTGTTCACTATAGTTTTTGGATGCATTCCTTTAAAGATATATAGTGTTTTAACTTGTTTGCCCTTGTTTTGATACCTCTAGTATTAGTCACAAGGGTAGCACCTCCAGAGGGCAGCAGATTTATCATTTCTGTCTGTTTGCTTTTTATAATATTTGCTTTTTATAATTTTTATGGCAATACCCCCATGGATTTGGCAAATAGTTCTATAGTATCACAATAGAAGTCTAATTAGAGGTAGATTAGATATGATCTGATTAAGAAATATAGTCTAAATATAGCCTATCCTTGTGACTGAAATTAATAATACACTGAAAAATGGGCAGAATTTCTTGAATAGATTATCAGAATAACTGTGATCAGCCTACTACTGTTAATTGTTTGGGGAATAATTATATATTTTGCTGAAATTTAGCAATACACTCCAGGAGGAGATGTCCAAGAAACTAAATGAGTGTACTTTAGAGAGAATGCAATAAAATTCCATCAAACTTGGTTCTAAGTGAGGGGAGGGTCTATCCCTATAGGGATGATACAGGTTAACTTTCACGCTTCCCCAATTGATATAATATACAGAAAGAGAGTTTAGTATGCCCAGACAAATTACCAGCTAGGATGACTCTTGTGTAGATTGAGAAACTAGGAAATGAGTAATACAGGCAACTTTTAGGAGGAAAATTAAGATTTTTTTAAATTTTATTGATGAAGTTCTAAATTCTACTTTTCCAGTTTGCCCTTGCAATTCAATAACAAACACATAACACCCTTTGTAGTCTGGGGGAAAATGCAGATTAAAAGTACAGATTATACTTCAAAAATAAGTATAAAAATGGAAGAGAATGGTAATTATGAAAAATTAAAAGATACTGAAATAATTACCCTGGAAGATCTCAAGGTTAACTTTTTTTCAATAGAGGGCAGGATAATATAGTTTAGTTTGCTTCAAAATAGATCAACATGTAAAATAAAGAAAATATATTTCACCACCATTGAACTGGTGCACAAGAAGGCAATTTAGCATAACAAAAAGAGCAAGCTATGAGATATTTAACTGAAGAAATGTGTCTTTTCAAAGTAATGGGAAGACATCTGACTATTCAATAATTGCTGTGGGATAAATTTGTTCACTACTTGAGTAAAAAACTCAAAAACAGGAAAAATACGTAGAAAGAAGGAAACAACAGAACACAAAGCAAAACAAATACTAATTTTTTTTTTTTTTTTTTTTTTTTTTTTGTGGTACGCGGGCCTCTCACTGCTGTTGCGCAGCACAGGCTCCGGACGCGCAGGCTCAGCGGCCATGGCTCACGGGCCCAGTCGCTCCGTGGCATGTGGGATCTTCCCGGACCGGGGCATGAACCCGCGTCCCCTGCATCGGCAGGTGGACTTTGAAGCACTGCGCCACCAGGGAAGCCCCAAATACTAAATTTATCAGCCAGATTCCTCCCGGTAGATGGAAACCACACCAGTAAAGGGAACAGGATTTTTTTAATCTAAAATAAATTTTACTTAAATTTTAAACTTTAGTAAAAGGTTGACAGAGAACTTCAAGGAGTACAGAAGCTGGAATTTCACAAGATAATTACTATTTCTAAAGCTGACAAAGAATGAACAAGGATAGACTTAGAAACGCAAGCCAGGGGTACCAACTTAACACTGAGCTTCATACAATTAAGAAGAATGATAACCAAAGGAGCAAGCAGTCGACTGTCTGTGAGGATGAAACATGGTGGAGTGTGCAGGCCACATCTGGTCTGTAAGAGAGGTCCACTGCTTGATGACGGAGATGGAAGCTATAGTCTGTGAACCACAGCAGGTCTGAAGAGCTTTCCACTGCTGGCTGATGGAGAACCTTGCCAGTAAGTGCCAGCACGACTTATCTGTCAGGACTGTCAAGGAACCATTGACCAAAACCACCCGTCTTGGCCAGGCACGATGATAACCACTTGCCTGAATTGTCTCCCAACAGAAGGTCCCAATAAAGAATGCAGTGCTGCCACTGAAAACTAACAGGGAGAACTGGGGAGGGGCCAAAAGGAGGAGAGAGGAGATGATATGTCTTCCCAACCTCGCAGAAACCCTCACGCTGGACTCCATCTTGGCTGAGAGATGCATGCGCCACCAGGGAGGACCCTGAGTCAAACCAAATATGGGCCAACCAAGATGACTGGCCAGAGACGACCCAGAAACTAACCCCATTACCATAAAACCTGAAACTGTGAGCCACATGACAGAGCAGTTCTCCTGGGTTCCCTTACCCTACTGCTCTCCACCTGGGCACCCCTTCCCAATAAAGTCTTTTGCTTTGTCAGTATGTGTGTCTCCTCAGACAATTCATTTCAGATTGTTAGATAAGAGCCCACTCTCAGGCCCTGGAAGGGGTCCCCCTACCTGCAACAGGACCACTGAAGAGAAAGCTACCAGTGATCCCACCTATTCTAGCAGAGTCTCTGACTACTCTATAAAAAAACAGCCCTTTCTTCAAGAAGGAAAGAAAAAAAGAAAGTGCATTCTTCCTCAGTGGGTGTCCTTCTAGCACCCTCTATCAGCAAAGCCAAACATAAAACCAGCTGGTTTAGGAAAAAATGTCTACAGAGTCCATCTTTCATGTTCATATTTTTCTTACAAGTTTGTTTAAGTTTGAAACTATTTCAAAAGTAAAAACTTGAAATTATTTTTTGTAAATTATTATTTTATTATTATTATTTATTTATTTATTTGCAATACACGGGCCTCTCACTGTTGTGGCCTCTCCCATTGTGGAGCACAGGCTCTGGACGTGCAGACTCAGTGGCCATGGCTCACGGGCCCAGCCGCTCCACGGCATGTGGGATCTTCCCGGACCGGGGCACGAACCCGTGTCCCCTGCATCGGCAGGTAAACTCTCAACCACTGCGCCACCAGGGAAGCCCTTTTGTAAATTATTTAATGAATATATGAACAGATGTTCAATCACTTTAATAATCAGACATATAATAAAAATATAAGATATTATTTTCATTTAAAATTGTCTTATTGTAAAGTTTATTGTCAGCTCAGGGAAAAATGAGGTTGAACATATAACTAGTTAGAATTAAAATGCTACAGAAATTTGAGAACAAAATTTAAAGCATGACTATTATTTGTATCAGCTGTTTCACTTTTAACAGTATATTCCAAGAATCAATCACACATGTGTGCAAGGATATAGGCACAAACGTTTCCATGGGTCTTCCTTGCTTTTTAATATCTAAATATAAAAAATAATCTAAATATTTATCACTCGGGCATTGGTTAAATAGAATATGGCATGTGCATGCTGTGGAATACGACCTAGTCATTAAAGTCCATATATTGACACGCAAGGAAAGAAGTCAATGAAAAATACAGTGAAAATGGACAGTTGAATAAAAAGATAAAGAATATCATTGCAATAAAAACTGTGTATATATGTTTGTTGAGTAAGGTTTGGAAGAATCCATCGTGACCTATTAAAATTGTTAGCTATAGAGAGAGATCAACTGAAGCCATGACTTTTTACTTTAAAACTGGTTATTTTGTTTGTGATTATCATTTATTATATTTCAAATTTAAAAAACTATAAGAATGCAACAAAATTATATATAGTATATATTTATATGTATATGTGATATATATATATGTATGTATTCAACAAGCAAAGCCACAAAGCCTCAAAGCCACTTGTATGAAGCTATACAGTTTAAATGTTACTTATAATCTATTAAATATGTAAATATTATTATATTTTAGAGAAACAAAATTACCTTTGAGTACCTTTTTTTCTGTTTACTCACTGGGAATTATCTTGCAGCAGAAACCGATAAAACATGGCTGAAGTCATATCTATAAATAAATTGAAAATGACCCAAAAATTAATTAGTAGAGTTGTATTTATTATATGTATTTACTATGTGTAGGAAATGCAATTTTATGTTTTACATTTACTATAATAATAAAACAGGTTAAAAAATTACTGTAGAAACCCATACTAATTAATACCAATATAACTATATGACTGAGAGGTAAAAAATGAGGGATATAAAATTGATGTTTGTATGAATCACCTTGTATAAAATTGATATAGAACTTTTTATATAATGCCAAGACACACACATACTAAAAAAACCCACTAGTATAACAGGAGTGAACTTGATAAAAAGTAAGACAGTAAATGATTAGAGTTGGTAGTGAATTATAAAATCTACTAGAATTTCAGTTTGCATAACATTTTTAATGAAATCTTTCCCCAAAATGCATTAAGAAATTAGAATTAACCTAGTTATACATTTTTATTAGGAAAAAGCAAGCATGTAAACTTGATTAGTGGTAAATGAAAACAAATAGTAAAGTATCTGTTCTTTTGTGATGAATTGGTTTTTAATAATTTTCCTCAACCTTCCATGACTGAATGGTTTTGGCTTCTACATTCCTCCTGAGCATTTTCCTATTTCTACTCATCCGTCTGTCCTGATATTTTCTTCAGTACTGTCCTTACAATTTTACTTTTAATTGTTTTTTTTAACCATCAACTTTTATTGTTCCACATTCAATCTTCACAGCCTATTTAACTTTTGTTACTACTTTATCTCCCCCACATTGTTCCATTTAGTTTTTTTTCACTCACAATTTAGAGCTATTCTGTCCAACATGATAGCCATGAGGCATAGGTGATTACATTTAAGTTTAAAGGAAATAATTACCCACATTTCAAATCTTAATTGCCACATGTGGCTTCTGGCCACTGTTTAAAACAGTCTAGATTTATAGACTATTGCAGAAAATTCTCTGCAATGGTAGTGGTGTTTATTGGCATTCTTTTAGCAAAACTTATTTGTATGCCTTTGCTTAAGAATCTGTCATGGTTACCTATTGCTTTATCTTAGATTGTAATTGTGAGAGACAATATATTATACAGAAAAGAGTAAAGAGTTGGGAAGATAAAATATTAAAATTGATTTTATTCTGAATATGTAGATTAGAGGTGATGGAATTTTATTTTTAAATGCAGTGTGATTTACTTGAAATATGCCATGTAATGTGCTAGTATTTCTTTTATCCTTTTTCCACACTTCACATTCCACTTCATTTAAAACCTTCAAAATGGCTAATTCAAGCATACCAAAATAAATATAATCTTAATAAACTTTGAGTTGTTTTCAGATTTGAATAAAAACAGATTTTCTGATCATACAATTAGGTGATATTTGGGCATTTGATTATTTATTTAAAATGCAATATTAAAAATTAAATAATAGGACAAGAGCCATAAACATATTAAAGTCTCTAGAGATAGACCAGGAAGCTATTATTCAGAGCTTGGTATCACTTTAATCAACAGCTGTATATAATGCCATTTCATCATATTCTTCAAAAAATTATTTAATTTGAGAATTTAACTGGTAGAAATTATATATATTTTATTTACTTGAATCTTAGTTGAATATATTCTCATATGTTTTAGACATTTGCATATCTTTTTTTGCCTACATGTCCAGATTCAACAGCTTTTTTTGTAAACTATATTGTTTTGAAATAACTCTATTTTGACCATAAAGTGATAAACATACACAATATTTATTATTTCATCTTGGAAAAGTTAGGAAAAATTTATGTAGGCAACTGAATTATGCAGAAATATTCACTAATAATTGAAACCCTGCAATTGTGTGGCATTTTCTTCTTTACTTTTATGTGGATTAGAAGGAAGCAACCCATTTTCCTAAAATGCCTTCCCTGACACCCTGTCATCACTTCCTGTATTCACCATGAAAGTGGCAACATTAAAAGCAAATAAAATGGAATGATTGCCATATTATTCAATATCAGTTGGAAACATATCTGAAGGAATTAATTTATTGCCTTCCACAGTGACACTTAGATAGACAAAATGTTTAATTAGAAACAGAGAGGTAGACAAAAAAATATAGGCACTGGTTTTAGTTATCTAAACTATAATTATGTCATAGGTCAGCCAGGGGGCCGAAAAATGCAATAATCCTTAAAAAATGAATTTATTTACTTCCTCACATTTGCCATACTGGAGTTGAGACACTTACACCATAAAATCCACAAAGCAGACCCCAAAAATGTTTTAAATAATTCTGAATACATTTATAGACAGAGGGTAAGTATCAGGATAATTTATTAATAGGAATAAATAAAAAGTTGGCCTATATATAAATTTATTTTCTTCTATTCTCAGTAGAATTGTATATAGCAATTTATACATTATCAAATATTTCATACATATAATATGTTTTAATATACCTAAAGTACTTGTGAGTATGGCATAATTATTTCTCTACTTTTCGATTCTGAAGCAAAGGCTCAGTAAACTGTGCAATAGAGTCAAACGGTCACAAATTTAGTAAATGACAGGACAATATTTCAAATAAAGTTCCTCTGTCTCCAGTGCCATACCATGCCCTTGGCACTTGGCACAGAAGGATGTACTAGTCCCTCACAGGAGGGTGAGGGACTGCCCAAGAACTGAGAAAACCTCTGAAACAGAAGTACAGCAATATCTCAAAATATCTTGAAACATGTTTTCAAGTGCTTCTTTTACCAAATATTGATTTTCTTCTGATTACCTCTTCATTCTCCATTTCCACAGCCATGGTCTTAATTCAGAACCATCAAGCTACACTTTGACTTTAGTGGTAGTTGAATACTGTCTTCCTAGCCTGACACCCATGGTCTTACCCCTTGCTTTCTCGTAACTTTTCTCCCCATAGTCACCAAAATTACCTTTCTAGAACAAAAATCTAATAATTCCCTTCCCTTATAAAATTTTAGAGTCTGTACCAAGCTTCCATATCCAGTATCAGTGTGTTAGTGTATGATTAGATTTTCTCAAACCCTATAGTTTATTGTTACCTGAAAACCATGTGCCATTTATACCTTTGTTCCATGACACACTGTTTCTTGGATCTCCTTTCTCATCCTTTTACCTGTTAAAGTTACCATGGGCACTGCACATTTTATTTACTATTTTAAATCACTTGAAGAAAATATTAGGAGAAGATATATAAACCCAATAACTTAAAACTTCACTAACACAAATGTTTGCTCCTTCCCATCTGGTCAAGGGTTCCATTATCAGTGGAATAGAAGCAACATGAAGGCCAGATGTTTTTTGTTAGTTTTGTTTTGTTCACTATGTTCCAGCATCTAGAATGATACCTGCCATGTAATTCACACTGGAATATATATTGAATTAATGACCACAGGAATAGCAATTTAAAAATAACAAAAACCAAACCATCTAACAAACGAAAATCTTCTCACAGCAGGCTAACATGATTGACAAAAGGCAGATGACTGAGTAAAAAGACCAATAACTGCATAATGCAATGGCTTGCTTATGAGAGGTACTTAATAAGTATTTATAGAATTATTTTTATATAGAAATTCTTATCCTCAAAGATCCCACTGAAGATTTCTTCCTCTGTATTAGCTCTAACATTTCTCTAGGTAAAAGTTACCCTAAACTCCTTTGCATCTCTTTGTATCTTTTACTTATGAATGGTATTCCATGTATCTTTAAAACTGAAAATTGTTCAAGAGCTGTCTAGAGATTTAAAAGTGTTCATTCCTTTTGACCTAGTATTCACAGCATTCTAAAAAAATGAGCAGATGCCTAAATACCACACACTTGTAATGTCAGTGAATCTTCCTTTTTTCAAGATAGAAAACACCCTTAAGTGTAACAATAACACTATATTTATTGTGTATAATAACATGATGAAGTTCTTATGCATCAAATTACCAGTATTTTATGAGGATAGTCAATGATTTAAAAACTGCTTATGCCATAATATTAAGTAAAAGCTTTGACATACAGTGTTACAGATTGTGTGTGTGTGTGTGTGTGTATGTGCGCGCACGCGTGTGTATTGATCTGAACTCCAACATAAAGCACTGAAAAAAGACTAAGGGAAATAAGCTGCTGGCATTATATATTTTCTTTCTTCAGTTCATTTATGCTATTCCACACTTTTCAAATATTTCTTTAATGAACATGTATTACTTTCATCCTAAAACCAAAACAAAAGCAAAAGCCTGTTTTCTACTCAATATTATATGGATGAAGTAAAAGAAGGCAAATATTGTAACATTATTGATTGACTTGATTGAACATTATTAGTTGAATCTGCAGATCTAGAACTTGCAGATACAGAGGGTTGACTGTAATCTGTTAATGGATAGGGTGAAATTAAACAAATTACTTCATTTGACCAGTCATCTAGGACCAATGATAGATACACAGAAATAGAGGATCAATTCCTGCTCGTAAGGATCTAATGATCTACTTAGAGTGATACATACTAAATTATAGAACAATGAATAAAAACACAGTGACACAGGAATTATCAATTGTACTTAAATTAGAGTCTTTTGAAGTTCAGAAGACGTGTGGCCACTTCAATTTCAAATAGATGAGAGTTCATGGGATAGGACCAGAATTTAGTGGCAGAACAGGGCATTATTATGACTTTCTCAAACAATTTTTTTATCCCCTTGTGTTTGTGCTTGTTATATGAATAGTGCAGCAAATCACTTTAAAGTTAATTTTTACTATTAAAGAATCATTATGGAAAGCTACTTTTATCCTGTTCCAAATGAAATCTTGTTAAACATATTTGAGAGTACAAAGAACGAACACAGCCCTGGAAATAATGCATTCACTGGTTTTGTTGTTGGGGAGGAAGAGGCAGTGGCAGTGTTATCTGAAATACGAAAGATTTGGGAGATTATCTGATTCTTTTGAATGAATAAATCTCACAAGTATTTGAAAACCCACACCTCCAAAAGTCAGTTTCTATTGTTATTCCCCAATAGAATTTGGAAAATCATACCCGTCACTCCTAGACTTAGGATAGTATATTACAACCAGTGAAACAGAATTTTTTTCTTACACCTTTAAAATCTAATGTGTGATCATTTCTTACACTGTCACTCCTTGGATTTCTAAAATATAACAGTAATAATAATAACAAAACATATTTCTATACTTCTATGTACCTGGCTTATTACTAACTGCTTTCTCTGAACCTTACTCAAATAAGAACATGAAGTAGATACTACTGTTATACAGATTTGCTAGGTTATGTGCAATTCTCCATTACCATCAATATCTTAGTAGCTTACAAAAGAGCGATTGATATTTTGCTCATGTATGTACTGTCTGTGGGTTGGCTGCAGCTCTATTTATCACAACTTCTTAATTCTAAGATTCAGGTTTAAACATCAACTTCCATCTGAAACATGCTGTCCTTGTGCAAGAGTTTGGTAGGTGAAGGCAGAACTTCATGATTCATAAAGTTCCTGCTGTGGAGTGGTGCATTCCACTCCATTCACATTTGATTGGCCAAAGGCAAGTCACATGATTAATTCTGATGTCAGTGGTGTAGTGGTGTGTATTCCTCCCACGTGGAGGGGGTCTGAAAGCACTATGACACCAGGAGGTGTTGTATGAGCTTCTTGTGAAAGCAGAAAATAATTTGAAACAATAATACAATTGACCACAGGCACTTTTCCTATTTTACTGAAGAGAAGATAAATAACTTGATCAATGTCACACGGCTAGTTGGTGGCATAGGTAGAGTTCACCTCAAACAATGTGGTTCCAAAGTCTACTTTATTATGTCTGACACTATTTTGTGCTATGATACTTCTTTATTCAAATACACAAACTCTTATATCCCAGAAACAAGACCCTAATTATGCTCTGTATTTGCATTTAACTAACAAGTGAGCAGAAAGGATCTTGCTTTCTGCTGGTTCAGATTTCCTAAGTGATTCATACTGAATGTACACTTAGGATAAGCAGAGAGTGTCACCGGGCAGATCTGTGAGAGAGTAAGTATCTCCATTTCAAAATACAAGTATTTTATACTTCTGGAGATATCATTCCAAAAATCAAATTGCAACAGCTTCACTCCCCAGGAGCAAGTGATGGAGACTCATTTGGTCCTTTGAAGAAGCTTGTAGATAATAAGCTGAAATACAGGGACTGGCAATTTCTGCAGCATAGTACACCTATAATTGCTATATTTTTGTATCACCCCATTACTTCAAATCAGCAGGTTGTCTTGAAATAACCTGCTACTTAACAGAGAATATTAAATACATGCATTAATGTTCTAACTGTGGCTTTTATCAGAAAGTAATGAACTCTCATGTGTTTTAAAATATAAATAGAATGTTCCATTTTATAATGCAATAATTTGTCTTTAATGATAATCACATTTACTGAATGCTTGAGAATAAAATGTAAATAAGACTAACAGCCCACTGAGAAAGCACCATTTTTCTAGAGAAAGCCTATATGTTATGTATCAATAGGAAAATAAAACAATAAAGTAGTATATGCTCTAACATCCCTTAAATGATTTTCAGAATTCTGAAAATTTTTATTATTTCTTTAGTTATTTTGATTTTTATTTCTTTAGTTATTTTGATTATCAAAATTCTGAAAATTTTGATTATTTCTTTAGTTATTTCAATAGGATTATGCTTTATTAGGAAGGGAAAACTTCTGAAATCTGCAGAATAATAATAGCAAAATTTTCATGAAATTAAATAAAATGAAACTGCTTTTTGAAAAGCAATGTTATGTAAAGTATGTATAGTAGACTAAATAACTTCAAAGATATCAGGTCCTAATGCCTGGAACCTGTAAATGTCAATTTATTTAGGGGAAAAAAATGGTCTGTTTTACACATGTGTTTAAGTTAAGGATCTTAAGTCATGGATCCCAAATGCAATCACATATATCTTTACAAGAGGGAGGCAGAAGGAGACTTGAAATACACAAGGTATTGTGAAGATGATGTCAGAGACTGGAGTAATGTAACACAGGCCAAGGAATGCTGGCAGACACTAGAAGCTGGAGGAAGCAAGCAACAAATTTTCCCCTAGAGCTTTGGAGGGAGTGAAGCCCTGCCAACACTTTGATTTTGATTTAGTAACACCGATTCTGGACTTCTGGCCTCCAGAACAATGAGACAATAAAATGTATGTTCTTTTAAGTCACCAAGTTTGTAGTGATTTGTTTAACAACCCTTAGAAAATTACTATAGGTACAGAGATGATATTGTGTAATAAATGCCTGAAAATATGGAAGGGGCTTTGGAATCAAATAGTGTATAGAGGCTGGAAGAATTTTTTGCCACATTATAGAAAACATGTAGATGCACATAAACAGACTGTTGGTAGAAATGTGGGTTAAAGGAAAGGGCTCGGAAATAAGGAACATACCACTGGAAACCGAGGGAAAGGCAAATCTTGCTATATAGTGGCAGAAAAAGCTGAATTGTGTTCTACAACTGTTTGAAAAAGCAGAACTTGTAAGCAAGGAACTTGGATATTTATCTGAGGTTATTTCCAAGCAAAGCATTGAAGGTGTTAACCTGATGATATCAAAATACAAGCAGACAAATATAAATTAAGAAAAAAAAAGCTTAAGCAAAAGGGAACCATCACTTGATGATTTGGGAAACAGCCTATCAGATGGCAAAATATGATAAAATTAGGATAGTAACTGTTAGGAAAGTATACTTTGGAGAGAAGGCCAATGGTATGTCCGGATAACCTGCTACTAGTGCTGAAGAGATTACATAAATGGCTCATGAAGTCACTCAACCAGAAGAAGCCTTGAATAAAGATGGGATTATCGGGCTTCCCTGGTGGCTCAGTGGTTGAGAGTCCGCCTGCCGATTCAGGGGACGCGGGTTCGTGCCCCGGTCTGGGAAGATCCCACATGCTGCAGAGCGGCTAGGCCCGTGAGCCATGGCCGCTGAGTCTGCGTGTCCGGAGCCTGTGCTCCGCAACGGGAGAGGCCACAACAGTGAGAGGCCTGCGTACCGCAAAAAAAAAAAAAAAAAAGATGGGATTATCAAACCAAAGATCTGTGGAGGATGCTGTGGCTAAGGGTGTAAATCCCTGTGATATACCTGGCAACCTGAAAAGGTTTTTGAGAATGTTGTACCACCATAAACACTACCAGATTGGACTGGAATGGATAACACAGGATAAAATGAAGAAAGGCCTTTGAACTACAAAAACTCTACAGGCAGGCAGTTGGGTGATAAAACTACTGAGAAGCACACATATGTTCCCTCTGAAGTAAAAGGAAAGATGATTCTGAAGGCAGAGACTTGGGCCCAGAGGTCATAGCAATGGGCTCAGAAGAAGAGATGTAAGCCAAAATCACAGCAATAGAAGATGGAGCTGTGTTGCAGATGTTGGAGTCGAGGTACAGAGAATTGTTCCCAGGTCTTAAAACTAAATGAGAATCTGCCCTTCTTGATTATGAAATGGCTTGGAATTTGTGAATCCATTCTTCCATTTTCTCCCTTTTGGAATGGGAATGTCTACAAATATTATACTGTATCTATCCCACAGCTGTATTTTGGCAGCAGGTAACTTTCTAGTTTCACAGTTGTATTTTGGCAGCAGATAACTTTCTAGTTTCACAGGTATAGAGATGGAGGAAAATTTTGTCTCAGGATGGATCATACCCAGGGTCTCATACAATCTTAAATGATTTAGATGATGAGATTTGCAATTTTGGAACTAGTATTTAGACGACATTTTGGACTTGTGTTGATGCTCTACTGTGTTGAGAATTTTGGGAATCTTGGCATAGGTGAATATGTTTTACATCTGTTATAGACATGAATCACTGGAGGCCAGAGAGAAGAATATAGTAGACTGAATTATGCCCACCAAAGATATCAAGATCTAATCCCTTGAGCAAATACTCAAGGTATTTGTTACTTTATTTTGGAAAAATCAAAAGCTTTTGCAGACCTCATTAAAATGTACATGTTGAGATGAGGAGAGTATCCAGATTACATGGGTGATCCCTAAATTTAATCACACATATCCATATAAGAAGGAGACAGAGAGAGATGAGACACATGGCAAGGAAAGGCAATGTGACTATGGAGGCAAAGATTGGAGTGATCTGGTACAGACCAAGGAATGTTGGCAGTATCGGCTAGAAAAGGCAAGGGGCAGATTCGACCATGAGTCTTCAGAGGGATCGTGGCCCTGCCAACATTTAGCCCAGTGATACTGATGTCAAACTTTTGGCCTCCTAAACTTGAAAGAATAAATGTTTATTGTTTAAGCCACCAAGTTTATACTAGTTTGTTACAGCAGTCATAGCAAACTTATACAATATGTGAGATGCTGTCTCCTATCTGAATTATATTAACACTTATTAATAAACTTAAGATATTATATAAATTATCCAGATCTATTCTAATGGTGTGAATATCTATTTTATAATTATTGTACCTATTTCATTAATGAAATCAAATGCTTATCTGAACAAAATGCTTCATATTAAAAGATCTGCTTTAGGGCTTCCCTGGTGGTGCAGTGGTTGAGAGTCTGCCTGCCGATGCAGGGGACATGGGTTCGCGCCCCGGTCCGGGAAGATCCCACATGCCGCGGAGCGGCTGGGCCCGTGAGCCATGGCTGCTGAGCCTGCGCGTCTGGAGCCTGTGCTCCGCAACGGGACAGGCCACAACAGTGAGTGGCCTGTGTACCGCAAAAAAAGAAAAAAAAAAAAAAGATGGGCTTTATTATCAATTTTTTTAAAATAAATTTATTTTATTTATTTATTTTTGGCTGCATTGGGTCTTCATTGCTGCGTGCAGGCTTTCTCTAGTTGTGGCGAGGGGGGCTACTCCTCTCTGAGGTGTGCGGGCCTCTCATTGCGGTGACTTCTCTTGTTGCGGAGCACAGGCTCCAGGTGCGAGGGCTTCAGTAGTTGTGGCTCACGGGCTCTAGAGTGCAGGCTCAGTAGTTGTGGCTCACGGGCTTAGTTGCTCCACAGCATGTGGGATCTTCCCAGGCCAGGGCTTGAATCCGTGACGCCTGCACTGGCAGGCTGACTCTTAACCACTGCACCACCAGGAAAGCCCATTATTATCAAATTTTAAAGAAGCAAAAAAAGAAAAAAAAATAGAGTAGGTAAAGCATATGAATGTATGTAATTTTATAGTTTGGTGCATAATGCACCTATTTTTAGGAGTTCCAGTTTCATTTCAAGTCTGTTTTTCCCTACCTCAGAACAGTTGTGAGGATCAAATGATCTAGCAAATATATATTAATAACTTCAGTTCTAAAGTGGCATGTAAATACAGAACAACGATTATTGATTTTTGACCCTACTGTTATGTTATTAGAATCTGGTGGACTGTTTGTAACTGGCACACCTGCATCTCTTATCATATCTTTCTTACTTTTCTAGTCATCTTATTTCACTGAGAATTTCCTACTTTCACCTATTTTTCAAATTGAGCACAACTGTAAATATTTAGAATATGAAAGTTATACTCTTTCTTATGGGGTAGATCAGATATCTTACTTCCAGAATTTATCTATATTTTCATCTCTGATAATTACATTTGATGATTCTTTTGTGGATGGCAGTGATGATCGTGATGTGCGTGTGTGTGTGTGTGTGTGTGTGTGTGTGTGTGTGTGGTATGCAGAGTGCATAGGGTAATGTAGAATAGCTTATAGCCCTGGGATAGGATGATTTGATACAAAGACTTTTAGAAATCTCATACTTACATTACTTTTAAGATAATATCTAACTCAGATTACATATATTCAACTTATCCATTAGACTGGTGTAACACAAATATATATATATATATATTTTTTTGCTTACATTGCCCCATACTTATTTCTCTAAGGACCAGTCCTTATCTAATGATTTTACTCTTACTCATTCTTGTTATAAATAAGTCAAGATTTTCCATTTTAAATCTCTTTATCAAGGTATTCAAAGCTACCAGCTCCATATTGTCTTTCCAGCTTTATATAGTGCCATGACCTGAAGTAATTGTGCTTTTACAGCTCCATGATTTACAAGGTGTGCTCTCTATTCTTTTTTTTTTTTTTTTTTTGCAGTATGCAGGCCTCTCACTGCTGTGGCCTCTCCCATTGCGGAGCAAGGCTCCAGACGCGCAGGCTCAGCGGCCATGGCTCATGAGCCCAGCCGCTCTGCGGCATGTGGGATCTTCCCGGACTGGGGCACGAACCCGTGTCCCCTGCATCAGCAGGCGGACTCCCAACCACTGCGCCACCAGGGAAGTCCTGCTCTCTATTCTTAAAATAAATTTGCACCCTTATCTTTGTATAAAATTTTACATTCTTCAAGTTGAAAAGTTAGCATTGTGTATACAATTCCCTATCCCACCAGGAAAATATAGCTGCACTGCATTCTGCTTTTCCACTGCCCTTTGTATATCTTCATTATGGGATTTACTATGTAATAGTGCCGTATATTCCAGTGCCTGCTTCTGTAGACAAAAACTGCTCAAGGAAAAGTATCTTTAATAAAATCATTATGTTGCTAAAGCTTTAAAATCATTTTTTGGAATAATTCAATTTATATAATTGTATGTACATGTTTCAGAAAAGATGATATAGGGTGAAAGATATAGTACTTTGCAGAGAAAATATAAAATTTAATCAAAAAGAAGATACAAACACAGACCCACAAGTTAAAATTTGATTTTAAAAATTTTTCACAGGATTATTCTTCCTTTAAAAAATCCAGGAGGCACCAATCTGTTTTTATCCATAGATATAATTTTGTTTTTTTTTTTTAGAAGATGTTGGGGGTAGGAGTTTATTAATTAATTTATTTTTTGCTGTGTTGGGTCTTCGTTTCTGTGTGAGGGCTATCTCTAGTTGTGGCAAGCAGGGGCCACTCTTCATCACGGTGTGCAGGCCTCTCACTATCGCGGCCTCTCTTGTTGCGGAGCACAGGCTCCAGACACGCAGGCTCAGCGGCCGTGGCTCACGGGGCTAGCCGCTCCGCGGCATGTGGGATCATCCCGGACCAGGGCACGAACCCGTGTCGCCTGCATCGGCAGGCGGACTCTCAACCACTGCGCCACCAGGGAAGCCCTGGTCCATTCTTTTTGTCTGTTTTTAGTAGATGACTTTATATCCTACTTCACAAAGAAAAAGGAAGTTGTCAGTCTGTTGAAAACTCGTCAAACTTACACACTTATCAGAAATTCTATTCATTTTATGTGTGTGTATAAATACACAATACATAGGTATTACAAAGAATGTACTCATTGAGTGTTTATGTTATATAAATGTATCCCATGGAGTAGAATATATTTTGAGCAAGATGGAATTATATGAGTAGTGACTTGCGTTTGTTTACATCAAAAATTTCTGTATTATCTATAATATAATGCTTTATTTGGGGCAATGAATTCGATATAGATATATATATGTGTGTGTGTGTGTGTGTGTGTATATATATATATATATATATATATATATATCGATGATCTTAGTGAAAAAAAAATCTGTCAGCACTACCTAAATGTTTGAAAGACACACATAAATACAATTCTTTCTTTAAACATTGTTGTAGGAAATCTTCCTTTCTCTTGGCTTCATATTTTCATGTGAAGGGGGCTCCGCTAAATAAATACAGGTGGACCTTGTACCAGAATGGCATCACTGCTCTAACAGATGAGTTTGTAAGGATAAACTGAGAATGTAGGAATTCCTCCTTCTCTCTTTTGCAAAACCTGGTTGATTGCTAGAGAGGTTCTTTCTGCTACTACTTTTAAAAGCTATTAACAGTCTCTTCCTCAGGGAGGGTAACCTGCTGTGGGGTTTGTAAGTGATAACAATGAGTGATTTTTGTTCAATTTTGGGGTGTGGTCATAGGAAGCTCAATATTGTCATACTCTATCACCTTTATAAACATTAAAATTAATTTCATCTTCCTTTGCTTGACTCCTGATTTTTGTTTTTTTTTCTCCTATGGATCCCAACCTAGAAATATAATATAATCAAAAATAAAATTCTATCTGAATTATTCTAGACAGTATTTTCTTTATTAACAAAATAGTTAAAGATTTCTTTATCCTGCTATTGAATATTTTTTGTGTGAACCCATACTGCTTAGGACTGTTGCAATCACCTTGCAACTGCTAGTATAGATTCAAAATGCTGAGAATGTTATTTTATTGTGTATATATACTGCATTTCTTCATCCATTCTTCTGTTGACTGTTACATTGTTTCCTGCCATTTACAACAAAGTATGAAACAGGAGGATATTATGCTAAATGAAAGAAGCCAGATGCAGGAAGACAAATACTATTGATACATCTCACTTTTACGTGAAATCTAGAATAGCCAAACTCATAGAAACAAAGAGTAGAGTTGTAGTAGCCAGGGGCTGGGTGGAGGTGGGAATAGAATGTTGATCAAGAAAAGGAGTAGAAAATTTCACCTATGTAAGATGAATGAATTCCAGAGATCTAATGTACAACAATATAATGATTGACAATGCTGTATTGTATACTTGAAATCTGCCATGAGGGTAGATTTTAAGTGTTCTCACCACCAGAAAAGAAAAAGAAACCAAAAAAGGAAAAGGTACCTGTGTGAAGTGATGGATATATTAATTACCTTGGTTTTGGTTGTTATTTCACAATGTATACATAAATCAAGTCATCAAAGAACAGAACTCTTTTCTGTAATGCTCCTTCTAAACAGCTTCTTTCTGAAAAGGTGTTATTCTAGTTCACCATAAATCATGATTCTAAAAATGTATGTTGGAATAAAGAAACAAACTTTATCCTATAGATGGTTTTACCATCCATTATATATGACATTGGAAGCATCACACAAATTGCCAACAAACACTCTAACCTCCAGCTATACTGAAATTTTAACTATTTCTTTCAACCTTAATCTTATTTATTTTGCTATGACTTTGTATATGATACTTCACTTATTTTTTTTATTACCTATATGAAAAAGACTTATTCATCTTCACTAGCAGGACAAAGAATGCCACGTCTGAAAATTTTTCACTGATTTTTTAGTCTCTAGGCTATTATAGGGCACAGTGGACATTTTAATAATAACATAGTTTATAGTGCAAGTTTATTATTACTTTCTCTTTCCCACTATATTGTGAGATCATGTAACAGAAATTATGTCCTATTTATCAATATGTCCCTCTTCTAGCACCTAGCCATAGCTCAATAGATAAGAATAAATTAGTATAATAAAACTGTTTTAATTTTATATTTATATACTTAGTACTTGACAAAATATATATATATATATATTTATGCAGAATATATATTCAGAATATATGTAGGTAAGGAAGAGAAAGAAGAAGAAAGCTGTGAATTTATAGGAATGAGATAAAAATGGAGCCAGAGTATCAGTAAATACAATGACTATGAATGGTGTTTTTATTACCTTGACACTGGCCATGAGAGCAGAAGGAACAGAGTTGGGATAAATAATTTTATAATTGTTTTCTTTTTAAAGTTTAATGATAAATTTAGATTAAAGCATATTCTGGAAATGATCTAGAATACAATGAGGGAGAACAAAGTTATCTTTAAATAAGACAACTTTAAAACAGCATATGACTCATAATATGAAAAAATAAGATAATTTTATAAATGTTACTTTTATATTTTGTTTTTATTTGGAATATTAATTCTAATGAGTTGTAAAGAGCACTCAGTCTAAAATTTTTCATTCATTCCCTCATTAACCAAATAACCAAATGAATATTGAAGAGTCACTAAACCAAAAATGATAAAGCATGTTAAAGCACAGTATAAATGGAGACTTTAAAATAGCAAAACCTCAAAAATAGTTTGTAGTTATTTTGGGGGGGCAAATCAAACAAGTACAAACAGGGTTTTCTGCTTAATTTTTTCAAAAATTCAAAAGCTTAGGATTCATAAGACATATCTTAGCAGCCACAGTTATCAAAAGAGGTGGAAGATTTAAATTTTCCATGACTTAGGTATGAGATATGACATTGATAGTTGTATAATATTAAGAGTTAAAGAGATGATAAACCTATCTATTCTGTAGCCTTATAAAACTACCCCTGAAATATTTATGTTCTGTTTTGTTCACCCAATTGTAACAATAATACCTAGAGCAAATTCATGAAACATCTGTTACCTGTTCTGAAGAAGGAGCCTGAAATTCATGTCTCATTAAAACTAATTGAAGGAACAAGTAAATTTAGCCTGCAGAAGAGGAGAGATAGAGTGAACTTAATATTTGAATCAAATGTATTAAAAGCTCCATTTTACAGGATATCATGTATGATATTTCCTAATGCCTTGGGAAAATCATTTAAAAAATCTTTCCTGCATACCTAGGAAAAAAACTTATGATTTAATATCATAAAATATTATAAAATATTTCCAAGTAAAATAAAGCAGAGAATTTATTAGTAACCGTAGTTCATTAAAGGAAAGTATAAAGGATGTATTTCATGAGGAAATTAGTCACTGAAAGAATTTCAGAGGCAAAATTATGTGTGAACAAATAAAATGCTAAAAATTATTGTTAGAGTGTCATGTGACTCCATCAGATGCATGAAATATATGTGACATGACAGCAGAATATTGGTAAAATTTCCACTAATCATGTCTTATGGAGTATACACACACACATGACTGTATATGTGTGTGTGTGTAATATATATTATATATGTGAATATGTAACATTATATACCTATATTATTGTATATTTTTATATATGCTTTTAGGGCTATAAGTCTTTTTTTTTTTAATTACTCTTTTAGCTTCAT
Source organism: Lagenorhynchus albirostris (assembly GCF_949774975.1). Lineage (NCBI taxonomy): Eukaryota > Metazoa > Chordata > Mammalia > Artiodactyla > Delphinidae > Lagenorhynchus > Lagenorhynchus albirostris. Next base: position 17,595,402 of record NC_083097.1, read on the forward strand.
TCCACAATATTTAAAATTCTATATACCAGTAGAAAAAAATATATCAATTATGGCACAATTTAAAATGTTTATATTTGCTTAGAGACATTACATATATTATCTAGTTCATTTTTTTCTCCTATTATTTTATTTTAGTGTTCTGATATAGATACAGATAATTTATTGAGTCTTGTCTTTTTTTGTGTGTCTTTTGCCTTTTACTTACACATTTTAATTTGCTTTATGCATTTTGCTGTTATTAAAGTTATTTAGTATGTAACCGTTCTTGTCAGTTATATCTGCATTATAGACTCTATTACATAACATTTGAAAGTTTAAGTTTTTATGGGCAAATATTTCTTCCTTAAATTAATTTGATATAAAATTAATAATCTCTCCTTTCTTATACGCACATTTTTCTGGCCTTTTTTTTCATTCATTTACTTTCTTCTGCATGTACATATGGGATATCTAAATATAAGAATTTTTCTATCTAAATGAGTGTATCTCATTAAAATTATTTCTTTAAGATGTATATTCAGTATTATTGCTATTTTCTTATTTTACTCTGTTTTTCTTTTTTTTTAAATCTTGGATTGCTACTTTGATATTTCCTTCCTATTGTATCATCTTTGGCCATGTGTTCTGCATTTCCCTCGTGTCTTTCTCATCTCACATCCCACTCATGATGGTCCACTGTGTCTCTTCCCATTCATCCTTCATTCTGCAGGAGAATTACTGGTATCTCTTTTTCTGTTTTCTGGTGACATTAGAAAGTAGGGCTCAGCTGGGCTGTTGGTAATATCAATTGTTGGATTTGCTCTCTGCATTTTTTCAGTTATTGAATTGAAAGTACTTTGCAAGGATTTATTCTTTTGTATAAAAGGGCACTGAACAATCCTTCAATTCAGGATGCACTCCTGAGCCTCTGCCAAGGCTAGAGGCTATTTGATATTTATATCCTCCCATTGCTAACATGTAACCAGAAACTGCTCTTATCTTCTCACTCATCAAAACAAACACAGATAGAAAAAAAAAAAAACTGGTTTTCGTTCTAATGACAGCAGAAGACAATTACATGGAGCTTTTTGAGCATTTTTCTTTTATTACCGTCTTCTCATTAGGACTTGCTGTCCTTTTGCTTGTTTAGTATTTTTATCAATATTTTATATAATTTTATTAGAGAGGATAGAGTAGGCTATATTATTATAACAAATAAGCTTCAAAGTAGCAGTGGATTAGCCCAGTAAAGTTTTATTTCCTACTCATATTACAGTCTGGTACAGGCTGGCCCTTCCTCATTGGTGACTTGGGAATCAGGCCATTCCATCATGCAGATGTAGATCTGGAACACACAGAATCCAAAGTCCCTGCTTAAGGGCAAAAAGGAAGGGTAATGTTGTACAATGGGCCAAATCTAGAAGCATTTTACATTACATATGCCTATATTCCACTAGTCAGAATTTAATCATATGGTCTCTGACCTAACTGCAAGAAAGATTTGGAAGGTCAGATTGTTGTGTGTCCAAGAAGATAGTAATTTGAATACATCTTATTATCTTTGACAGAGCATTTTAGTTACCAGATTATTTTATTCTATTTTCACACATGGAACACTCTCACTCCTTCCTGAGAAAGACAACATAAAGTCCCATCTGGTCAGTGATTATTGCTCAGAGTCCTTGTCTCTAGGTGCCATCATATCCAGATGTGACTTCCTTTAGTCTGCAGAACTACCAGTTTAAACCGCAAATTATCTTCCCTTTTCAGGACAAACACCTAGAATGTAGTGATGGAGCAGGCACTGGGTACACACCCTTATGGCTCCCATTTGGAAAGGCAAAGAATGGGAGGCATACAATATCAACTGGAAAACAACAATGTAAGCTGGGAAGAGCCTTTAATGAAGCTCCCAGGCACACACGCTGAGGGGAGAAGGAATTACCTTGATTAAACTCTGATTCCCATGATAAGTCTAGTTGTCATCTGTCACCATACGAAGATATTACATTATTCTTGACTATATTTCCCACACTGTACATTTCATAACTATGGGTAACTGAAAGTTTGTACCTCAATCTCCCTCACCTATTTCCTACCCCAGCCCACTTTCAACAGATTAATGATTCAGATGATGACTATATGCTTTTGGCTCATATACTTTGAAATAATCTTTTTCTAATTATATTTGTAACTAAGAATTATTGTATAAGTATTTATGTTCAGAAAATTATTAAGTAAATGAGGAAACTGGAAATTTTAAAACCATCAACTAATATCACTGAGAACACTTAAAATAATATGTCATTGATTAGACAATTAAATCAAGTTTTTGCAAAAAACCAGTTAACCTTATGATAGGGAAAGCAATAATTTAAACAGTTTACCAACTGTAATGTATGCATTTATGTTAAAGAACTACAATGTGTAGAGAATCAAAGTAGATGAAATATAAAAAAGAGAGCTGATACTTCCTCAAAGAATGTAGTAAGGAAAAATGCCTAAGTGAGGTAGATCCCATATGAAATTTTCATTGTTGAAATATTTACATATTTTGAATCATAGTTTATGCCAAAACTCTAGATACATAAACAGTATAATTATTTAAACTTTTTGAATAACTGTATTTCTAGATCATATTTATCCAAATACACTTGTGTGTGGAATATAAAGGTAAATAGTTGGGATTTTAAAAAACCTACCAATAAATTTTGGTCTGTCAAATAAAATGATACTAGCATTGTTATTTGACAGATTGTTAAGTGTCTTTTGAAAGATTACTGACAGTCTTGAAATACTAGTTTTAGAAAAAGGAAAAAGAATGATGTCTGATATTAACAAAACATTCCTTCTTTGAAAGCAATGATTACCTGTAATATTTTTATATGCTTTACAATTTTTTTCTCTCTTCTCTATTTTTCAAGTATTGCCAACTCTAGTTCAGGGATAGAATATATATTTTACCTAAAAATATATAACTAAACAATATACCTCTGTAAATAACATTCAAATTTGACTAAAATATTTTTTTAACTCTCTTAATTGATTGTCATGTCATTATAGGTGCACTAAAATCCATGGGCGTGAACTTGAGCTTTCTCATTCTATTTTACATAATAATGTTTCTTGATTTCCTAGTATTTTCCTTTTCCAAAAAATTATAATTTCAATGTCTCCATCACCTTTACAGGGATTTTATTTTAAAAAGCTGCTTGCTTTTTTTTTTAATATAACATGCTGTTTATGAATAAAAATATTATTTTGAGACAAGAGAAATCGAGATATTTTTAGTTGCAATATATTTAAATACTACACTAGTACAAGCCTGAAAGTAAGGAAGCTATATACTCATATTTTGTATTTTAGAATTCATAAATCTAAGAAAAATTTCCTATAATAGTAGTCATTTTAAAACAAGCCTAATTTTTAAAAAACTTTTTGGCTTATGTGAACTATGAAAAAGTGCACTCAATTCAGAATTTGAAATAAGCTACAAAATATATGGTGCAAGAAATAGTTTGGTCTTATTCGTCTCATCTTTACTATTTCCTTTAAATTCCTTAAACGTATATCAAATTTCCCACATACTTTATACTTTGCTTTGTTTATTGTTTCTATCTGACCTCTAGAATGTGAGATTCATTAGATAAAAGATCTTTGACTATTATCTTCTTTGCTGTACTCAAATCACCTTGAATGGTACCTAGCACATGTTTTGCATTCAATAATACTTGTTGTCATTTGTGAATGTTTTCTCAAATGTCCTAGGAGAAATTGTGACACTCAGGTAAAGTTCATGTGTAAGTGCATGTGTTTGTGTATGAGAGAGAGGGTGTGTGTGTACTCGTGTGTGTGTATGTGTATGAATGTATGTGCATACCTGTGTCTGGAGGAGTAGCTTGGAAGATAGTGGAGAGCAGATACCAGCCTTGGCATGCTGAACACAGGAAAGAATATTCCTCTCAAAAATGATTGTGTTAAAGTCTAGAGAACAAAAAGGAATTGTGTAGAAGTAAAGATTAAGGATGTTAATGTTTTAGATAATCCACTTTTCGTTGCCAGCAACTGGATTGTAAGGGATGAGACAGATGCAAAGGAAAGCTATAATTGTCCATGTTTGCTGGACACTGAGTATTGAGCTACAATTTATGGACTTCATTCTGCTAATCCCCTGTATATTTAAGAAGGTAATTGGAGCAGCAGTTTAATAGAAAGAGATTCCTATCTATTGGCAAAGACTGGGATGGCACAGAAAAAAAACCTCAACTGAATACAAGTAAAGAGGGGGAAATTGTGATTTGGGGCCTATAGAACAAAATCCTGCTGAACAAAAGAAAAGAATGTGACTTTGAATTATCAAAATAGGAGCAGAACTTTGGAAATATTTTATTAGAGAAATAAGAAGGCATATTTTTGAGAAAAATTATTTAAATCTTACTACAAACTTCATAAACTGGATAATGAAAGATAAAATTGAAAGGAAAATTCTGACAATATCAAATGGAAAGGATAGAGATAATAGGATAAGTGCTGACATACTTATGAAAGACAGAAAATGGAGATCCAATCTTAGAATTGCTCATTCCAGAAAACAATACCAGAATAACTGGAACAAAGGTTTCTAGGGATATAAATAAAATGTTCCAGCCCTTATAGGAGACTGAATAACATAGACCAAAATTCTCATTAGCTTTGAGAAAAAAAAAAGTCATTCACATGTATTCATTCTGATAATAATTTGTAAAATTATCAGTAACTAAAAATACTTCAATTATTGAAAGGGAAAATATTTAAAAGGATTTTGAATAAAGAAATAAACAAATACAAGCAAATCATAAATCAAAAAAGACCATAGCTTTTCCTTCTGAAACACTATGGTTTAGAAAGTGTTCCCTGGTTACAAGTAACAGAAACTGATAGTTGGAAACAGGATTGTTCTGAGGACCAACATGAGGTATCAAAAAGGTGAAGATAATTAGGGCAAATTAATATGAATCACAGTGGCTGAAACACAGAATATGAGAGAAACAGGGATGAGCTGAATTTGATAGTGTGGTAAAGACTGTTAACAATCCTCGAATATCCATTTTCGGCTTCTTCCTTATAGAGAATTTCCCAACTGTTAGCTAGACTTTCCATTTACACACTCTATTTCATTGTTTTCATTTCATTTACTATCAGTTGCAGACTAAGTTTAGGTCAATGGAATGTGAAAGGAGAGATGGACAATTTCAGATGATTTCCTTAAACCCAAAGTTGTTGGCCCTAGAATTCTTTTTCTTCACTTTTCACAGTCTGGAATAGGAATAGCTCTCTGAAACTTGCTTGAATCATACAGCTAAGGGAAAACTTTGAGAAATATTTGGACAGAATAATGAAAGGGACCAAGTTCCCTTAAAAAGGATTAGACCAGAACCAAGTGATATATACTTCTATCTTTTCAACTACTCTTTGTTTTGGGGGTCTATTTAATGCAGTATCATAGACTCTACCATAATTATTACAAGTTAATTCTTACAAGCCTTGGGCTAGACTTTGCAAAGTATAAAGAGATAACCAGAGAATTAATAATATCAGGTTTTTATTTTACAAAGATCTCTCTGGCTACAGGGTGGGGATCCAATTAAATTGAATGGTTTACAAAGGAAATTGGTTTACTAATACAGGCAAGGTAGGTTTGTAACTCTACTGAGTAGGGTAGATATGATTTACGTAGAAAAGAAACAGTGGAAGGCTTCCCTGGTGGCGCAGTGGTTGAGAGTCCGCCTGCCGATGCAGGGGACACGGGTTCGTACCCCGGTCTGGGAAGATCCCACATGCCGCGGAGCGGCTGGGCCCGTGAGCCATGGCCGCTGAGCCTGCGCATCCGGAGCCTGTGCTCCGCAACGGGAGAGGCCGCAACAGTGAGAGGCCCGCGTACCGAAAAAAAAAAAAAAAAAAAAGAAACAGTGGAAGAGGAAAAGGTTTGGGAGGGAAAAACATTAAGGTTTTGAGGTCTGTGGGAAATCTATATTTTCCAGGATCACCATGGAAATACAGGTGTGGAGTCTACAATGTTGTAAAGATTGTTAGAAAGATGGTTGAACTAATAAAAATAGAGTTGCGTGTAATTCTAGCTATGATTTATTCTAATAGCTTAAAATAGAACTTCAAATGGTACAAATTGGAAAATAAAATTAAGTGGTTTTGCTTTGTTTTGTTTTAGAAATGTCACTATTAAATAACATTAGAAATGACCTGCATTATGTAATTCAGTGGCATAAATATACCAGTTTTTGTTTTATTAAGGATGCTCAGAAAATGATGAGTTAAGGGAAGTCATAAAACACTGTCAACTTTTTTTTTTTTTTAAAGAAGATGTTGGGGGTAGGAGTTTATTAATTTATTTTATTTTTGCTGTGTTGGGTCTTCGTTTCTGTGCGAGGGCTTTCTCTAGTTGTGGCAAGCGGGGGCCACTCTTCATCGCGGTGCGCGGGCCTCTCACTATGGCGGCCTCTCTTGTTGCGGAGCACAGGCTCCAGATGCGCAGGCTCAGTAGTTGTGACTCACAGGCCTAGTTGCTCTGCGGCATGTGGGATCCTCCCAGACCAAGGCTCGAACCCGTGTCCCCTGCATTAGCAGGCAGATTCTTAACCACTGTGCCACCAGGGAAGCCCAACACTGTCATCTTTAATAACACTATTATTTTATACCATAATCAAAATTCTATCATTCAAAAGATCATCTTCAGATTAGAATTCTGTGTACATAAGGAAAAAAATTAAAAATGCATTAGGTCAATGTTGAGGGTGAAAATAATAAAACAAATATATGATTGCAGCTACTCCTATTCTTTTTGTGCCCAACTTACAAGTATATGTATATGTGTACAATGTATATAGATAGAGAAATTTCAAAGGAATGTGATCACTCTTTTATGTTAGTATGACAAGCTTCTATTTGCATATGTACAGAAATCCATATTCTAATCTGTGATTTACTAGAAACTAGGATTGTCACCAGTGTTTCAAAAATAGAGTGAAAGCATATATGTGCTAAACAAAATTTTTGTTGAGGTGAATCTTTAAAATATTAATCTGTTTTGTTCTTGCTCTGGTAAATTTTAAAGAGTGAGAGATGCATTATTCATTTCCCATCTCAAAATTCTAGTGGAGCCTCTGAGTTGTGAGATATGGACCATCACCCAGGGCAGAGTTGGAATGGGGAATATGAGTTGTTTGTGTTTCAGTGATATCCTGAAGAAGAACCATGTGTGTTTAGGCTAATCAAGGGAAAGAGGTTCAAGGGTTTGAAGGAGATAGAGCTGGAATAATTCAAGAGAGAAATATTGAAGTTAGTTGAAGATAAGGGAGGGTTTGATGGAAAATCAACAGTAGAAGTTTGCAACCAGTTTGAGAGTTTGAATGTCTTGATAGGCTGAACTATCTGTCATGGCCAAGGAAAAAAAATCCAGCATTGACGAGGTTGAACCCACTTGTCTTTCAACATATCACTCACATGTCAACGATGAAATCTCAGTAATCATCATAATGGAATGGAAAATATTGTTCCCCTTTTCCAGTTTTCTTGTACCATGTTAGAAAAGGAAACTGACCTCAAAATGTAACAAGTGGGATACTATAACTCTGGATTGGAAGGCCAACAAAATATATCTAAATCAAAATATTAATATTTTGGCACACAAAAATACATAAATAGAAACATTTATTGTAGCCCTTTCAAGTGTGAGACTTATTCTTTTAAACTTGAAATTGGAATTTTTAAAGATGGGTGTATATATCGTATTCCCAAATAATCAAAAGCTGCTTGTACAATTTGATTACAATATACCTAGAGGTATAATTCTTTATTAAAAATGCAAAGAAAATTTCTTATCCATGGTTTATCAGAGACATTTGAACAGAGTTGTAAAACAAGTACGCTTTTCCTACTGTAGAAGATTTTGTATTTGCAGCAACTGGAGTAAGTACCAGAATTCATTCTATTCCAGGGTCCCTCATGCAGGTGTAGGGCTGTGTTTGCATAGAAGGAATTTTAATCTGAGTTTCGATGTCTATAATTCTTTTTAAAATTTTTTTCTGAAGGATAGTTGATTTACAATGTTGTGTTAATTGCTGCTGTACTGCTAAGTGTTTCAGTTATACATATATATATATATATATATATATACACACATTCTTTTTTTTAATGTTCTTTTCCATTATGGTTTATCATAAGATATTGAATATTGTTCTCTGTGCTATACAGTAGCACCTTGTTGTTTATGCATTCTGTATATAAAAGCTTACATCTGCTAACCTCAACCTCCCACTCTATTCCTCCCCCACTGTCCTCTCCCTTGGCAACCAACAGTCTGTTCTCTATGTCTGTGATTCTGTTTCTGTTTCATAGATAGGTTCATTTGTGTCATATTTTAGATTCCACATATAAGTGAAATTGTATGGTATTTGTTTTCCTCTTTCTGACTTACTTCACTTAGTATGATAATCTCCAGTTGCATCTATGTTGCTGCAAATGGCATTATTTCATTCTTTTTTATGGCTGAGTAGTATTCCATTGTATATATGTACCACATCTTCTTTATCCATTCAACTGCCTATGGACATTTAGATTGTTTCCATGTCTTGGCTATTGTGAATAGGGCTGCTATGAACATAGGGTTGCATGTATCTTTTAGATGTCTATGGTTCTTTAATGATTCCTGCCATTTTATAAATCTCTCTTTACAGGTTAGAAACAAACAAACAAAAATTTTTCCAAATCAGATCTGAGAAATAGTATGTTTCATAGTATTCATAACATCCTTTTGGGGAGAATTTTGCATTCCTGATAAAAGGTCTAAGCAATTTTATGATAAATTTAATGGTATGAAGACTTCTGGGAATCTAGTGCCCAACAAACCCAAGTAACTGTCAACCATATATATTATTATTTTATTCAAACATATTTTCCCCTTGTTTTAAATCTAACAGTCATTATCTAAAGTTTCTCTTTTGTAAACATCCTTATGAAAAAAGAATCTTGTAACTGGCTTCTAGAGTTATCTTTTCGGCAACATGTTTGTAATAAAACTTTGACACTATTTTTAATTATCCAAAATTTGTTGGGTTTGTTTCGTTTGTAACAAATGCATCATTCGCTAAAGTTTCAATGAACTGTGACTAAAACTGGAACACAGTGCAACCAGGAAAGAAATATTTGGAAACTTATATACAAATAATTACACTTTCCACTGAGATGATTATGTTGCATTACCTGATTTCTCTAGTGAATTGTGCTAGTACTAAAAATATTTTAAAATCATTATATAAAATAATATAAACTGAACTTATGTTAAAATGAGAATATTTAAAATATTTTGGGGGATGTGGCACTATGTTCTATCTGATACTGTAGTTTTATTGTTTTTAAATTTTAAATAACTGCATGTCAATTTCTTTTTAAATATATATTTTTGAAAATTATGATCATATAGCTTAATCCTAGAATAAAGATCCCAGATTCTAAAACATTTAGTATCTGTAATAAATAGACGGAAATATTCATTTCAATAGAGGAAATGCATCACAAATAGCTATTGTAAAGCTGGACCATTAGGGTGAACCTTGGGATTTTACTGTTGTTATTGTTTGGGAAGGAAGAATTTGGCTATGTTTTCTTGGTCGTTTAGATATAAGTCCTGTTGTTATTTTTGCCTACAGGGTAGCATTTTTCTTAAATACCAAATGACTTTAAATAATTAATCACTTATTATTTAAAAAAATAAAAGCAAGAAAACAAACACCCTCTCAGATTTGTAAAAAGAGACCTTCATAACTGCTGCATCAGAAATTATAGCTTAGAAAAACATCTTGGTAGCTGCATCCTTCCAAAATATTTTATTAAATTCTCCAAAGATTTTAATTGTCTCTCTTCATAACTTAAGAAAAACTTTGCGTAAATGTTTAGCTTCAAGATGCCTAAAGACAGAGCTATACATGGACTCACATTTATTTGAGTGAAAGAAAATGAAGCTGTCATTTTGAAACCAACAGAATATCTTCTCTTAAACGATGATATTCAAACATAGATTTTTGGTATTTTGAATTGCTTTATATAACCCTAATTTGTTTGTAGGATGAAATGACCATTGTCTTTCCTTTTAGGGTGAGAATAGTCAGAAAAACTGTAATAGTAAAACTTGGATCCTCCTTTTTCTCTAAGAAGTGTGATGTATGCTCTTGACTAAGAATGGATTAGAAGAAAGCCTTCAGCATATGTTTTCCCAGATTGTTTTAGTTTTGTTTGATTTTGTTGTTAAAGTCCTTTTCAGTTAGTTTTGTTTTTTTTTTTTGCCGTACGCGGGCCTCTCACTGCTGTGGCCTCTCCCGTTGCGGAGCACAGGCTCCGGACGCGCAGGCTCAGCGGCCATGGCTCACGGGCCCAGCCACTCCGCGGCATGTGGGATCTTCCCAGACCGGGGCACGAACCCGCGTTCCCTGCATCAGCAGGCGGACTCTCAACCACTGCGCCACCAGGGAAGCCCAATGTGGATTCTTTTATAAAACTCAACGCTGTATGTGCTGCCACCTTTTAAAAGTTTATGATTGAAAAGAAAAAGTTAAAGACCTCTTCACAGCTTTCATAAAATTGCTTTATAAAAGTCTGGCCATAAGGAGACATAAATATCATAAAGAGAGTAAGTCAAATGGTACTTTATATAAATAGAACCAACAACATCATACATTTATAGGATACTGCAAATCATCTGGATTTTAGCTCTCAGAGACAATAATCGTTTCAATTTTTCAACTCAGTATTACTCGGGAAAGTAGTTTTGTTGTATTTTTATAATATGTTCCCTCCTGTATACTTGTCAGTTTCATTCAATATTTTCAATGACAGAGTTTGTGCATCCATCTACAGAAGAAAATCATGGTTAAAAATATTTCAGGGATATGACATAGAAGTCCAACATTTCAATCATTAACATTATCCCCCGATTATTTTCTAGATTAGATATTTAACATTCTTTAAAATGACTCTGAGTTGAAACTTTTTAAAATTATGAATTTTCTATAGTTTGCAATTTATGCAGCTGTGTTAAAACACATCTATTCCTTTGTGTCACTACAATTACCTATAGTTGTTTGTCCCTACTATTAAATGATCATTACTAGGATCATAAATTCAGACTAATATTGGAATGACCAAAAGCTTATGACAGACAGATTGGCTCTGGGAACTTACAGTCCTGTGATAGAAATATAAGTATAATGAACTTGAATTTAATTAAACATTGGCCAGAAAATACAGCATGAAAAAACCTCTGCATTGGTTGGATAGAATTTTATAAGTATTGTGTTTCAATGTAATCATTTTAAATGTTTTATGGGTCCATTAAAACTGTCTATTGTGTCTTTACAAGTTACAAAAGTCACACACAATGGTCAGTAATTTTCTAGATTCTTAAGGCAACTCCACCATTAATTAGCTGTGTAATACTTAGTAAATTACATTAACTTTCAAAATTTATTTCTCCCATATAGTAAATGGAGATAACTTTTGTACCTATCTCAAAGTACCATTCTGAAGATAAAATGAATTGTTTTATCATCAATGAAGTATTTGTCAAAATGTAGAATTGCTTAATATTATTTTTATATCACATTGGCATTATAATATCTTTTTTTTTCCCTGCTATATGTAGTTAAGTCTTGAAGTTTCTAAGTCCTAAGTGATTTGTTGGGGTTTAGAAAGACAGAAATTAGATCTATGGAATAAAATATGTATTAAATTGAGCTGGCAGCAAATGGAGATATATAGTTGCAAAACATTAGTTTTATGCAGAAGGAGAGTAAAGGTACTAATTTATTTTCAGTTTGATGACTTGATGCATGCCCTAAAAGTACGGAAATGGTACATATTATAGGTGCAAAATTAGTGAAGGAGAAAATTGCAATGATTAAAACTAGTTATTTATTCTAAAAAAGCATAAAAATCACAAAAAATCAGGCAGTGTAAAAGCAAAGAGGTAGTAAATTGAAAATTCCAAAATATAATCAATTGTGTTGCTTAGAAATGGATCAAAATATTCAGGTTAAAAAAAAGTCCAAATTTTTAAAACCTAACAAATACCTGGTTTCTAGCTCTGACATGTTAAAAACTTGAAAGTTAACATTCTGGTCCTTAAAAAAGAAGAAAGAAAGCTGAACAAAATGAAAATCAATAACTCTTCTAGGATCTGTCAGAGAAGTGAAGTCACGGCAAATGGAGACCCTGAAATCCGGAAGCAGGTAGATTAGTCACAGCCAAGGTTAACTTATCTGAAGCAAAAGAGAGAGGCACCATAAACTGAGAGAAACAGTTAATGATAGCTGTGATCAGTTCCTGAAGGCTGAGAGTGGACTTTCTGAGGGAAACTCCTGAGGGTGACAATCTCAGGGCGATCAACACCCTTTCATGGTCTTACCTCTGGGAACCCCACCAGTTTCTGAAAGTAAAGAACCAATAAAAGTTTCCTCTTGGTTCTGGCACAGAGAGGGCAAAATAAACTTTGCTAAATATTCTCAATGTTTTCTCCAAAGCAAATGACTACTACCAAGAAAATAACTTTACTCCAATGTTCATTGCAGCACTATTTACAATAGCCAGGACATGGAAGCAGCCTAAATGTCCATTTACGGAGGAATGGATAAAGAAGATGTGGTACATATATACAATGGAATATTACTCAGCCATAAAAAAAGAACAAAATAATGCCATTTGCAGCAACATGGATGGACCTAGAGATTGTCATACTGAGTGAAGAAAGTCAGACAGAGAAAGACAAATATCATATGCTATCAATTATATGAGGAATCTAAAAAAATGGTACAAATAAACTTATTTACAAAACAGAAATAGAGTCACAGATGTAAAAAACAAACATGTTTACCAGGGGGAAAGGGGGGAAGGGATAAATTGGGAGATTGGGATTGACATATACATACTTCTATATATAAAATATATAACTAATAGGAACCTACTGTATAGCACAGGGAACTCTACTCAGTATTCTGTAATGACCTATATGGGAAAAGAATCTAAAAAAGAGCAGATACATGTATATGTATAACTGATTCACTTTGCTGTACAGCAGAAACGAACACAACGTTGTAAATCAACTATACTCCAATAAAAACTAAAAGAAAAAAAAGACTTTATTAGAGCCTTATCCCCCCTGAGGGGAGCTCCCCTGACTCAAGCCCCTTCCAGCCTTTCTGTATCAACTAAGGGAGTGGTGAAAAGCTAAGAAACCCTAGTGAAGGTCACAGGGCCCCTAAAAGTCTGGTAATTAATTATGATTGCAGGAAGTTTCCAATCTCACATACTTTATCACCAAACCAACAGGACTCCTGTGTAATAACAGTGAGTTACAAGTGAAAAAGCTGCAAGACATAGAGTCTAAGGAATAGTTCTTAGTTAATTCAAAGACAACAGGGGAGTAAAAAGCAATGATACTAGAGGAAGTTGAAGCCACTGGCACCTGCAGCTACAGCAAATGTTAACCATAGCCCAACTCCTAGCCAGAGTAACATAAAACTTTACACTAAAGCACTGTTTACCTCAGTTCCACTTATCCAAAACATAATGTTTGGCTTTCAACAATAAATTACCATCAAATTGCGTGTCTCTGAAGAAACAAAGCAAGCATCAGAAATAGACTTAGATATGACACAGATGTGACTAATCAGAAAAAAAAAAAAAGGAAAGAAGACAAAATTTACCAGTATCAAAAATGAGAGGTCATATCACTACTAATTCTACAGATATTAAAGCAGATAGTAAGGAAACACTATAAAATATTTATGTCAATAAATTCAATAACTTAGATTTTGGTAAAAAACACACAAAAAAACACAAAGCACAAAACTCCCTCAGTAAGAAATAGATAACCTGAATAGCACCATGTCTGCTTTTTTTTTTTTAAGGTATTGTAATCATGTCAAATCTCTTCCAAAAGAGATAAATTGTGCTTGTCAGAATAAACTTACTAATCTGCTACCAACTTGGAGACAATTTTAACAAATAAATTTGTGTCCAAATAATAACTCAGTGATTATCATCCATCCAGCTGAGAGCAATACCATAAGATTAAACAAGAACCAAGAAAAAAAAGGACTAATAAACTATGTCCACATTTCTATTTCAGTAAAGGACAACATGCCATATTTTTGTCAAACTGTCTTTGGAAGAGAATTTAACTCTAGAAAAGAGGTTCAAAAATGGTAATAGTGGGCTTCTCTGGTGGCGCAGTGGTTGAGAGTCCGCCTGCCAATGCAGGGGACGCGGGTTCGTGCCCCGGTTTGGGAGGATCCCACATGCCGCGGAGCGGCTGGGCCTGTGAGACATGGCCGCTGAGCCTGCGCGTCCGGAGCCTGTGCTCCGCAACGGAAGAGGCCACGACAGTGAGAGGCCCACGTACCGAAAAAAAAAAAAAAAAAAAAAAAAGGTAATCGTGCCAGAAATGTGAAGTGTTCTGACTCTAAAAATAAATAGACTTGAAAGAAACAAGCATTTTTCCCCTAGAAGGAGGCAGAGTCTGGAAATATGGATAAATTGAACACAACACATTTACCTTTGATTATAATTTATTCTAAGCAATGGGAATCAGAGCCATAAGAATGAATTGTCATTCTGAGTGTGAGAGATCCTTAGCAAGACACAGATTGAGTACTCATTCTTTCCCACCCACAAATATACTCTAATGCCACCCCTTTAGGAAGAAATGCAACTGGACAACATTTAGCCACTTAAGATGTACTAGAGACTAATTCTGATCTGACCAGGCTTGTGAGAAATGGACCTCTGTGTGAAGGAATGAAGGTTGAGTGCAAGAAACTCATGCAATGTCCAAGGAATAGAACAGAATCAGGAGTCAATAACCCAATTTAATCCTGAAGATTACAGAGGTGAAAAAAAAAAAAAGCGAGAGAAGAGAGTTAGTGAGTCAAAAATGACCTAGAGGTCTGCTAAGTTGAATAATACCTTGTATTATCCTTACCTGATAGAAAAGCTTTTGAGGACAAATTTTCAAAGAACTATCAATATATAATCTTTGGCAAAGGTAAAACAAAACAGAACAAAAAAATTCACCTAACCATAACTACTTTAAAATAAGTGTAGATCCTTGTAAATTTAAGGAATCTGTTTCAGCTGAGACCCTAGATTTAATTGGGTAGGGAGCTTTTCAAGCCAGAGATTTTTTTAAAAAAGGCAAACAATAATTTAGTCCTATTGAATGTGGGAAGGACTCCAGAACAGAATAGAAAGAATTCAAGGAAAGGGGAGACAGCTGTGCCATATATTATGTGGCCCTAAAATTTCAGTAACTTTATTAAACATAATGATGTTCAGCTATTTAAACTTTATTACTTTTTTTCCCTCTTCATCTTTTTAATGGAGGAAATTGGTAAAGGGATGAGGTGAAGAGTGTTTGCATAGCTTTCCAAAGTACAAAGAAGAACTCAGCTGTGTTTTAAGCAAAACACTAAAGAATAGCATTTCCCTCACAAGTTATCTTTGGTATTGATAGATAGCAAATATATAAAATTCAGGTACAACAGAAAATTCAAATAATAGTGTTTAAAATTTAGCACATTCCTATGAGTTGACGTCTTTGTATTTCTAAATTATATGGTACATATTTGTATTGCACATTTAAAATTCTGAAAGAAAATATTAAAATACATAGTTACTCAATTTGTCATCTATTAATATGGACAGCTTAGTTTTATTTCAAAAAAATTTCTTTATTAATATAGTTTAATACATAGTGAGAAATTATTTTAAGGAATATATGTCATATTGCACACATTTATGCACGTACATAATTACAGCATATTCAAAATGTAATGCAATGAAGATACAGGCAGATATGCTACACTGAAAGTGAATGCAACAATATCTTAACATACAAATGTTAAATTGTATAATAAAAATTTTGAAATTTATTATTTTTTAATCATTGTACAGGAGTAGGAAGAATGAGAAATGTAAAAAGAGAGGGAGGGAAACAAAGAGAACATAAACGTAACAGTCACATAGCTGATCATATCGAGTTCCATGTAATTTAAAATTCATTTAAAAGAAGAATGACCTTCCAGATAATCCTATTTATTCAAGTAGGTGTGAGTCTTGAAACCTATCCTTTTGCAAGACTCAGAATGAGCTGAAAATGCAGCATCCCAGGAAACGGATTCATCAATTACCTTAGGATTCCACTGACGACTGATATCAAACATAACTGGGTCCTTTCATCTCCAACTTAAGAAAGTGGTCAAATTTTCTTTGTATGTGCCTTGAGAGGAGTTGACCTGCCTTTATGTATTTTTAATATGACAGTTACTTTGTATAAAATACTACCCTCCAACTT
The DNA here is from genome assembly GCF_949774975.1 of Lagenorhynchus albirostris. NCBI lineage: Eukaryota > Metazoa > Chordata > Mammalia > Artiodactyla > Delphinidae > Lagenorhynchus > Lagenorhynchus albirostris. Next base: position 17,611,777 of record NC_083097.1, read on the forward strand.
TGTAACTAAGCATCTAAAGTATATGCAACTTGTAATTAGATGAATTCTACACACATTCAAGTTTTGCTGCGTTAGAAATTCATGTTTTTCAAATACAAAATAAAAATCCTTTTATTTTTATACTTATTTTAACTCCTAAAACAATGTATACAGCTTAATATTGGCAATAAAACTATCTTTAATCTTAATCAGAATGATTAGAAGACATCTATTAAAGTAAATTTAGATTTAAAAATAAAGATGTCAAGGATTTTCAACTAGTGTTAACTTACCTTTGATTTAATCTCTCCACCCAGAGCAAGTGCTATATATTCATTTAATAATGTCTAGTTGCAAAATGTATTTTCCATTATTATTATGGTAAATACTCTGTAATCTTTGTCAGAATCAATACTTTAAGTCACAGAGAACATACCTAAAGGAAAGTTTTTTGTTTTTTTTTTTTTACTAAATACCAGTTCATAAATATGGATGACTTTTAAGCCTCTATGGGGTTTCTTGTTTCTGTTAAAATCAAAAACAAATGGAGACCAGCCTTAGAAATTCCCTCAGCAGACAAAATAAGTTTAGTCATACAAACAGAGCTTAATTTGGCTTATTTTGCAAGACTAACTTGAACTGGGCCATTTCTTGTTCATGCCTTTGGAGATCAAAAGGAAATCTTTAACTGTCTGCCAAAATTGATATGAGGCGACCACTAACCAATTCCATACCATTTAATACAATTCTAATATTATAACCAGTCATTGTGAAGAATCCGCAGTCACTGCCTTCCCACTCTGTAAGCTGCTGTGTAGTAGCATATAACAATATGTTTCTGAACCTCATTCCGTGTTTTGGTTTGAGTGCTCCTACTACACAAACTGTCTTTTTGGTGTGTACACAACAAACTTTTAGTACTCACTACTTCGGTGATTCATTGGTTTTACCTCTGCTATTCTTGAATTTTTGACATTTCCCTTTCCACATGTAAGAATCTTGGAAGTCACTACTTTGTCGTAACAACAAAAAAGCTAACCAGACTGAAAAATCAACAATTCTTCTTGGATCCATAAGAGAGGGGAGAATACAAAGCAAACATCTGCCCGCAGGACTGGAGAGAAAGGCAGGAAAATGCAGTGAGTCTCAGCTTTTTGCTGGAACAGAAACTCACAAGGGTAAACCACCTCAGGACCCGGTGCAAAGGTAGGAAAATCTGAACTGCAATCAACAAATGTAAGGATGCTCAGTGTGGACAGGTCTGAGAGTTAAAAACCTTTCTCCCTATGAATGGGCCCCCCACAATATTGTGAGATTTACCTCCAGCCCAATCAAGGTTTCACAATAAATATTGGAGAAAAATCCCCTCAGGCTTTTGGCAGAGGGAGGGGAAAGAAACCATTCTGAAATATACCAGAGTACTGTGTTCCTGTAACAAGTTTTACCTTCAGGTGAGACTAGTTAACCAGAGCCTAACCTGCTGAGGTATATTCAGATCCTAACTGACCTGGACAAAGTGAAATATCCAATTTCAGCTCTCTCTAGCCATCCTCTTCCACCTAATGGGGGGAGAAAAAGAAAATGAGAAACGCTTGTGAAGTTCACAGTCCAAAGGCACAGGCTCACTAAAGACTGAGACTTAAGCATAGGACTGTAGAATGCTTCCTCTCTCCCCACACCTCACTGCCTCATTTCTATGGGCCTATTTTTGGCAGTGCCTTTTACCCCATGCATCATGTCTGGCTATCAGGAAAAACTTATCAGGGTATACCAAAAGGCAAAAGCACATTTGATGAGGTAGAGTAAGCATCAGAACCAGACATGGCAGCAAAGATACTGGAATTACCAGCCTGGGAGTTAAAAATGACTATGATTAATATGCTGAGGGCTCTAAATGGAAAAAGTAGACTGCATGTAAGACAGATGGGTAATGTAAGGAGAGAGATGGAAATTCAAAGAAAAAACCAAAAATAAATGCTAGAGATCAAAAACACTGTAGCAGAAATAATGTCTTTCATGATCTCATTAATAGACTGGATACAGCTGAAGAATAAATCTCTGCGCTAGAGAGTATATCAATAGATGCTCAAAACATGAAAAGCAAAGAGAAGATACACTGGAAAAAAAACAGGGTGTCGAAGAACTGTGAGAAGACTACAAAAGTTGTAACCTGTGTAAAGGGAATACCAGAAAAAGAAGAAAGAATGGAGGAGCAACTAAAATACTTGAAATAATAATGGCTGAGAATTTCCCCAAATTCATGTCATATACCGAACCATACATACAGTAAGCTCAGAGAACATCAAGCATAATAAATGCCAAAAAGCATCACTACATATCATTTTCAAATTAGACAAAAACAAAATAAAGTCCTGAAAGAAGCCAGTGGGGGTGGGGGTGGGGGGAGGAACACGTTACCTACAGAAAAACAAATATAAGAATTATATCTGAATCTTCTCAGAAACCATGCAAGCAAGAAGAAAATAAAGTGAAATATTTAAATTTTGAGAAAAAAAATAATTATTTAAATGTTGAGAGAAAACCCCACGAATCTAGAATCTTGTACCCAGTGAAATCCTACAGAAATGAAGGAGAAATAAAGATGTTCTCTGACAAATAAAAATTAAGAGAATTTGTTGTCAGTAGACCTACCCTGAAAGTAATGTTAAAAGAAGTTCTTTGGAGGAAAGAAAAATACTATGATCAAAAAGTCAGATCTACATAAAGTAAGGAACAGTGTTGAAGAGGGAATAAATGAAGGTAAAATAAAAGCCTTTTATTTTTTTATCATAATTGATCTAACAGATAACAGTTTATTTAAAATAATACCAACAGTGCATAAATTATGCAAACTTAAGTCTGTATCATAAAATTAATGCCTTTGCATTTTTATATATAAGTAGAATGAATGACAGCAAAGATACAAGGGACCGGAGGAAAGAATTAGAATTATTTTATTAGTATTAGGTACTCACACTAAGTGAAGTGGTATAGCAATGATTATAATATGTATTAATCCAACTATATTAGCAATCACTTTGAATGTCAATGGTCTAAATGCACGAATGAAAAGACAGAGATTGTCAGAGTGGACAAACAACAAGACCTAACTATACGTGCTCTATAGAAAACCCAAATTCAATATAAAGACATATGTAGATTAAAAGTAAATTCATGAAGTAATATATTCCATGCTAACAGTAATGAAAAAAGCAGAAGTAGCAATATTAATTTCAGACATAGTAGACTTTAAATCAATGAAAGTTTTCAGGGATAAAGAGGGTATTACATAAAAATAAAGGAGTCAATTCTCCAAGAAGACATAACAATCCTTACTCTGTATGCACCTAGCAACAGAGCATCAAACCATGTGAGTAAAAGGGACCATGGTTTATATCCCAACCTTGAGCAGCCATAGGACATAGGCTCCCTCTCTTGGAAGGCACGTGCTTTTAGTCTGTGCACCTCCCTCCCTAAGCTAAAGGCTGTTCCTGGGAAAGAAGTCAGCTGTGAGCTGTCAGAAAGCAACATTACCAGCCGCTGAGTCACTGAAGGACTCTGTCCTGAAGGAGAGATCTGGCTGGTGCACTGCAGCCAACCCTACATGTGCTTTTGATAAGGTAGTAGAACATACTCCTAAAATACCTTTTTCTCTATCAGAAGACATTACTAATTTTCATGAGAAATTGGGTTGTGGACAAAGATTAAGAATTTGTTATTAAAATTAGATTTCTTGATGTGGGCTTTTTCTAGCTAGGTGTTCATTTGGACAGAAACTAATACCAGGGGGTCTATTATCTGCTATTGTTTGTTGAAATTAGATGTGGCTTATGTAGTACTTCAAGTATGCATGCAGGTTTAGCATTACTCTCAGCATGAGATAAGTTAAGCACCTTAGAGTGTGTGCTACACTGAGATCATTGCCAGAGTGCTAATATTCTGTGCACAGCTGGTAGAGCTCTGTTAAAATGTTGTATTTGTCCTCTATTTTGAAAGCACCAGTGGTGCGAAACCTGCCATGCACTTTAATTGTTCCACTTTTAATGCAATCAAATAACTTAAGTGAAATTAATACAATTAATTTAATAATTGTGTATGTCCTAATAAATTTGTATAACTTCACTGTATCAGGGAATATATTTTGCAAAACATGTCTGGGTTTTCAATTTTTCATAAATTACTCAGACATTTACAGTTATGATATTTTATTTGTTAAGGGATTTTGTTGTTTATATAAAACCAAATTCCCAGTTTTTATACACAAATTAAATTAGTTGTGGGTTTTTGTGTGTGATTTTTTTTTTCTGTTATTTCCATTTGAGATTAAAACTATTTTCTTCAGTGTACTGGTTATCTATTACTGCATAATAAACAATCTCAGAACACAGTTAAAGTCACAACCCTTCTTTATATATCATACAGGTTTGTAGACCATGTAACACAAAGAATCAAAGTGACAAATCAGACTCAGGTGTACGTGTTAATTGAATTTGAGATTACTAATAATTCAGTCAATGAAGAAACTCAAAGAAAGCCGACAGAGGTCTGGGATGTTAAGAACTGTTTGTTGGTCTATTATGCTCACATCAAACATGCACTCTCTTGCCAGAATAATAGATTTGGTTTCCAGGTGCTTCATTGTGGGTGATTACTCCATACAGCAGAAGAAGCATTAAGTAATGAAGCATTTCCTATTTCTTTTCAGAGGAATTGTTTGTCTTACTTGACATTCTCTAGGGATCTGTGCCTCATAAATCCATTAGTCCTGAATTTATCTACCATAGATAACCCTTAGCCAGTCTTATCCAACCAAGGGCATTCTTCATGTAGCAACCCTTACTGTTAGCAAATACCTTATTTGCTTTTCAAATTTGGGTTGCCCTTCCAGTATTAGGAGTAAATGGATCACAAGCTGAACTGCTTTGAATCCTTCCTCTTGATTCAGGGGTTACTAGGCATAGAATGGACATCTTCCCACTTCTGTTATATTCTATACATCAAAACAGCCACAGGTCATTCAAGACTAAAGGAAAGGGAAAATTGATTCACAACTCAATGAGAGAAGTGTCAATGAGTGACTTTTACTTATCACATTTATAATTAAAATGGGATGGAATTAACAGTTTGAATGATTTCTTATGAATAACTTTTGTATACTAAACCGTGCTAAGTGTTTTAAGTACATGCTAATTTAGATTAACTTTAGATGTGATAGCTTTTAGGGCAATATCTTTACAAGTACACATTGTGATTATTATAACTTTTTGATTCATTTCCAGGGAAGGCAAATATATACCATTTTTATAGCATTTTCTCATGTACCCATTCATTTATTAAAGTATTACAGTAATACAGTATTTCATGAGCACCTACTTTGTAACAGGAATTTTGCTGGGCAGTGAAAATATATTTTATAATGAACAGAACTCTGGACTTGTCTGTTAACCAGTAATAGAGAAACTGTTGAGTGAATAGGTATTTGCAATACTATGCGAAATGCATTATAACAGGGAGAAACACAAGATTGTAAGTACACAGGAGTGATGTATAACCTGGCTTGTTTTGAAAAAGGCTTTTCAATGGAGTTTGACACAATTAATCATTTTCCAGTTTAAAGAAACTGGAGAGATTAGAATCAAAGTAGAGGGAAAATCTATAATAAACTTTATTCAGAACTGATTCAGAAGGACAATACAGTGGGGCCTGGGTGAACACAGATATTTATGTGAGACTGGAGAGAAAAAGGGTGGCAAATCACAAAGTCACAATGTATAGCAACATTAAAGGAGTTTACATTATATCACTGAGTCAACAAGGACTCAAAGAACCATAGAAGCAGAAAGGTGGTGTAGTTTCATCAAAACTACATTGTACAAACATTCTTTGAGCTCCATCTTGGAAAGTGTATACATTAGAGACGTGAATTGAGGTAAAAAATGAAAACAAAAGAGAGATTTAGGATAATTTTTTTTTGTAATTCTGGTGAAAAGTGATAATTACCTAAATGAAGAAGATGTTTCTTGACAGATACTGGCTTGAACATATTTGAGAGATATTAAGAAGGTAGACTTGGCAGGTTTGAGTGCTTCATTACTAATTACATATAATGAAGAAGAAAATGGTTTTAGACTTGTGGCTGGAATTCTGGGTTGTTTTGTGATGGTTCACTTATGCTGGTATTTCAGGCAGAATGTTTCATGATATTAAATTTATTTTGTACTTACTGGTATTGAGGTACTGGTGTAATACCTAGTAAGAAATTGTACAAAATGTTTAGAATGTATAGATAGTACTTCATTGGGAGATACAGAAGAGCTACGAGCAAAGAGATGATGACTGGGACTTCCCTGGCGGTCCAGTGATTAAAACTCTGTGCTTCCACTGCTGGGAGCATTGGTTCGATCCCTGGTCCAGCAACTAAGACCCTGCACGCCATGTGGTGTGGCCAAAAACAAAAACAAAAGATGATGACTGAAGGCACAGAGTGGATGAGAATGCATGCAAAGTGACGGCAGAGAAGGAAATGAAGACCAGACGCTGAGGCCCTGGAGATGCTGACATTATGGGGACAGACTGTGCCAAAAAAGACAGTAAGAAGAATTCTAGAAAGGTAGGATGAAAACAGAAACATATCCCACAAGGGAAATAAAGGAAGAGAGCATTTCAAATTTAATTTAATTTCTATTTTGAAATTGGGAGGTAAACATTTAAATAGTAATGGGAAAATTGATGAGGAACAAGTATACAGTTATATATTTGGAGGGCTTCATACAGATGATTAAACTGTTGACCAGCAGCAGAAGCATCTTTTCTTGGATAAACCAAATCTGTTAGTGGGAGGGGCAGCTATTATCATATTAATATCTATTGGGGGAAATGCCATATAATTCATTAAAATGTTCTTAAAAACTGTACCTATAGGAATATTGTATATGTAGCTTAAAAATGTAATATGAAATGTAAACATGGAGGAATAATTGTTTCTCCAGTGATTTTAAGAGTTGATATCAGTTTCTATATAATGTGAACAAAAGGCATATTCATACAAACCCATACTTTTCCTTTGTTTCTGTTGCATTTACATCATTGAAATCTGACTCTAAAAATGTTTTGGAAAATTGCCTTCATTCAATAAAGAAAATATTACAGATATATTCAATTAACATCTATATTTCTATCTCCTTATTTGAATTAGCTGAAATGCAAAAGTAAAATAATCCAGTCATTTTCCTATTGCTGTGAATATTCAAATTTTCACTATTATAAATAAAATTGAATTGGTTATTGTCTTATATATACCTTGGCACATATATGTGAGCATTGCTATTAGGTAAATTCCTGATAGCGGAATTGCATAGTCAAATAGTAAGACCATCATGTACCAATTAATACAACTATCAATACATCAATAATGTATTCAGATGTATATGTACACCTCAAAAATAATGTATATATTTTTAAAATGGGGAACTCATTCATTATATATCTCTATTGTCACAAAAGTGAAATGAGAAGGACCAAACAAGTAATGCTTGCTTTAGATTTTAAAATAGAGAGAGAAAGAGACAGAAAAGGATGGTGCTGGGAGGGTGAGGGAGGGAGAATGCTCAAGTCTGTCTCTTGAAATTGACCTGATGTAAGTCAAGGTACAGGAATTTGACCAATCTGTGATGTCACAAATAATTATGAAATACACATGAAACTGGTAAACAACGACACAGGTTCAAAGAGAAAAAACAATTTGATAATTTGAATTTAATCACTCAAAGCTGTGATATAAATCACAACTCAATTTAGGACACTGAATAAAAAGTTCCTCTTCTTAGGACAGCAGCACACCTTGGACTGAATTTTTCTTTTTTTTTTTTTGTACTGCAATTTTGAACTAAATTATTTTCTACTCACCTCACAGCTAACAGAGTTGAAAATTAAGTGAATTTCAAGTGAAGTGAGGTGAAGTCATTCCATATTCATGATTCAATGTCTACCAGACAGAAATAGGATTATTTAAATTAGAATTTTGAAGAGCATAATGGAGAACTATATTAATGATTTGTGAAAAGTGATCCAACGGTTTGAAAATGACACAAGTAAATAACGTCTAGTGAAAATTTGGTTCTCATATGGATATTTCTACAGAGGATTATATTGAGTTAAATTATGACCTGTGCTTAAAGAAAAGATTCGAGAAATATAAGAAAACGGTAATTAACCCTTGCCAGCCAATTTATTTTAATTGCATTCATCCTTCCCAGTTTATAAATAAATGCTCCTGAGATGCTTCTTTCATTTTAAATTGAAAGCATTGAGCATGCAGTCTTAAAGGCACCACTCTGCATTAACAGCTCAGTGACTTTATTTTAAAATTTTTTTCTACTTTAATCCCATGTGAATAAAGCATAAGACATTATAACTGAAAAATTTATGAGAATACATCTATTGATAGTTACATTATATATATAATATATATATACATTATACATTCTATACATATAATGTATAATTACTTTGGGAAATAATACATATGTTTTATTGGTAATATAATTTGTATGTCTATATGTCTAGAAATCCATGAGGGCCCTTAATAGCAGGGACTAATCTACTTGTTTGTTTTCCAATCCAGCGTACAGGGTTCAGCATATAATTTTCATTTATTCAATGACTAATACCTCCATCATCTCACATAATTATCATTACTTTTTGTGGTGAGAATATTTAAAATCTACCTTCTTTGCTACTTTTAAGTATATAATACAATACTGTTAACTATAACCATCCTGCTGTACATTAAATCTCCAACACTTATTCATCTTATAACTTTAAATGAATTAATTGAACAACCTATACATTAATCAGTAATTAGAATAAGACTCTTATTACGTACACCCTTGATGCAACCAATAGTGTAGAGCTATATTTATTTTCTATAGGACAAAAGTATGAATGAATTAGCTACAAAGATATTAAGATCTTATATAAATTTATGGCATGATGCAGGTGATTCCCAGACAAGGTCATATTCTATGCATTTTTTTTCCCGTGATTTACAAGATAGCAAAATAATTTGTCTCATGGCTCTTCCACTATGATTTGTAAGTCACATTCATTTTTATTTAATTATAAAATCAATTTGTTATAAAACAAATCCAGTAACTGCTGCAGAGTGTGTGATAGAATATCATATTAAAACATTAAAAATCAAATAATTACCTTTTCTTTGTGTTTTGACACTCTGTCTAATCCTTCAGCCGTTTGTAAGAATATAATACTGATATTTATCTCTCCTACTTCACAGTGATTTCCTGGGGATCATATGATAGGATATCAATGAGGATAACCGTAAAAGGTAACAATATATAAATGTGCTATTATCTTTATTAAATTCAGGGTTTAGATTAACTTAGTGGAGTAACATTAGTAAATGGACTTCAAGCTCCTTGTAACTCTTAGCTTTACTATGGGATTATATTAATTTTTCAAATGTTGTGAATATAAGGTTTTATTTTATATGGCTGACACAGTAAATTGTTACTTCTGCATACTTTATGACATTTAATACTTTGTATGGTTTGTACTTATATGCCCACAAATTTCATCCAAAATTATGACACTGGAAAAGCTTTGGGAACGAAAGATGTTTTCTATTTATCCATATGTTTTGTGCTCAGGTTACTTGAATGGGCATGAGAGAACTACTAGACCTCAAGCACTCCTACCAAGAACAAATGCTGTGCTCATTACTGATACTTAGTTTACTGTTATTCCTATTTTGTGACATTACTCAATTATTCTATGAAAGTGTAAAAATGTAAAAAGATGTATAAAAACACTTGCATGGATAAAGCCAGATGACAAGACTGTGTCTGTCATCATCAGTATCATAAATGAAAAAAGAATTGTGCCGAGACTTCCCTGGTGGTGCAGTGGTTAAGAGTCTACCTGCCAGTGCACGGAACACGAGTCGATCTCTGGTCCAGGAAGATCCCATATTCCGCAGAGCAACTACGCCCGTGCGCCACAGCTACTGAGCCTGCGCTATAGAGCCCGTGAGCCACAACTACTGAGCCCTTGTGCAACAACTACTGAAGCCTGTGCGCCTAGAGCCCGTGCTCCTCCACAAGAGAAGCCACCGCAATGAGAAGCCCGCGCACCACAAGGAAGAGTAGCCCCCGCTCGCCTCAACTAGAGAAAGCCCGCGTGCAGCAAATGAAGACCCAACGCAACCAAAAATAAATAAATAAAATAAATTTATAAAAAACAAAAAAAAGAATTGTGCTGTTATGCATTTCTAAGGAGGTTTACTGAATAATATGAGATGCAGACACTAACAAGTACAACTTAAAGAATCAGAGCTCAGTTGCTGAAATTTTACAATAATAGCAATGACCAAGAACTAAGGTAACAGAGAAACATTGAACGGGGCAGACAATGAAGATCTTGACCTTGTGTTACCTGAATAGGTTCTCAATGAGGAAGTGATCATGTCACTCAGTAGGTAGTATGTCATGAAAGGAGCTACATTATACCATAATGATTCAAACTTTGAAAACAAGTGTGACTATTCAGGTGACTGGATACAGAAATTTAAGAAAAATTATACTGTATAAAAACAAAATTTATGGTGAAAAATGTATGCTGATCATGTAGCAACTGAAAATTACATTGAAAAATTTATTATTAAAAATCTTAACTCTGAAAATATACAATTTATATATAGTTCTAATGAAACCACTCTGGCCTAAGGCTGTATTCTTCAAAAACAAATAATTCCTGAGAAAAAAATCACCAAATATTTAGGGACATTAAACACACTATAATTGTTCTGGGATGCAAATGTTACAGGCACATAAATTAAAAAGTTGTAGTTCATGTTCAGGAAAAGCCAGCATCTGAGATATTTGAAAGGTGTATGTAATTTAGGCGAGCATTTTTTTTTTAATTTATGAAAACATAAAGACATGGGTAACAAATGAAATATTTTCTAACCTCTTTAATAATCACTTTGACCAGTAGCACAAATGATTTGTAGGCAAGATGGGTGGGAATAAGTGTAAAATTTTAGTATTCCGGGAAAACTGCCTTGCATATTACCTTCTAATTTTGCAAAATGTAATCTTTTCAGCAGTTACTTCCACCCAATGTGAACCTATTATACAGCTTTAGAACTAAGAACTTTTGTCCTCCATGAATAACATATATAACCACTTTGTTTGGTCGATTGCTTGGTTTACTGTGTGCTTGCTACAGTTAGATTACTGTGTCCTTGCTACAATTAAGAGATTTCTTGGACCAAGACTTCATAAAAGTTAAGAATGCCATTTTTGGGAATTCCCTGGCAGTCCAATGCAGAAGGCCTGGGTTCCATCCCTGGTCGGGGAGCTAGGGGAGCTAAGATCCTGAAGCCACGTGGTATAGCCAAAAAAATTTTTTTATTATAAATAAATAAAAATTAAAAAAAAAAGAATGCCATTTACCCAGTTACTAATCATGGTGTGGTGGGCTGCTGAGAGCAAATGCCTAGTACAGACTTCAGCACTCACTGATGTTTGAAAATGAACTTTCAAGTGAAGGCTTTAAAGAGTTTTGTGTTGCTAATGAGAAAATCATTTAAAACCCTGCCAAGTATGTCAGCATTTATCAGCTGAAAGTGTAAAATAAGTTAGACCTAGCTGACATCTAAAACATGGTACACATTAAATATGAAATACCGCTTATGCATTTCTTGAGAGAGAGTGAAAATGCTGAACATGGGGTTTAACGTAACAGTGAATGATGACAGCAGTGATGATAAGCATGATATTGTAAACTATTTGAAAAGAAATATCTTTGCATGATAAAAATGTGTGCTCATGTAATTTTTGGTCTTAAGGCTGCTTAGATAGAAATTCATGTTAATCAGGCAGATGCCACTGGAAGAGGTCCTTACAAAGACTATTCTGCACAGCTTTGATAATTAAGGACCTTGTATCTTTCTCATCATCAAATATCCAATTCGATTGGATCAAGATGGTGAGGTCGGGAGCAATAGTGATTTACCTTTTTCTCAAAGATCCTCTAATACCCAAGGGTAATTAGCATTTACGCATGTGTACAGGTATTTAGTTTAGTATACGACTTATCAAACACTGCTCTTAGATATATACTAAACTAGCTATGGTCTATAACTATCCCATGATATTTTTTATGAATTTCATATTCTACAAGTAAATATTAAATAAACTATAATACTATTAATAGTCTTTTAAAAATCATATTAATGTGTTTGATTCTGAATTATGCTCTTGACCTCACTTGAGCTTTCTGTAATACATGAAATATACACTCTATTAATTTTATTAGTTAAAACTGAATTCTGAAAAATATCTTGACCTAAATATTTTGGATAGAAAATGGTGAACTAGTATTGGATAGCTAGTTAATTTATACAAAGTAAATGTTAGCCTGATAATTATTTCCCGCAAACATTTAACATAACTATATATATATATATATTTCATATGACAAACATAAAAAGATGATAATACCCTAAATTTGTTAATTGGACATATAAATATAAAATATTTTCAAAGCATTTTACTCATGTTATCATTCAATTTTGATTTATTATTTATTTTCTCATAAATGAATATCTGCTCTCCTAAATTGCTCCTGAAACTTAAACTCCTTTTAAATCAAAACCCAAAATATTTTGAATGTTAAATTCCTACGATATTCTGAAGAGTAGTGTTTCAGTGGTGATAATAGTGTACTAAGAGTATTGATTTATATTTGTTTCTTTGTACCTTAAATATATCATTCATTCTCTTGTTTATAGTTGTGTATTAAGGTCGGGTAAAACTCTTAGAGGTATGTGTATGTATAGAGCTTAATCATGTTATGGAATCCATAAATCCAAATGCTGTAAAATCATAAGAATATAATAAACACAAGCATGATACATAATACATAAAAATATGTAATATATATCAAGAGAACATTATAAGAATATATTACTGCTTTTTCTTCAGCTCTTAACGATACTGTTTTAATACACATTTGATGGAAGGTCTGGATTGTATATGTTTTCAATTTTTGTTATTATGAAAATTTTATGTTTAATAATTTTTACATGACTATGCACAAGAAAATAAAAGTATTAAATGAGCTTTTTATAGTTTTATTATCTAAATGTACTATTTGAATATATCTTTAAGTAGGATTTTAAGAGATTTAATGAGCAACTTTAAAGAAGCAAAAGTTTTTTTATCCTTGTTTAAGAGTTCTGGTGCTCTGTAGGAAGTGGTTCCCCCCTCTGGAACTGAAAATATTATCTTAAGAGAGAATAAAAATTTACCTTTTAAAATGCATCTTTATGAAATTTATTTCATGTTTTTCCTATTATGTATGCAACCTGTATTGCAAAAGGGGCTGATAATTATGCTAAAATTCTTGGCCTCGAGGATCTCATCAACTCTAGGAAAATAAGTATAATATTGACTCTAAGGTATTAAAAATGTGCTGCCATAAAAATCTCAGATAATATTTTGGAAAAAATATGACTATTTCCAGCCTGAGATTTGCATGTTAGGAAAAAAGAAGGAAGCAACTGTAACTACCTCTCCTTAGTGTGTACATCAATTTTAGAGCTCTTTTTGCACAAGAGAGCCTAAGATTCTGTGCCTCACAATTCCAAGAATTCCTCTTGAACGCTCAGGAGACAGAGAAGGCCTCAGGAACGCAAGTAAACACAGTTCAAAAAGTTATTTGAAAGGAATAAGATACAATTTACATTTGAAAACAGATTCAAATATATTGTTGGAAAAAAATGAAGTCACACTATTCCATCAAAATAAAGTGTGATAAAAGGGTTGTAAATTGGTCAAGTGAGTAAACATTAAACTCTCTTTCTGTGCCTGTGTGTGTGTGTCTGTGTTTATTTCTCTGTCTCTCCCCACCCTGCATTATTTCTTCATGGGTATAATGTTATGGCAATTCATAAATGCCATACTTGAAAGTTTATTTAACTGTAAAACCTCATTAATGAGCTATTTTTACTTACTTTTGTTTTGATTTTTGCCATTTTTGCTATTATTTATAGGCATAGCTAAAACAACTCATAAGTCATCTCCACAAATTCAGAAATATATTAATATTATAAAATCAAGCTAATGGAGAAAGACTGTGTGATTCAAATATGTGTGTATATATATATATAAAATACATTGTATATAAATTATATATTTATATGTAAAGTATATGTAAAATGTGTAAATTAATATGATTTTATTTAATTATATTTTGTCTTGTATTACCCTAAAAAAACAAGAAAAAAGACAATAATTCATTGGTACAGAGTATACCTATCAGATTTTTATTGTTGGCATAAGATGATTATGTCAATATGTGTTTTGAATAGCTGGTACCTCTGTAGCATTTGTTGGTAAATGTTTTGTATGTACTTACTAATCAATTATCTAAAATTTTCTGCCTCAGATTTTATAAAAGTAGCTTCATTTATTGCCTTTCTGATGCTCAATTATTTGTGACCACGTTACTGAATTGGTTACCTGGACCCATGTCAGGGTCCTAGCCCAGGTTCGAAACTCCTTGTTTCAGCTAGGGAGTTTCTTTTTCTGCTCAGATTTTCACAATCAATAATGAAACTGATGCTGCGACTGGAACGCACAAGCTTTATTCAATGATCAGAGAGAAGAAGCAGGAACTTAGTTTGCAAATCACCTTCTCAACCCAATAGGGGCAGAGACACCACATATATAGGAGGGTCAAGGTAAAAGGGAGGGAATTAGAGAGTGGGAGGAATATTCATGAGTTATTCAAGAACAGGGGTGTGGTTTGGACCCAGAACTGATGCAGCACTCCTTTAAGCCCTTGTGTGGGCTTTTCTGGTTGTTGTCATGGCAATTGTCAACTGTCATTGTTCTGGTGCCTGTGTCATTTAGCTAATGTATTACAATGAGTGTATAATGAAGCTCAAGGTCTACTGGAAGTCAAATCTTCGGCCATCTTTGGCTTGGTTGGTTCTAACCAGTTCTTGTTTTTCTCTTTGCAGTGTCGACTGAAAAAAAAAAAAAAAAGCACTGCCTAAAAGCTGAGAGTTATGTTTTATTCGGCAGACAAAACTGAGGACTTAAGTCCAGGACACAGCATCTCAGAGAGCTCTGAGAGACTGCTCTGAAGGGGTCAGGGAGGAGCCAGGATACAAGGAGTTTTTGCAACAAAGACCAGGTAGTCAAAACATCGAAAGATTACTGTTAAAGAAAACCAGACATCTCGGGTTAAAGAATTTAGCACTTTTCTATGTATGGGAAGATGCAAGAGTCTAGGCTCACTATAATCATACCTTTGATATGCACCTCAGATACCTGGGGCCAGTATCCTGTGCTTTCTCATCCTGAGTCTTCTCAGGGTGCACCTGCAGGGGTGGCTGCAGTGACTGATTCCTTCATGGCAGGCACACTTTCTATTCTTAGTTCCTTCAGGGCTCACCATGGGGGGCGGCTGTAATGTGACAGCTTGATGGCTTCCACATCCTTTGTTTACCGATATAGAAGGCAACATCTTTTTCATTGACAGCAGCTTCCTCCTGAAACTTAAATAAGAGCAATTGGTTTCCATTCCAGGGAGGGGCAGGGGTATGATTCTGGGGCAACAGTCTTGGTAACAACCACACATACACTATTCTAATTATTTGCTTCCTCCAAATCTTTGTCCCCCAAAAGTTTCGATATGTTTCAAAGTGGTCATCTCTCTTATATTAAGAATAATACTATGGTGAACATTTGCCATTTATATTAATTAGAATTAACAAAGTTTCAGCTTTTCAAAATAGAAATAAACCTCCTATTAATAAATTTTAGTCTTCATATTAAAAAAATATCATTGAGTATACACTTGCTAAACAAAGTATTCAATAAAATATTTCTTTCTAGAATTATTCTAGCTTCAGCAAGATATTTTTTCAGCTTTTCATATCCATAAAGTGTTATAAATCATTTATTTTGAAGAATTCAAGGAAATTTTTATTATATAATTGGAATTCCTGATATATCTATAGTATGTATGTACTATATATATATATATATATTTGAATATATTCTCATTCAAATAAGCTCAGCATGGTAGAAAATACAAAGAATGTACATATTTCTGAATCATTTCTGCAAATCCTTTTAGAATTTGGTATTTTATTAAACTGGAAGACAAATGAAAATTTTATAGAAATAGCACTATTTTCTTTATTGTTTACCCGAGAGGTCAAAAAGTGGTAGTTAGCCCATTATTTCTGTCACCAGCAATTCTAGTCTTATGATTATTAATAGAGTAGCTGTGACACATTCATCTAGTATTGATTAGTCTATGAAATGTCATTCTCAAATGGAGTTAATGATCTGGTAACAGGGTTTTTATCAAAATGGACCATCTAGCAATATTGAAGAAATAGAAGCACAAGATTTGAAGGCAGTGTATTTTTATTTAACGTGCATAATTTGGGTCATTTTAAGCTACAGTTTTATATCTAGAGTGATGAAAATCTCTTCAATTAAAAAGAAAACATATAATTTTATGAAATCTTATCTTTTCATATATAAGCAACACAGGAATGTTTTACTTACAAAGATATTTAACGTTTTTCATTTTACTGGATTTTATATGTGTTTCTTATCAATGCCTTCAGTTTGAAATGGGAATAAAATAATTTACTTGCATATTATGCATCATAGGCAGCAAGACCTCATAGGATTTTCATAATATTTCCAGAGCAAGAAAAAGTATATTGATATCTACATAGAAAATATGTACAGAGATTATGACAGCAGATTGAATCAGATTTTTTTAAACCAACGTAAGGTTGTTAGAATAATATGACAGTAATCATGTTATAATAACAAATATTAAAATGATAAACAACTCATCGGGGTATATATGTATTCAAATTACTTATTTACAACATCTTATGCCTGAAATAAAACTTATCACACATTTCTCCATACAACTTCTATGTTTGTAGAAGTGAAAGTTTAACCCTAAAAAGCTTCAAGGAATTTATTTTTCTGACAGTTTCGTTGGCTAGATAGTCTGAAAAGACTTCACACTGCAAACTAAGTATATGTTATATAAAGTATCATTACCTTTATTTTTAAATGTTTTGCAAGCTCACAGAAAGCAAGATGAATTCCCCAAAGGGAAAATAACAACAACAACAAAAATAACTGAGAGCAGCAAACAGGAGAGCAAAATCTGGCGTCAGGCTTCACCACTGAGCTCAGATGTCCATCCTAGGAAGGTGATACATGTTAACAACGATTGTATGTCAAAGGATTGGGAAATCTGGTTTTGAGCCACTCTAAAGGGGGAGGGGCAATTGAAACTGAGACCTAAAAGTTAGGCTTTTGTGGGAAGAACACTCTAAGTAAAAGGGAGAGCTGCAAGAATTAAAATCAACTTTTCAGAGAAATACTTCAAGATTAAAATTGTTTTTCTCTAATTTTTTTTTTAATATGGGATTAAAAAAAACAATAATCATCTTTCCTGAGAACACCTGTGATGAGAAGTTACGTGTCACTCCAAATGTATAGGTACATCAAGGTGTGTTCCTATGGTGCATATTATGTAGCCATGAACATTAGCAAATCGTTGCTCCACACAATAGCATGATTTAAAGTGTTGGAAACAACCTTAATCAAAAGAAAACAATCTCAAAAGGTTTTGCTTCTGACTTTCAGTTTTATAAAGTTTGAACAATGGTAAAACATAATAATTTATGACAGTCAGAAGAAAGCTTGTCTTGGAGAGAGATAATGACCAGAAAGAAAGCCCAAAGTGGGCTTTTGGTATGCTAAAAAGAAGACATTTCTTGATTTGGGTGCTGGTTGCACAGAAAGTTTAATTCATGAAATTCATTCATGTAATTCATGTATACGTTTATGATCTATACACATTTTAGCATACGTATTACTAGTCTCAAAAGGTTTTGCTTAAATAAAAAAGGAAGACTTCAATATGAATTAAGGTCTAAGTGATCATGTTTGGTATGATATTACTGGATCCAATGACCATGGATATATTTCTATTAATGGAGCAATAGTCTCCACCCTGTTCAACCTGCTGCAGTGGTTTGGGTTCAGATTTACAATCCATCTCACAACACAAAACAGGCATCACCCTGTTTTAAGGTGGCTTAGTTTTAAGAACTAAGAAAGAATTCAAGACAGGCAACAGTGTAGCATGCAAAGCAACAGCGTAACTTAACTTTTGAGACTCTGAGGCACAAATTCCCATTGCCCTAATTTAGCAGTTCAACATGTGGTCATGATGATTATGGTTGAATGTTTACCCACATTTATCAGTGATGACTTACCAATTTTAAGCTGTTCATATAGGCTGAGACACCAGCTCACCTGATAACTGTCTTTTAATTTGATCAAACTTTTTCTTCCTCTTCAGGTACACTGTTTGAACATGGCCAGTTTCCTTGAAAATAGCTCCCTCTTGTGTTCCTGTCTAAGTTAACAAGTCTTATCATACCCAAGGTGAGCCTCCAGAAAAATCCTTTCCATGTCCAGTCCATACCAAATCCAGTTTCCAAAGCCTTAAGAACATCTTACTACATTGGGGCAAGTGATGGCTGAGTCATCAAACTGCTGAGTACTTGTGGTAATGGTGAAATTCAAGTAAATTATATGCACCCTCAACAAATATGTCATCTGGGCAATTGTTAGCTGATCATGTTCAGAGATGTGTTTCAAGGTGCATTTCAATCAATATGCAAAAAATGACATTGCATAAATATCTTTTCTGAAGTTTCAGAAACAAATTATCACTGATCTTTAGCTGTTACATTGCCAACATTCATCATTTCGGACGTTATGCTGTTTCAATAGCCACTTTTATAATGATCCCTCCATACTCATATGTGGTCTAAGAACAAAGCAGAATCTGATATAGGAGCAGGTAGTAAAAATCCCTTTGCTTTGTATCCATACAGTTGTCTAAAAAAAATGCCATCCTGGTTCACGGCCACATGGTGCACCAGCTGCTCTCTGACAGTCATAAAGCATACAGTCTAGTTCTAAAGTAGTATTTCTTTTAAGATTATAAAAGAAACTATATGATAACACAACCAAGGAAATGCTACAGATGTGATAAATTCAACTGCTGTTAATCAGGATATTCAACAAGAAATACTGGATGATGTCTTTTCTTCAAACGATTCAAGTTGTTCTGGGGTAAATCTTAGAATTTGGCTTCAGTTACATTCTCCTTTTCAATGGAAAAGACATCTTGGGCTTCTTCCAACTTTGAATATAAGTCAGCACTACATCAAACAGAACTGGCCAAGAAAATCATTATCTTGCTTTGGGAAGCTAAGTTAGATATGGAGTGATAATTTCCTTTTCTGGTTTCCTTATCCATCTGTAAACTTCCTTTCAATCAATCACATTTTTTCCTACCTCCACCCCAATGTACCATCTGTTAACCTAGATTTTGTATCCCTGATAGTGATAATGAAAACCCACAGAGATAGCCTTAGCATAGCTTCCATTGTACATATTTCCAGGAAGAAGAAATAGATTTAGAATAGAATTACAAAAAGGCAATGTGAAATAGTACAAAGGGTTTCCATATACTCCACACCCAGATTCTCCTATTAATGTCTTACATTAGAATAGTCCATGTGTTACCATTAATTAACTAATATTGATATATTATTATTAACTAAAATTCATTATTTATTCAGATTGACTTAGTTTTTACTTAATTACCATTTTCAATTTCAAGATCCCATCCAAGTACCATATTGAATTTGTAGTCCTGTCTCCCTAAGATCCTCTCAGTTGTAATGGTGACAAAGACTTTCACTGTTTTCCTTGACATTAACAGTTTTCGAGAAAGCTGGTTAGGTATTTTGTGGAGTGGTCCTCAGTTGGGATTTGTTGATGTTTCTTTCATTATAGACTGCAGTTTTGGGTTTTACAGAGGAAAACCACAGAAGTAAATCATCATTGTTTATCACATTATATCAAAGGTATGTATCATAAACATGGCTTACTACCACTGATGTTAACGCAGAGTTTGTCAGGTTTCTCCACTGTTAAATTAATCTTTTTGCCCCCCTCCATACTTTTCATACTATACTCTTTGGAATAAAGTCATTTTCACAGTCTATACTTAAGGAGTTTTGCTTCACCTCCTTGAGAGTGAAGAACCTACACAAATTATTTGGAAATTTTCTGAATGGGAAATTTTTTATTGTGCACCATTTATTTATTGAATCATTTATTTATAACACTTAAGACACCTGGGTATATATATTCTATATTAAAGTTTATAATGCAATACTATTTTATTTTGTGGCTCAAAATTTCTGGTTTTAATTGTTTGGAACTCTTTTGGTTGGCTTCTCTGTCCCTTTGACATACTTCCATCATTGTTTCTTTTTCGCTTGTAAGTACTTCCTTACTTTGGCAATGAAAGATGCTCCAAACTCATTTATTTTCTGCCCCAGTCCTAGAATCAGCCATTTCTCCAAGGACACTGACTGATTTCTTTTATTGGCAAATGGTACTAGAGACTGGTATCTTCTGCTAAGTGTGCTCATTGATCCTGGGGTGTCAATGCTTCTAGGTTTTCTCAGCCAACAGGGCATAGGAATATATGTATATGTACTAACCTACATATATACTCCCTCTCTCTCTCTATCTACACAAGTGTGTGGATTGTTGCATTCCATTTTTTAATACCTTGTTAGAATTTTTTAAAAAAATTTTGTCTATGTTCCTGACAACTATTGTTCTGAGGTTTTTTTTTTTTTTCTTGTAATGTCATTATTGAAAAATTACTGAGTCAGAGTGGATAAAGTGCCTTAGACAAGACACTGTATAAAGTGTTCTCTGAATGGGATTCTTACTCTAGGAATTCTGATATGTGTATGAGCATGGCTGGCCTGAAGGTTGTGAGTTCTTGACTGCAACTCCTCCTAGAAACTTCAATATACTGGTGTGGGAAGGGCAAATTATATTCCTCCCTTGGCCTTGTGAAGACCATCAGGCAAAATATTATAATTGCCTATGGTCACATCTGAAAGACCTAGGATGTGAAGCTAGAACCAGAACTGAAGAGTTGAGGAACTCTAACTCTTGATCCTTTAGGACCTGAGTGAGTAACATAGGCTACCCATCATGTACTCAAATGACTGCAACATTAAGAGGCTGTGAGAATAAATGGTTAATCTGTCTGAGGCAACAGCAAACCAAGATTATAGTAGAAATTATTCCAAACAGGATGACAGGCTGCCTAGAGTAGTGAACATAGCCAAGAGCCTCAATCGTTACCAAACCAGGAAAAGATGTCCTATAGGCCAATAAGATCTTTTCTAGAAGACCCAGGAGGTCTTGTGTTCAAGCCTCTTATGGACTATTGTACTTTGTCAGTTTCGTTGATCCAGATGTAACACTATGAGTTGGCAATGGAACATATTGTTCCAGAACCATTTGTTGAAAATGTTAGGGAATTATCCAGTTTCTCACCATTAAGTATCTCATCATTAAGTGATGGTAAATATCTCAGTAGTAAGTATCTCACCATTAAGTATCTAAAGTCTCAGATCCAGTTATTCCCTAAATTTATTCATCGTACTGGATCCTCTAATATGCCATATTAATAAACCATCCTCAGCTAGTAATATGTATATAGTTTCACAGTTTTAAATTCTTCTTTGACTTGTTTCTCTTAGAAGAACAGACATGTGGACACAGGGCGGGAAGGGGAGGGTGGGATGAATTGGGAGATTAGGTTTGACATAAACACACTACCATGTATAAAGTAGATAGCTAGTGGGAACCTGCTGTATAGCACAGGGAACTCAGCTCGGTGCTCTGTGATGACCTAGATGGGTTGGATGGGGGTGTGGGAGCAAGGTCCAAGAAGGAGGGGATATAGGTATACATATAGCCGATTCACTTTATTGTATAGCAGAAACTAACACAACATTGTAAAGCAATTTTACTCCAATAATAAAAAAAAAAGAAAGAAATACATCATCCTGTTATTTCTGTAATGAATCACTTTTATTTTAATTGTGATGAAATTGAAATTTGGTTTCTGGATTCAATATGCTTGCAAATTCAGATACCCTGCGTGAATGGGAGGATGGTGATGTACAGTAGTATAAAAAAGTGGATTTTACTTCATTTCCTTTTAAAGTTAGAATAAAATAGGAAGCATTCACCAAGTTTGTGTGATAATACCAATTCCTTTAGACTGTGGGACTTCCTGATTAACTTTTATCATGTCTGATAATGTGTAGGGTAAAATGCATGAATTTATTCTAACCACAATAATCAATAGTTACTCTTATTAGCCATTTAATTTTTCACAGGGCACTCAAGACAGATGTATTGAAATTTGGTGGGGATTAGTGCCCTTTCTTTCAACATTTCTTATTCAAAGCTGATATTTCTTATCCTTGTAAAATGTGATGTTACTTAATATTCACTATAAAGTAAAGTTTGGAAAGTTTTAAGTATTCTCATGTAGTATGACCAATTAAAACCGGGCAAAGGGGACACTTGCCCAAAATCCAACCATAAGTATTAAATGTCAAGGCCCTCTGCACCTCATTCCTATCCCAATCATGCATTTATGAATGAGTGATGACACTATAGGGTCTACTTTTCCTTCTTGTTTTCCACTTTGTTATTTCACTATAGTCTCAGTGTCCTCCACTACAGCATCACTTCACCCACCAAGACCTACATTTGGCTTACTGATAACCCCCTCACATTCTCCGTCAGGTATTGAGGTACATTGTGCACTGGTTGGTAATTATCATTATCCTTGGGTTGTTCCATTTAGACAACAGCAAATGCAGCAAATGGTCCCTGATCTCCTGCTGGGTAATAGGCAAAAAGATTCTAGACCTCAACTCAATCATCTTTCTTCCCACTGCCATAAGAAATTGAATACATTTAATACCCTGCTCTAATACCCGTTTCCCAATTCTATCCACCGCCATTGGATTTATATTGTTTTACCACAATTGCCCTTGCAAGTTTATCAATGACTTCCGTATACTTATTTTTCAATCCTCATATTTCTTTTTTTTTGACATCTTTATTGGAGTATAATTGCTTTACAATGGTGTGTTAGTTTCTGCTTTATAACAAAGTGAATCAGTTATACATATACATATATCCCCATATCTCTTCCCTCTTGCGTTTCTTTCCCTCCCACCCTCCCTATCCCAGCCCTCTATTCACCTCATATTTCTTGATTTCAGTCTACCTCTCCTTCTTTAAAACTCTGTGTCCATGGACTCTCCAACAAAACACTTCCCTATTTTTTTCTCCTTACAATCTGAACACTTCTCTGGATCTTCTGTTTAGATTTCTGTGTCCTCCACCTTATTTTTAAATGCAGAATATTCTTATCCCTCTAGTCTATACTGTCTTACAGTATTTTCTTATAACTCTATATTCTCTTGAAAATTATGTCGGGGACTCAGCAAACTTTTCTCAGTAAAGGACCAGAGAGTGAATATGGCTTTGTGGGTCATCTGGTCTTTGTCATAATTACTTAGTTCTGAATTGTTGTGTGAAAGTAGCATAGACAATGTGTATACCAATGGTGTAGCAATTAAAAAGCAGCATTTAATTTACAAAAATAGGTAGTTTGGCCCTTGGACCATACTTTACTGGCCACTGATCTTGTTCAATATTGTGAATTTTATTTGTCTCTGTACTATTACAATATGTGTACTTTCTAGCCAAGAACACTTTTGTTACCTGTAGAGATTTTATTTAACCCAATATTTAATATACCCCATTTGGCTGCATCACAGAATCTCATCACAGTAATTCAAGATTTCAAACTATAATCATAATTTTCTATTTCAAAAATTTCTTTCATCTCAGAAAATGCCATACTATCTTAAATCATTCTTTCAAGACAGAAAATTATGAGCTATATTTGACTTCTTCCTTGTCATAATTTCTTACATCAAATCAGTTTTAAACTTGTGTCAATTATTTTACCTAAATATAATATAAATATGCACCTAGATAGTTATCCAAGAGAAAAGAAAGCATAGCTATCCAAAAGAAAATAAAACATATGCCCAAAAAAAGAACTACACATTAATATTCATAGCAGCATTATGCATGGTAGCCAAAACTTGGAAACAATCAACTACTCATCAGTTGGTAAACTGACATACTAACTGTATGTATACTATACATATCCCATAGTAAGTTAATCAGAAAACAAACAAAATTTGGATCCATACATGAAACAGACTAGGTGGAAAACATTTAAATACAATAGACTATGTATAAATTACATGATTCCATTCATATGACATTCTAGGGGGGAAAAAAGACCTATAAAACAAAACAAATGATATAGATGGTTGTGCAGGAATAGAGGAGAAAATTAACCACAAAGGGCCTGGATGGAATTCTTTGGAGTATCTGGTACGTTCAATATCTCAATTGTTGTGGTGGTTTTATGACTCTATAAAATTGCCAAAACTCATCAAACTGAATACCTTACAGGGAGATATTTTGGATATATAAACCATAGCTCAACAAAACTGTGAAAACAAAATATAGCCAAATAGAAAAAAATCAATTGACTCTGCTCTATTGAAAAACATTTTTCTGACATTTGACTATCATGTAGGTAACATGACCTACACAACTCTTCTTCTTTCGACACCCACCTTTCTGTCAGTTTTGTCTCCCACCAGTTGATTCCTGTTTGTCTGCATCAATTGTTTCACTTTAATAAAGGTTTCAGTTTAATAAAGATTCAGTGGTTTCAGTTTAATAAAGACTCAGTGGTTTCTCCTCTCTTCCTCCTTCTCTGCCATCTTCCTTAGCTAGCCCAAACACAACTTTGAATAGATTTGAAATAACTCCATAAGGAAAAACTCTATGATAAAATTTACTTAGGTCTCCTGTTGCCTGTTCTCATAATGAACTGTACGAAAGTTTTTCACACTCATCAAACCTATCGTTACATATGCAGTATTAGTCATTCCCACTCTGAGTGTATGTTAAAGTCAGAGATGGTGACTTTCTTGTTTACTACTTTTATATTGTAGAGAACCTAGTGAAAAGTAGATTCTGAAATATATATTAAATGTATACATTTTTAAAAATGAGT
Source organism: Lagenorhynchus albirostris (assembly GCF_949774975.1). Classification (NCBI taxonomy): domain Eukaryota; kingdom Metazoa; phylum Chordata; class Mammalia; order Artiodactyla; family Delphinidae; genus Lagenorhynchus; species Lagenorhynchus albirostris. Next base: position 17,636,920 of record NC_083097.1, read on the forward strand.
TGTAATCTGGTAAATTAGTTTGCTAGGGCTACCATAACAAAATATCACAGACCGGGTGCCATATACAACAGAAATTTATTTTCTCTCAGTTCTGGAGGCTAGAAGTTCAAGAAATGGCAGTGTTGGTTTCTCCTAGGGCCATTGTCCTTGACATAAAGATGTCTGCCTTTCTCTTTGTGTGTGTATATCCCTGGTATCTCTTTGGTGTCCAAAATTCCTCTTCTTACAAGGATACCAGTCATAATGGATTAGGGTCCACCCTAGCAGCTTTATTTTGACTTAATCATTTCTTTAAAGACCTTATCAATGTACTAGGTATTAGAGCTTCAACATATGAATTTGGGAGATGGACACAAGTCAGTCCATCTGAGAAATAAAATCAAATGTAGATGGCAAAGTACACATTGGCTTTTTTTTGGGAGGGAGTAGTCTAACAATCTCTCTGGAGAGTGAGTTCTCAAGGACAAGGTAATGTGTTATTTTCCTTTCCTTCTCTCTGCACCTAATAGCCTGGCACCTAGTAGAGAATTTAACAACAACAACAAAAAAGTTTGTTACATTTAATTTCATTAAACTGAATTAAATACAAGGACACAAAATAAGCTCCTTTACCCCTGAAAATTGATATTCACTTACCATATACATATTCTTAATGCATTAATTATGTGAAATACACACAGAACTTAAGGGAGAATCTGGATATTTTCAATGCTGTACTTTTTAATTTTCTAGCTTGGATTCTGCTGTGAAGTGGTGAAGACAGGTGAAACAACCAGTATTGCCACAGAGAGGTAATCAAACCAACTTTTTTTTTCTAATAAATTTATTTATTTTATTTACTTATTTTTGGCTGTGTTCAGTCTTTGTTGCTGTGTGAGGGCTTTCTCTAGTTGCAGCGAGGGGGGGCCACTCCTCATTGTGGCGCACAGTCTTCTCATTGCGGTGGCTTCTCTTGTTGCGGAGAACGGGCTCTAGGCACTTGGGCTTCAGTAGCTGTAGCATGTGGGCTCAGTAGTTGTGGCTCACGAGCTCCAGAGTGCAGCCTCAGCAGCTGTGGCGCATGGCCACAGCTGCTCCACGGCATGTGGGATCTTCATGGACCAGGGCTCAAACCCATGTCCCCTGCATTGGCAGGCGGACTCTCAACCACTGCACCACCAGGGAAGCCCCTGACTTTATTTTTTAAGATTAGCTTTTAAGAATTAACCGAGTCTTAGTTAATTCATTGCATGTTTGCTCAGCAAACTAAACTTAGGATTCTTTCTAGCACAACTTACTCATTTTATTATTTCTTTAAAATCATGAATTTATGGCAGATTATTTCAACTGTATGGGAAATAGTTAAAGATGCCTTACATTTGTGGGTTTTATCTATTAGTACTCTTTACATGAGTTCAAGATGTTTAAGTCGTAGCTACATATACAGGATGAAATTAATCAGGCTTTCTAGAACATTAACATCTCTCAGAAGTGGAAGGGTGTTTGATCATTTTTGGACTGTAAAATCATTTTTGGACTGTAAAATCATGATTAAAGCTAATGTGATATGCTTTCACATAAGTATTTATAGCATGAATAAATCAACTCAAAAAATTTGCTCCAACAATAAATTCTGGAGAGGGTGTGGAGAAAAGGGAACACTCTTGCGCTGCTGGTGGGAATGTGAATTGGTACAGCCACTATGGAGAACAGTATGGAGGTTCCTTAAAAAACTACAAATAGAACTACCATATGACCCAGCAATCCCACTACTGGGCATATACCCTGAGAAAACCATAATTCAAAAAGAGTCATGTACCAAAATGTTCATTGCAGCTCTATTTACAATAGCCAGGACTTGGAGGCCTAAGTGTCCATCGACAGATGAATGGATAAAGAAGATGTGTCACATATATACAATGGAATATTAGCCATAAAAAGAAACAAAATTGAGTTATTTGTAGTGAAGTGGATGGACCTAGAGTCTGTCATACAGAGTGAAGTAAGTCAGGAAGAGAAAAACAAATATGTATGCTAACACATATATATGGAATCTAAAAAAAAAAAAAAATGGTTCTGAAGAACCTAGGGGCAGGACAGGAATAAAGACGCAGACATAGAGCATGGGCTTGAGGACACGGGGAGGGAGAAGGGTAAGCTGGGACAAAGTGAGAGAGTGGCATGTACTTACATATACTACCAAATGTAAAATAGATAGCTAGTGGGAAGCAGCTGCATAGCACAGGGAGATCAGCTTCTTTCTTTATGACCACGTAGAGGGGTGGGATAGGGAGGGTGGGAGGGAGATGCAAGAGGGAAGAGATATGGGAACATGTGTGTATGTATAGCTGATTCACTTTGTTATAAAGCAGATACTAACACACCATTGTAAAGCAATTATATTCCAATAAAGATGTTAAAAAACAAAACAAAACAAAAAACATTTGCTACTTCATATGAATCAGGCAAAAAATATCCCCTTTCATAGCAATTGATTTTTGCCATTAAATTTAAATATTTTCTGCATATATTTTTCAAATTAAAACCTTGAGAAGTATACAAATAGTTTTATCTTTTCCAAGTGTATGATATATGTCTTTCATAAAAATTGAGAAACAGTTAATGTTCATTTACTTATGGGATAATTACTCATTTGGGGTTCTTTTTTGTGTTTTGGGGCCAAGATTGGTTGAAATTTTTTAACTGCTTTACCATTTCTGTTTAAGCAACTTTTTCTTGAGCCAGAGTTGGTGCACTAATTTTTCTCAGTGAAAATGATTAAAAGATGCCCAACTTAGACCAGAATGGAAGACCTATTTCAAGTAGGGGTTAATGATTGTGAGGAGTGTTAAGAAAGGACAACAAAGGATTCTCTGGAAACAGTAAAAAGACATTAATACAAAAGCACCATTTAGGAAAGAATAGAAAGTCCTTAGATCAGTGCGGATTCCCAGCTCTGGACAGACTTCAGCAACCAGCTCCTCAGTGGTAAAATTGCCACAGGCCAAGAGCCATGGCTTTCAGGGGGCTCATCTTTTTAATTTTGCTTCTCTCTGGGATTGTAGCCTTGTGATGCCTGCCATTCACTAGCCAGAAGCAGTTATCTAATGTATATTATTCATTTTTAAAAAATTATTTATGATGGTAGGGCTAGTCTGGTATCATTTGCTTTACTTTTACTAGAATTAAAATGTTTATTTTATTTTAAAATGCTCTTAAAATATATTTTCCAAATGAAAAATGATGCTGAGCAACTTTTCATATTATAGGGCATTCAAATATTCTCTTTTGTGATTTACTTCTTTAACTTTTACTCATTCCTTTAAATGATGTTTTAAGCCCCGAGGTTGTCATCTTTTCTATTTTTCAACTCTCTGTAATTTAAGACACCACCATGGTTCCCGCATCACTTGAACTCCTCATTCAAATTATACTAGTTCAAACATACCTGCTCCCTCTGCCAAAGTCTTGTTTCTAGTAGGCTACTTTTGTGATAATGTAACTGTTTTGCCATTGTGTGTCATGCACTATTAAGTTCCATTTCCAAGAAGAGTAGAATCATCTTTGCCTTCAAACCCAAACAGTTCAGGTAAGCAATCCCAGATTTCCAGTTCCGAGGATCTGTTACTTAATTTTATTGTTAAACATTATGTCAATCACTGTTCAATCCAGGGAAAATAAACTATCTATGTATTTTACCAGAAAGAGTTAAGTACAAATATTTAGGTAAATAATCTTAGAAATGGCAGTGTGTTAGTTTGCTAGGGCTGCCACAACAAAAATACCACAAATCAGATGACTTAAAACACAGATTTATTTTCTCACAGCTCAGGAGTCTCGGAGTCAAGATCAAGTTTCTGGCAGGGTTGGTTTCCTCTGAGGCCTCTTTCCCTGGCTTACAAATGTCTGCCCCCTTGCTGCCTCTTCACATGGTTATCACTCAGTGCATGTGTGGCACTGGTGCGTTTCTGTATGTACTAATATCTCCTCTTCTTATAAGGACAATAGTTAGATTGCATTGGGGCCCAGCCTAATGGTCTCGTTTTAAATTAATTACCTCTTAAATACCTTATCTTCAAATATAGTCCCATTCTGTGGTCCCTGGGGTTAGGACTTTGTCATACAAATTTTGGGAGGATGCAATTCAGTCCACAACAGATAGGATACACCAGCTCTAGGTTGTAAATCTAGAAATAGCTTCCAGAAAACCACCAAACTGACTCTCTAGGGATTTAGGAACACAACTGGAACCAAGGAATTCAAGTACACACTATTAAAACTGGCCTCAAAGTATTACCGAACTCAGGTTTGGCTCCTTACCACTCACAAGCCAATAATTCAAGAGGCAAGTCTCAATAGAAAGGAAAGCTGCTTTAGTTAGGAAATCCAGCAGTCTGGGGAGATGTTGGACTTGTGTCTAGGGACCAGCTCCAAAGATTCTGCTCAACCATGACAATTCTTAAAGGAAAAAATGGGGGGAAGAATCTCAGTGAATTATCCAGGCAGGAGGTTGGGTTCTGCAGCAATCTCCATTGCATGCAGACGGGTTGACTCTCTCTTCAGATGGTATCTTGCCCTCCTGATCTGCCTGCAGGATTGCTTAGTGGGCTGTTGCGGGTAAAGAGCTAATTATCTTTAACTACGTAATTCTTCATTCTTATTTCTTTTTATCTAGGAAAAGAATCAACAGGTTAGACAAGGCATGGTGTGCATTCAGGAGAGCATAAATCAGGAGTTAGGTTAAATTGCCCAGTGATCTCATTCCTATAATTAGGTTATTTTAAGGTTAGAGGGGAACAGAAGTGGGCAAACAGGAAAGGGGCAAAAGAGCTGCTTTCAAAAGGATCAGGAAATGACTGAGAAATGCACTGCAATGCTTGTCTGATACCCTACTCAGAACTGGTTAAAATACTTTAAATCCTCATCTCTTTTTAAAATGCCTTTAAAAAAATAATCTTTAGCCTAATTAAATTTCTGATTGCTTCAATTTTCTTGATTCTTAGAGTACAGATAGACAGGTATTATGATTTTGTTTGGTTTTGTCACTGGGTGGTGGACATGCGTTGTAACAAAATAGCTTCAACCGAGGAGGTCAACGGAAGACCCTCACCAGCAATCGGTTCCAAGATAGTAAACAAAGAATTGCAAACTACCATGTTAAACTTAAGCACAAAGCAGAGTTTATTTAAGCATAGGTGCAGTCTCAGAGAGGGAGAGAGAGAAAGAGAGCGGGCTATGTCAGCGAAGTGAAGCAAGCCCAAAGCAAAGTTTATCAAAGCAAAGGTACACTCTCAGAGAGAGAGAGCACGGGCTGTTTCTGCGAATTGAAAGCAGCATTCCCGTGCAGGCTTAAGGGCACTTTTAAGGAGCATTTTGCAGGGAGGAGGGGTTGAGTGACAAGGGATCATTATTTGATTGACAGTTGCGAGCTATGTAACAAGTTTACTGCTTCGCATGCTCTCACCCTTTAATCGCTAAGAAACGCACATTCAGGGGGGCAAAACGACATGTAGATTTTATTATAATTATGATATAATGAGTTTGGGTTTACTGTAGGTTATACGCCTGTCTGGTCTGGGCATGTGCAGCTTGGGGAAGTCCCGTCATGTTACTGTACTCCCTCTTTATCAGGATAAACTGCCCACCACACAACCATAGTTTCACCCATTCTGGGTCTGGTCAAGGGAGAGTCCCCAGATGGCTGGGTGTGAATCCATTTCTTCTTGTCTTTCTCGCCACTGTCTCCTCTGTGCTGCTAATGACTAACTACCTAACAGTTTAATTATTGTCATTAATTGTGTACATATCTTTGTCAGTATATCACCATTTTTCCCATTGACAGTTGCATTAGTCATCAATTATTAGACTTCACCTTTCAAATGTTCATTTTGCAATTATATTTATTGGGCATGTTAAATATAGTGCATTTGTAAAACAAATTTCCCATATTGAAATAAAGTAGGTTTGGCTCAGAACACCTTCATTTTCTTTATTATGCTGACATTTTGAATCTGTAACTAGGTTTTTGTTTTTGTTTTGCATCTTTATTGGAGTATAATTGCTTTACAATGGTGTGTTAGTTTCTGCTTTATAACAAAGTGAATCAGTTATACATATACATATATCCCCATAACTCTTCCCTCTTGTGTCTCCCTCCCTCCCACCCTCCCTATCCCACCCATCCAGGTGGACACAAAGCACTGAGCTGATTTCCCCGTGCTATGCAGCTGCTTCCCACTAGCGATCTATTTTATGTTTGGTACTGTATATATGTCCACGCCACTCTCTCACTTTGTCACAGTTTACCTTTCCCCTCCCCATATCCTCAAGTCCATTCTCTAGTAGGTCTGTGTCTTTATTCCCGTCTTACCCATAGATTCTTCATGACATTTTTTTTCCCTTAGATTCCATATATATGTGCTAGCATACGGTATTTGTCTTTCTCTTTCTGACTTACTTCACTCTGTATGACAGACTCTATCTCTATCCACCACACTACAAATAACTCAGTTTCGTTTCTTTTTATGGCTGAGTAATATTCCATTGTATATATGTGCCACATCTTCTTTATCCATTCATCCGATGATGGACACTTAGGTTGTTTCCATCTCCTGGCTATTGTAAATAGAGCTGCAATGAACATTTTGGTACATGACTCTTTTTGAATTATGGTTTTCTCACGGTATATGCCCAGTAGTGGGATTGCTGGGTCATATGGTAGTTCTATTTGTAGTTTTTTGAGGAACCTTCATACTGTTCTCCATAGTGGGTGTACCAATTCACATTCCCACCAGCAGTGCAAGAGTGTTCCCTTTTCTCCACACCCTCTCCAGCATTTATTGTTTCTAGATTTTTTGATGATGGCCATTCTGACCAGTGTGAGGTGATACCTCATTGTAGTTTTGATTTGCATTTCTCTAATGATTAATGATGTTGAGCATTCTTTCATGTGTTTGTTGTCAATCTGTATATCTTCTTTGGAGAAATGTCTATTTAGGTCGTCTGCCAATTTTTGGATTGGGTTGTTTTTTTTTTGTTATTGAGCTGCATGAGCTGCTTGTAAAGTTTGGAGTTAATCCTTTGTCAGTTGCTTCATTTGCAAATATTTTCTCCCATTCTGAGGGTTCTCTTTTGGACTTGTTTATAGTTTCCTTTGCTGTGCAAAAGCTTTGAAGTTTCATTAGGTCCCATTTGTTTATTTTTTTTTTATTTCCATTTCTCTAGGAGGTGGGTCAGAAAGGATCTTGCTATGATTTATGTCATAGAGTGTTCTGCCTATGTTTTCCTCTAAAAGTTTGATAGTTTCTGGCCTTACATTTAGGTCTTTAATCCATTTTGAGCGTATTTTTGTGTATGGTGTTAGGGAGTGTTCTAATCTCATACGTTTAAATGTACCTGTCCAGTTTTCCCAGCATCACTTTTGAAGAGGCTGTCCTTTCTCCACTGTACATTCCTGCCTCCTTTAGCAAAGATAAGGTAACCATATGTGTGTGGGTTTATCTCTGGGCTTTCTATCCTGTTCCATTGATCTGTATTTCTGTTTTTGTGGCAGTATCATACTGCCTTGATTACTGTAGCTTTGTACTATAGTCTGAAGTCAGGGACCCTGATTCCTCCAGCGCCATTTTTCATTCTCAAGATTGCTTTGGCTATTCGGGGTCTTTTGTGTTTCCATACAAATTGTGAAATTTTTTGTTCTAGTTCTGTGAAAAGTGCCAGTGGTAGTTTGATAGGGATTGCATTGAATCTGTAGATTGCTTTGGGTAGTGGAGTCATTGTCACAATGTTGATTCTTCCAATCCAAGAACATGGTATATCTCTCATCTATTTGTATCATCTTTCATTTCTTTCATCAGTGTCTTATAATTTTCTGCATACAGGTCTTTTCTCTCCTTAGGTAGGTTTATTCCTAGATATTTTATTATTTTTGTTGCAATGGTAAATGGGAGTATTTTCTTGATTTCACACTCAGATTTTTCATCATTAGTGTATAGGAATGCCAGAGATTTCTGTGCATTAGTTTGGTATCCTGCTACTTTACCAAATTCATTGATTAGCTCTAGTAGTTTTCTGGTAGCATCTTTAGGATTCTCTATGTATAGTATCATGTCATCTGCAAACAGTGACAGCTTTACTTCTTCTTTTCCGATTTGGATTCCTTTTATTTACTTTTCTTCTCTGATTGCTGTGGCTAAAACTTCCAAAACTATGTTGAATAAGAGTCGTGAGAGTAGGCAACCTTGTCTTGTTCCTGATCTTAGTGGACATGCTTTCAGTTTTTCGCCATTGAGGATGATGTTAGCTGTGGGTTTGTCATATATGGTCTGTATTATGTTGAGGAAAGTTCCCTCTATGCCTACTTTCTGCAGGTTTTTTTTATCATAAATGGGTGTTGAATTTTCTCGAAAGCTTTCCCTGCATCTATTGAGATGATCATATGGTTTTTCTCCCTCATTTTGTTAATGTGGTGTATCACGTTGATTGATTTGCATATATTGAAGAATCCTTGCATTCCTGGAATAAACCCCACTTGATCATGGTGTATGATCCTTTTAATGTGCTGTTGGATTCTGTTTGCTAGTATTTTGTTGAGGATTTTTGCATCTATGTTCATCAGTGATATTGGCCTGTAGTTTTCTTTCTTTGTGACATCCTTGTCTGGTTTTGGTATCAGGGTGATTGTGGCCTCACAGAATGAGTTTGGGAGTGTTCCTCCCTCTGCTATATTTTGGAAGAGTTTGAGAAGGATAGGTGTTAGCTCTTCTCTAAATGTTTGATAGAATTCGCCTGTGAAGCCGTCTGGTCCTGGGCTTTTGTTTGTTGGAAGATTTTTAATCACAGTTTCAATTTCAGTGCTTGTGATTGGTCTGTTCATATTTTCTATTTCTTCCTGATTCAGTCTCAGCAGGTTGTGTATTTCTAAGAATTTGTCCATTTCTTCCAGGTTGTCCATTTTATTGGCATAGAGTTGCTTGTGGTAATCTCTCATGATCTTTTGTATTTCTGCAGTGTCAGTTGTTACTTCTCCTTTTTCATTTCTAATTCTATTGATTTGAGTCTTCTCCCTTTTTTTCTTGATGAGTCTGGCTAATGGTTTATCAATTTTGTTTATCTTCTCAAAGAACCAGCTTTTAGTTTTATTGATCTTTGTTCTTGTTTCCTTCATTTCTTTTTCATTTATTTCTGATCTGATCTTTATGATTTCTTTCCTTCTGCTAACTTTGGGGTTTTTTTGTTCTTCTTTCTCTAATTGCTTGAGGTGCAAGGTTAGGTTGTTTATTAAAGATGTTTCCTGTTTCTTAGGGTAGGATTGTATTGCTATAAACTTCCCTCTTAGAACTGCTTTTGCTGCATCCCATAGGTTTTGGGTCGTCGTGTCTCCATTGTCATTTGTTCCTAGGTATTGTTCGATTTCCTCTTTGATTTCTTCAGTGATCACTTCGTTACTAAGTAGGGTATTGTTTAGCCTACATGTGTTTGTATTTTTTACAGATCTTTTCCTGTAATTGATATCTAGTCTCATAGCATTGTGGTCAGAAAAGATACTTGATACCATTTCAATTTTCTTAAATTTACCAAGGCTTGATTTATGACCCAAGATATGATCTATCCTGGAGAATGTTCCATGAGCACTTGAGAAAAATGTGCATTCTGTTGTTTTTGGATGGAATGTCCTATAAATATCAATTAAGTCCATCTTGTTTAATGTATCATTTAAAGCTTGTGTTTCCTTATTAATTTTCATTTTGCATGATCTGAAAGTGGGGTGTTAAAGTCCCCTACTATGAATGTGTTACTGTCGATTTCCCCTTTTATGGCTGTTAGTATTTGCCTTATTTATTGAGGTGCTCCTATGTTGGGTGCATAAATATTTACAATTGTTATATCTTCTTCTTGGATCGATCCCTTGATCATTATGTAGTGTCTTTCTTTGTCTTTTCTAATAATCCTTATTTTAAAGTCTATTTTGTCTGAGATGAGAATTGCTACTCCAGCTTTCTTTTGGTTTCCATTTGCATGGAGTATCTTTTTCCATCCCCTTACTTTCAGTCTGGTGTTGAGATGGAGTTCTCTGGGAGATTTTAAGTTTGATATCATGTGGAGCTGGGAGGTCTCTTGTGGACCAGTGTCCTGAAGTTGGCTCTCCCACCTCAGAGGCACAGCACTGACTCCTGGCTGCAGCACCAAGAGACTTTCATCCACATGGCTCAGAATAAAAGGGAGAAAAAGTAGAAAGAAGGAAAGAAAGAGGATAAAATAAAATAAAGTAAGATAAAATAAAATAAAGTTATTAAAATAATAAATAAGTATTAAGAAAAAAATATATTTTAAAGTAGTAAAAAAAAAAAAAGGACAGATAGAACCCTAGGACAAATGGTGAAAGCAAAGCTATACAGACAAAATCTCACACAGACGCATACACATACTCACAAAAAGAGGAAAAGGGGAAAAAAATCATAAATCTTGCTGTCAAAGTCCACCTCCTCAATTTGAGATGATTCCTTGTCTATTCATGTATTCTACAGATGCAGGGTACATCAAGTTGATTGTGGAGATTTAATCCGCTGCTCCTGAGGCTGCTGGGAGAGATTTCCCTTTCTCTTCTTTGTTCGCACAGCTTCCAGGGTTCAGCTTTGGATTTGGCCCCGCCTCTGCGTGTAGGTCGCCGGAGGGCATCTGTTGTTCTCTCAGACAGGACGGGGTTAAAGGAGCCTTTGATTCGGGGGCTCCGGCTCGCTCAGGCCGGGGGCAGGGAGGGATACGGATGCGGGCCGAGCCTGCGGTGGCAGAGGCCGGCGTGATGTTGCACCAGCCTGAGACGCGCCGTACGTTCTTCCGGGGAAGTTGTCCCTGGATCCTGGGACCCGGGCAGTGGCGGGCTGCACAGGTTCCCAGAAGGGGGGTGTGGATACTGACCTGTGCTCGCACACAGGCTTCTTGGTGGTGGGAGCAGCAGCCTTAGCATCTCACGCCTGTCTCTGGGGTCCGCGCTTTTAGCCGCGGCTCGTGCCCGTCTCTGGAGCTCCTTTAAGCAGCGCTCTTAATCCCCTCTCCTTGCGCACCAGGAAACAAAGAGGGAAGAAAATGTCTCTTGCCTCTTCGGCAGGTCCAGACATTTCCCTGGACTCCCTCCCGGCTAGCTGTGGCGCACTAACCCCCTGCAGGCTGTGTTCACGCCGCCAACCCCAGTCCTCTGCCTGCGCTCCGACCGAAGCCCGAGCCTCAGCTCCCAGCCCCGCCCGCCCCGGCGGGTGAGCAGACAAGCCTCTCGGGCTGGTGAGTGCCAGTCGGCACCGATCCTCTGTGTGGAAATTTCTCTGCTTTGCCCTCCACACCCCTGTTGCTGTGCTCTACTCCGCGGCTTCAAAGCTTTCCCCCTCCACCACCCACAGTCTCCGCCTGTGAAGGGGCTTCTAGTGTGTGGTAACCTTTCCTCCTTCACAGCTCCCTCCCACTGGTGCAGGTCCCATCCCTATTCTTTTGTCTCTGTTTATTCTTTTTTCTTTTGCCCTCCCCAGGTACGTGGGGGAGTTTCTTGCCTTTTGGGAGGTCTGAGGTCTTCTGCCAGCGCTCAGTAGGTGTTCTGTAGGAGTTGTTCACGTGTAGATGTATTTCTGGTGTATCTGTGGGGAGGAAGGTGATCTCCACGCCTTACTCTTCCACCATCTTCCCCCTCTCTCCTGTAACTAGGTTTAATTTTAGCTTTATAATACTCCTTCTCAGGTTCACTGTCATTCATTCTATAGATGAATGTCTTAGTTGGAATATTTGTATGAGACATATTCAAATGGAAGATTAGACATGAGATAGGTTGAGGATGGAAACTGTAAAGTATATTTTATAACAGATTAAATATGAGCATGGAGGAAACATAGAAATCCATTAGTATAATTTATATATTTATGGATGATCCTTTCACTTTTTCATTAATTTTTCTACAAGTAATTATATATGTTAATTCCCAAAGTTATGAAAAATAGATTTTACTTAACTACAGCGACTGTTTCACTGAATTCCCTTTTGTTGCTTTGGATTGTTTATCTGAGTGGAATCTATATTGATTGCATTTCTCATTACTATGTTGGTAGAGACTTAGAAGGAAAAACAGATGAATTTGGGATTTAAAAAAAAAGAAACTAAATTGCCTTTGCATAACTGATTGTGTTGTTAAAAAATATTAACCTAACAAATATGTCTATCTCTGTGTCTCCGTATCCACTTTCTATTTCCCTGTTTCATTATACCTTCAACCCAGAAAAGAGGCAAAGTCCACCTAAGTGAGGAGATTCCTGACCCTGATTGGATCATGTTTATTAAGGTGCACTTCTCTGTGTTGAAAAGTCAAGAGCTTTCTTTTGTCCCTTCTAATTTATGCTTGTTAAACAATGATAAAAAATATAAGGCTATTCCTGGATCTATATGGTAAATTAGTTTCTTGCTTACTTCCATTTTTTTTTCTTCTACAAGATATTGTGTACTTTGATATTCTATTCATTTTGGGTTCGTGACCAACTGAAAATTAGAGAGTACTGGAAAATTAGGAATATGTCAACTCTTAGAGGAAAACATAGGCAGAAACTCTCTGGCATAAGCTGTAGCAAGATCTTTTTTGATCTACCTCCCAGAGTAATAAAAAACAAAAAAAAACAAAGGAAACCTAATAAAACTTAAAATCCTTTGCACAACAAAGGGAACCACAAACAAAACAAAAAGACAACCCACAGAATGGGAGAAAATATTTGCAAATGAAATGACTGACAAGGAATTAATCTTCAAAACATACAAACAGCTCATGAAGCTCAATATCAAAAAAACAAACAACACAATCAAAAAATGGGTGGAAGATCTAAATAGATGTTTCTCCAAAGAAGACATACAGATGGCCAAGAGGCACATGAAAAGATGCTCAACATCACTAATTATTAGAGAAATGCAAAGCAAAACTGCAGTGAGGTATCACCTCACACCAGTCAGAATGGCCATCATCAAAAAGTCTGCAAACAATAAATGCTGGAGAGGGTGTGGAGAAAAGGGAACCCTCTTGCACTGCTGTGGGAATGAAAATCGGTATAGCCACTACAGAGAACAGTATGGAGATTCCTTAGAAAACTAAAAATAGAGCTACCATATGATCCATCAGTCCCACCCCTGGTCATATATCTGGAGAAAAACATAATTCGAAAAGATGCATGCACCCCAATGTTCACTGCAACACTATTTACAATAACGAGGACATGGAAGCAACCTAAATGTCCATCAGCAGAGGAATGGATAAAGAAGAGGTGGGACATATATACAATGGGATATTACGCAGCCATAAAACAGAACAAAATAATGCCATTTGCAGCAACATGGAAGGACCTAGAGGCTGTCATACTGAGTGAAGTAAGTCAGACAGAGAAAGACAAATATCATATGATATTGCTTACATGTGGAATCTAAAAAATAATGGTACAAATGAACTTATTTACAAAACTGAAATAGAGTCACAGGTATAGAAAACAAACTTATGGTTACCAAGGGGGAAAAGGGAGGAGGGATAAATTTGGAGATTGGGATTGACATATACACTCTACTATATTTAAAATACATAACTAATAAGAACCTACTGTATAGCACAGGGAACTCTACTTAATACTCTGTAATGACCTGTATGGAAAAAGAATCTTAAAAAAGAGTGGATATATGTATATGTATAACTGATTCACTTTGCTGTACAGTAGAAACTAACACAACATTGTAAATCAACTTTACTTCAATAAAAATTAATTTTAAAAAAGGAATATGTCAAGGTCTTGGCTGAAATTTTTGCAGAGCTTAGCACTGACACCTGCAGAAAGATATGAGATATATACCTTCTAGATAATAATTAAATATTTCATGTTCCTTCAAGCATCTTACAGAAGAACCGGTGATGGTTCAGGAAGAATTCCTGTATTTCTTATCATTTTTGTCAAATTCATATTGAAACCCTATCCTTATCAAATATATCTGTACTGTCAGAGCAGAAAAACGAATATGTGGCAGGATAAGAATCTGGAGATTCGAGTATCATTTTGGCATAAATACCTCTAGAATTGGTAAAATACTTTCCCTAATAATTAGAAATTTCCATTATGCCACAGACACTAGCAAGAAACAGGGGTTAACTCTTGGAGTTAGAAAAGATCACCTGGATAACAAAAGTAGGGAGCAGCTATTTTTTTTTAAATATTGTTCTTGCACTCAGAGGATCATTTTGTCAACACACCATACAGAAGAGGCACCTGCACTTCTTAGGAGTAGGATTCCATCATGTGGTAGATAGTTGCCACATCTTGCTTTCTCAGAATTGAAACTACGTTTTTAGCAAGTCTTCCACGTTGTAAGTCTGGTGAAATCTCTAAGGAGGGAAACTGTCTTTCTCTCCACTTGTCTTAGTTAGTTCTCAGACATGGTCCTGAAGAATCATCACACGTCTCAATACTCACATCTTAGTGTAGTCCCCTCACCTATTAAATGAGTCAGGCCCTGTGATTCACTTTAGCTAAATGTGGCAGAGGCAACCTTGTGCCAGTTGCACGATTTGCCTTATGAAGCCATAAGAGTTTCCACTTTGCACTCCTGGAAACCCTGAGTTATTATATAAAAATTAAGAAACACTACTGGGAGAACACATGGAAAGGCTCCAAAAAGAGGCCATCTGGACACAGCAAAGCTGCACTAAGACTGGGACTCAGGAGTTCAGTGTCTTACTGAGCCCCAAAACCAGCCTTCCCTGGCAACACAAGATACATACACGAAGCCATCTTGGAGCAACCATCTGACCATAGTTACATAAGCGTCTCCAAACAGAAGGGCATAAGGACACCCAGTTGGGCCCCAGTCAAACAACAGAATTATAAGAAATAATGTAATTACAGTTTTTATTAAGCCACTAAGTTCTAGAAAAGTAGGTAACACAACAATAGATAACCAAAAAACTACAGGCTGGCAACTAAGGCCTAGGTGCATGACCAATCTTGGCCAGTTGTTCGCTGTCACTGGGAGAAATCTGTCCTTGTTTAACTGGGTTAATTGAAAGTGACAGCACTGAAAATTCAATTCATATTTAGGTATGGGACTTCAGTATCCCACAAAAAACACTGGCAAAGGAAATATTTTTATTATTACTTGGAGACACCTGGAATATTGTAACATGCAGTGCAGTGAAAGCAGGTTTTTGCAGGAAGCCTTTTTACTTTCACTTAAAGGACGGTAGAAATGCAAGAGCTTTGTATACTGGCTACTTCATTAAGTGAATTAACAAACAAACCTGAAAGCACAAAGTTTTCCCACCAAGAGAATTATAGTATTTAGATAAAAATACTGGGAGTGGGGATCTAGAAAATGTGTGGTGCTAGATACCATATTAACAGATTCTGAGGGCGGTCCACTAAAAAGTAAAGATCATGAATATACATGAAAGAACTTATTTAAATATGTACAAGCAACTAGTTATAGTGTGGTAGGTCTAGCAGCTTTGAATGGTTTTAATTATTTCTTAGGCTAATTGACTAAGACCTGGCCTCGATAGCTATACATAATAAATTAAGTGGCAATGCTAGAAATTCTTTAGTATAATTTAGATGAAGAAACTGTAAGCCTTTTGGGGATTTTACTTCTTGAGTGATATTTACTTGTTATAAATAGCCAATATTACTACTCAGAAGACACTTCTGCTGAGAAAGTTCAGAAGCTAGAGGAGCCTAAGGAAACGTGACAAGGCAATGTAATGAGGTATACTCATTGGCATCCTGGAACAGAAATAAAAAAGGATATAAATAAAAACTGGTGATATACAAATAAATTAAGAACTCTAATAATAATGATGCATCAATATTGGTTCATTAGTTGTTACAAACGTACCATAGTAACGTAAGATATTAACAGTAAGGGAAACTGGGTATAGGGTATTGCAAAAAGCAAGGCTAGATTTTCTTGAAGAGAACCATACAAATATTAGATGTGTATCTTTCTTTTAGCTTTCTCTCAAGGGAATTTCAGTCCATGGTAGCTTTGCACTAAAACAAAAGGATCTGACCCGGCCATAGAATTATAGGACATTATTTGTGAAGTGACGTTAATATCTGTGGACTCAGTAAGTCACCTGATACATTGGTGAGAGATGGGGTTTATAGTGGACTGATTACATAGGCTGTTTTAACATGAATACGTCCCAAAGAAAGCCTAGAAAAAAAAAAACAGACTGAATCTTGTGCTTACTTTCTTTGTAATTGAATTTATATTCAGAATAGTGATGCTTACCAATTGGCAAAACCACTACATTGGATCACTGAATAAATGGCCAATGTATATTTAGATAAGCACATCCAAATAGATGACTTTAAGCTACTGGAGATCTCCCATTCCATCTTAAGAATGTATCCAAAGGCATCTCCTGCTAGGAATCAAAGTTAAAATGCTGCACTACCGGGGCTTCCCTGGTGGCGCAGTGGTTGAGAGTCCGCCTGCCGATGCAGGGGACGTGGGTTCGTGCCCCGGTCCGGGAAGATCCCACGTGCCGTGGAGCGGCTGGGCCCGTGAGCCATGGCCGCTGAGCCTGCGTGTCCGGAGCCTGTGCTCCGCAGCAGGAGAGGCCACAGCGGTGAGAGGCCCGTGTACAGCAAAAAAAAAAAAAAAAAAAAAAAAATGCTGCACTACCAAAAATAAAACAATACCTCACCACAGAAGTAACAGTTACACAAGCAGTAGTGGATGAATACAAAGATATAAAAGAACATGGAAAATTTGCAGGTAAAGAAAACTAGTCCCACCTTCTAATCTCTACAAATGTTGCTCCCAAGCAGGTGAAAATTGTCAAAAATATCAATATTGATTGAAAGAATTTTTTGTAAAAAAAGTAAGAATGGTCTCAAAACAGACATAAAAGATTCCTGATTGACAACAGAAGAGGGTGAAAAATAAGCTAACAAAGTTCAAGAAATATATGGAAGAGAAATAGAAATGATTATAGAAAATGAACCCGTGTAAGAGGCAATACATAAGAAAACAGACACTGCTGAAAATAGAGTAACATAAAAACTAAAACTGAGAAACACAATATTCCATTTTTTAAAGATCAAAAATTAAACATAATTGAGATTATAAATTGACCAGGGTCTATATGTTTATCTAAAATAGACCAGAGTCAGTTTATAAGAAATTGGCATATATGATGATATATCATATATAATTATGATATATGATATCATTATTATAATAATTATAAAGCAAAATTTTTAAATCTAATATTTGGAAACAGTGACTGTATTTTCAGTTGTCCAGAGCCTTGGATTATGTGGGAAGTCCCTAAAGCAGTGAGTGAGTTAACATTGAAGTAAGAAGGGACAGATCTTACTCAGGGGGAAACCACTTGAAACTATTTGGAAGATGCACTTATGGTCCTAAATACATGTCCTGTATCCAATATCTCAAACTCAGATTGCTCAAGATGGTAATCTCTGGATTGATAACAACTTTCTAGTAACTGTTATCATCAGACCATATTATTTGACTACAAAACAATTGAGAAATCAATAAGTAAAACAAAACAAACATGAAAACTTTAAGAATAATCTACTTTTAAAATTAATAAAAGTAATTTTAATAATTCATGAGAAAATTAGATCATAATGAAGATCTGAAAATCCATAGAAAGTAATAATGTAATTCTAGATAACAAAATGTCTAGAATTAAGTCAAAACACATTCATGGATATTGATAGCCTTACATTCTGCATCAGACAGGGTAACAATAATAAGTTCAACATCAAATTTGTAAATTAGAAAAAAAACCTAAATCACTTGAAAGGGAAGATTTAAAGTTAAAACTAGCAATTAGTAAATAAAGAAAAGAACTTTTAAAATTGTGAAGTTAAAGCTACTCTAACTTATTTTGTACAGAATAATAGACATAAAGAAAAAAATACTGAAAGCACAAACAATTCATAAATATAAAGGGAATACGATGACATTTACATCAACAATTAACATATAAGAGAAAAATTATAAACTACTATAAACTTATAGATTTGAAAACTTATTTGAAATCATCAGTTTAGACAAATTCCTAGAAAAATATTACTTACTAAAATTAGCCCAGGACATTAGTTAAGCTTGAATATTTTGGGGAAATTTTAAAAAACTAAATCAACAATAATAACTTTTATAAAATCAAAACACTTAAGGAAGATAGTATTATGAGCATATTTAAAATATAATAATTCTGGCCAATTTTTTTCTATTCTGTAAAGTGGGTAATGCAAAGCACCTGTAAACAATTCACAGAATGTAAAAAGATAAATGGTTCTATTTTTGACTTTCTGGAATAAGCAAAGCTAATCTGCAGTGAAAAAAATTGGATTAGTGGTTGCCTTTGAGGAAATAAGGTCAAGGAGCCTGGGAAAGAGATTAAAGGAACTTTCCAAGGAAATGGTAATGATTTATCATGATAGAAGTTTCAATTATATAATATATGCATTTCTCAAAACTCTCATGAACAGTATACCCAGGATTTGTACATATCTCTGTGTATCAAGTTTACCTAAAAACAAATGAAAAAACATGTAAACAAATATTGAATTCTAGTTACTTTTGTGCATGCTGAACTCTTCAGGATTGAAATGGATTATGTCTGCAACTTCATTTGAAATGCATCAGAAAACAGATTGACAAATGAACAGAAGTATTAGTGGACAGGTAGATAGATAGATGATAAAATTGTATGTTCATTTCTAGAATCTAGGAGGTAAATATATAGGTGCATTATTTCACCTCTGTATGGTTACAATTTTTCATAAGAAAATATTTTAAAACTGTAATGACATATGTTTTATTTATTCGTATGTTTTTTTTCCCCCTCTCTCCCATCAGAGAAATTTATCACCTTAATTTGCTTTCTTAGGCAGTAATAAAATTCTCTAGTTAATCTACTGGTAGATTTAGCTCCTTAATTTGTAACACTTTTCCCTTCTCCTTCCTCTCTTACATTTTGAATGAAGTTGGAAAAATAAGGCAAGATTGATAGAATAAATATAGTAAGCAGTTAACATAAGTGTGTAAAAATAAGACAGAAAACCCTCCATAGTAGAGGTGAAATCACATATTTGGTCCAGGAGTTTGTGAAAAGAAAAATTAAATGAGTCCCAATTAAACCTAGCATGAGGCTTAGTAGACCTGGTGTTTATTTTTTCATTAGAGATTGGAAGAACACACTCCTGGGAATAGAGTGTTTTAAAGGAAGGTCCTTGTTTTCATGTTAATTAAAAATCAGAACTAACCTCAGACTGAGTAAAGAAATAGCAATTGCTTTTTTAACATGGGCAAAGCACCAGAAAGAGCTTCATGGCATTTAATTGCTATGTGTGAACTTGAAGTTAATAGTATTTCACTCTAATAATTTATCTGTACTAAAAAAGCCTCATAAGCATTTATTGCCTGCTGGGCTTAGGTATCAAAACGATTCTCTGGGTCACAAATTTTGGTTATGATTTTGTGTTTTCTTTATTAACTGTAAATAAAATAATAAAACACATTTTTCTAAAAACACGATGGTTCAAACTTATATAAACAAATCCTTTCCAAAATTGTAAATAAATCAATTTTGTCTACTTAAAATTTTCATTTATTTTCATATAGAAACCTTTATTTTGCCATTGAAATTATAAAATCCATTGCAATGCATTTTCAAATAGGGATCAAAAATAATGTAAATATATCCTTTTCTGAGAATAATGTGGCTGCATTGCAAACTTTGAAAGAAATAAAAATAAAACTTTAATATAAAAATATTTTGTTATATCTTTTTCAAATAATTTGTAAGAATCATATAAGTAAACTGTGTAGAGAACAAATACAATAAATTTCCAATCTAAAACCAGAATGTTTTACAGAACTTTGATTTAATGCATGGTAGTCTACTAAATATTTTAGATTAAGAATCATATATTTTAAAAATTATTACAAAAAGTAAAGCAATCTGAAAGATTTAAAAAAATATTACAGACTCATAAAATTTTTTTTATGAAAAATAACATTTATTATGTATTCATTATAAAAGTAATATGTGCTTATTATAGAAAAAGTTAAAACATAGAAAAAAGTAATGATGAAAATAAAAGTCAAGTATAATACTACCATCCAAAAATAACCACAGTTTACAGTTTGATGTTGGTTCTTCTATTCTTTTCTTCATATTTGTAGTTACTAAATTGGTATTATACTCTATACACTTTTTTTTCCACTTGTTCTGTTTCATTAACGAGTCTTCAGAAACTTGATATTAATAATTAGACTATTCCATTGTGTAGATATACTATTGTTTATCTAACTACTCATTTATTATTAGATATTTATAGAGGGAGGGGTTCCCTAAGGTTTGTCTCTAAAAATAAATGATGGTCATGTTTGTTTTGGGAATCCCAAACCCCCTGGCATTCAAAGCCCTTCACAATTTAACTCCACCCTGTCTTTCCATCCTCAGCTGCCTAAGTCTCCAGTGCAGGGCAGATGTTTAGCTTGTGTAAACGGATGGAGCTGTCCTGTTTGTAAAAATACTAAAATACTTCAGCAGAGGGTTAAATTGCTAGGAAGCCATCTCTGCTGTCCTGAGCAGCAAAATGTTTAGACATCTATATTAAGGGAGGAAAGCATTGGTTGAATGAGTAAAATCACTTCTAGGGTCCTGTTGTCTGTTCCAGAAACAAAACAAGAGAATTTCAAAGTAACAAATTAAAGTAGATTCTATAAAATATATTTCAGAAACAATAACTGACTTTCAGACTAGAGGTTTATAAAATTAGACATTTTTACAGATGCCATCTTTGCTGAAGTATTAATTAATTATAAAAATCATATGGGAAACATGTATTAAAAACTGGTTTGCCCCTATGTACAGCACTTAAAACAGTATAAACTCCTAAATTTAAGACTCCAATTTTAAAGGCTAAGGTACTAAAATGTGGCTGTGCTTTGATACAGCAATATTTGCATAAGGATAACTTTAGTGAGCTTTATTGAAGAACTAATGAAATTTGAAGTTTCTGTGTCCCAAAGTATGATTATGTTACAAATGCTAAAATAAAAAAATATTATTATTTTAAATAATACATAATCGCATAATACATAGATAATAATACATAAAATCTTTGGCTTTCAATTTTAGGATTTTTAGAAAACAATTCCTGAAGTAAAGATAAGTGCTCATTCTTATTTGGTGAGTACAAACCCAAGACACTGAGAATGAGGACAAAAGAGGAGAAAAATAGAGAAAGAAGGAGATCAGTTGGATGCTGGGATAGACTCCCCTGCACAGAAGAGCCAGGTATTCTAGGCTATTCAGCCAAGTAAGATGTTATCAAACAATTTGTATTCATAATCTATACCTCAGATCAGTTCACAGGTGGTAGAAAAGAGAAGGGATTTATCAACCTAGTTCTTTCCTCTCTCCTAATTCTCATGGTCAAGATTCATCTTATGGACTGACAACTTTACTGCAATTTAAAGTCTTATTGTTTGGCTCCTCTGCTTACCAGGCAGGAAGTCAGTTTCTATCTCCTTTATTGTTTCCTTCGGAAAACAAAGACTCTGGGCATTGGTTGGTCATCTGGCTGCACCTGAGAAGCAGGGTTCTGCACCAGAGGGCAAGCAGAGTCCATCAGCACTGAAATCACCTGAGACACAGTAGGCAGCTGAGGGTTTACTGGAGGGACCTCGGCAATCTGAAGAGGCTGATAATATATACTGTTTGTACCACTCAGATCCAATTGTTTGTCTGCATTATAACAAGCTTCCACAGTACAACTTAGTGTCACTATTTTTTGTCAGTACAAAATATACTCAGTTTTCCAAAGAGGATAGATCACAGAGTCTCTTTCAAGGTGGCTCTAAGTCACAATCCCGTGTAAAATTTAAGGTTATAGAAAAACAAAAGCACAGTCCCTGCTGACCCAGCTGGTCTCAAGGTTATAACAGATATGTATCATTTTTCTTCCACCAAACCGTTCTAAATATCCCTCACCTCCTGCCAATGCTGTGACTAGTTTAGTTTGCTTACCTGTTGGAGAGATTGAGGTCTTCAATCTCCAAAGTGTCTGAACTTTTTAATTCCTGCTAGTGTCTGGATTTTTATAGTGCCCAGGGACAGTTACTACCTGACTGGGAGACACAAAAAGACATCTAAGTAAATTCTCTGGATTCCAGAGTGGTCCTTCTTACCCTCATTATGTGGTAGTAACCTTAGTTTTTTGTGGCAATGAGGATTGATTGTTTTAGCAAGTATTTTTTTTTCCTTTGCTTATCCACTATCGTGAGGAACCCAAAGTAGCAGAGTATTGCACATATTCCAGATCAATGAATCACTTGCCAGTCCTCTTATGAGGTGTTCCCTCCCCTCCATGAACAGTTTTTGTAACCTACAGACCCAAGTTCTTAAGAATGGAAAGCACAAATGCCAGACATGGAAAACTGTGTTTGACAGTGAGATAAGCTAATCATTCTTACACTTTGGTCTAGAAAACCATGTGTAATAGCAATTGGAGACACAATATAATTTATTGTTTGTTTTAGTTCAGTGCATCTATCTCATTCTATATAAAAGACTGCACATGTTTAAACTCTTTAAAATACTCTTCATCTGAGTCTTCCTCTATCTAGCCAAATGTTTCCCTATTGGTATGCACTGAAAGTTAATTCTATAGTTAGAAGTCTATTGTTACTACTCCCTTGATATAAAATTTTCCTTTTGTTCTGAGAAAATTTTATAGCATACCATGCTGGTATTTAAGGCATTTTGTAGGACTTCAGATTTTAGTGTTGGTAAACCATATATATATATATATATATATACACACACACAGACATATATTAGGCAATGGCAATAGGTAAATCAAGCTCAGTGAAAGGGAGCCTGTATGCTTTAACCCACGCAGACCCCTTGCCTTCTCATCTGAAACACTCTATCTTTGGCTTATAGAGCAAGCACAGGTATAGGCAAGAAGAGAGGCTGGCTTGCTTGTTTAAACCTGCTTGGTGTGTACAGCCTCTGCAGTGCATACTCTCTAGTGGGCTTGGATTTGAGCCATAAAGATCATCATTCATTATATACACCCTGAGAGCTCTATTCATGTATCTTTTCCCCAGAACTCCTTGGTTGTAGCTAGATCACTCTTGATGAGAGGAAGTCCATATGGTTTACTCCCCCTACCATTTGCTTCTTGGAATTTTGAGAAGTGAGGTTTTGGCATCTGTTTTGTTTTGTTTTGGATGTGCCACTAGATGGCAATCACAGTTGCATTTCTGCCATGCCATATGGTGCAGACACCTGGGGGTTTGATGATCCAAAATATCTTGTATAACAAACTATGTGCAATATAATTACCATGGACAAGGATCTCATGCAATATCAGAAATTAGCCACAAAAATTCCAACATCACATATTATCACAACTCTATAACTAATTCTCAGCCTAGACATAGTTTTTAAAAAATCATTCTCCTTATATCATGTTTTAGCTGTAAAATTTTATAATTGTTATAAAATTCTAATGTTTCCTTTGAAAGAATTTATAACATGATGGTGATATAAAGATTCAATTTGAATTAACTTTTATGAGTTTTGAGTCAATAATATTTCTAAAGTTGAGGTTTGCTAACTGCTTTTGAGTACTTGTCATAATACTCCTAATGAATATCTTCATGGTTATGACATAAATCAATTACATTTTAGTAAAGGGATGTTTTCATTTTGATTATAAAGTATCACCACATGTAGTAGATTAAATTATTGTTCTTAATTTCAATTCACTGCAGTAATATTATGCACTGATTATGGCATCCTAGTGAATGGGATTTTATTTTCTGCCTTTGAAATTAATATTTTTCCAAAACACAAACACACTTACATATATGTGTGTATGTGTATATAAATATGTATACACACATATAAAAAATTTTAAGATTTTAAGACTTTATTTTTCAGAGCAGGTTTAGAATCACCAGAGTGGTGCATTTGTTACAGTTGATGAACCTACATTAGTACATCTCTATCACCCAAAGTCCATAGTTTACATTAGGGTTTACTCTTGGTGTTGTACATTCTATGGGTTTGGACAAATGTATAATTAATGACATGTATTCATCATTAGAACATTATGAACACTATTTTCACTACTCTGAAAATCCTCTGTGCTCCACTTATTCATCTCTCTCTCCCCTCAAACCCTGGGAACCACTAAACTTTTTACTGTCTCCAATGTTTTGCCTTTGCCAGTATGTTATATAGTTGGAATCATACAGTATGTAACCTTTTCAGAATGACTTCTTTCTTAATAATATTCATTTAAATTTCCTCTGTCTTCCAGTGGTTGGGTAGTGCCTTTTTCAGTGCTGAGTAATACTCTAATGGGTGGATGTATCACAGTTTATTTATCTATTCACCTATTGAAGAGCATCTTCATTGCGTTCAAATTTTGATAATTAAGAATAAAGCTGTTATAAACATTTGTATGCAGATTTTTGTATGGATATAAGTTTTTAACTTTTGGAGTTATTGCTGGATTGTATGGTAAGAGTGTGTTTATTTTGTAAGAACTGTCTTCCAAAGTGGCTGTACAATTTTACATTCCCATGAGCAATAAATGAGAGTTCCTATTGCTCCATATTCTAACCAGCATTTGGTGTTGTCAGTGTTTGGGATTTTGGATTATTCTAATAGATGTATAGTGTTATCTCATTGTTGACTTAATTTGCATTTTCCTGATGACGTGTGACATGGAGCCCTTTAGATATTTTTATAATGCAATCAAATATAACCGAAATGTGATTTCAGTGGTTTACTAAAAAGAATCTTCTTAGGAAAAAAATGTAAATGTCTTAAAACACATGAGCTTTAATGGGTTCATGAAATGGCTCTCAGACCTAAACTCACCCACAAATAATACACAATATTCACAAAATAAACTCAAAATCACTGGGCAGCCCTGGCAGCTTATAAGAAGGGGTGGACCCCTTTCTTTTAAGAAAAGACCTATATAAATTTATATGCAAGCTCAATTAAAATAAAATTACCTAATTTGTTTTTTAAGCCAAAAACTGGTACTTATTAGATGATTTCAGTCATATAAAATTATAAAAAGTACTGGAGTATGTTTACTATATTTCTCTAAGTGTAAAAATATTGTTCTTTTAAATTTTAACATTGTGATCATAAATATCAATTACAACGTAAGCTTTAGCACATAAAGAATTACTTTTAGCTTGCCATCTAATTTATCTATATGAAATAAAAAATTATCTGATGATACCAGACAAATAAAAATACCTATACTTAACTCATCATGATACTGAAAAAAGCAATGATGTTAAACAAAAATAAATAAATTTAATATTACACACCACACAAAATTTTACATTCATTAGTGTTAATAATTTTATAACTTAGAGTTGTTCCATAAATACTAGAACTGAAATCTTTGACTGTCAAGTTTTAAATTACATTTGTTATGCACATGGTTTCAAGTCAAAATATTGCAAATACTTGAGTGATTTGCGTTTGACCAGTATAGGAATGCACATAAGTCTTTCTAAGGAAATAAATTAAAAATTAATTTATAGCAATTCAAAGTAGAGACCACATAAAATCAAAATGAACCCAGAAACACTGCTGATCCAAAATGATAGATTATGATATATCCACCTGACAGCGCAGAAACCAAGCCATCATGAATAAATATAAGAAGAGTCTTGAACAGCTTAATAAATTCCTGTAAATCACTGCCTCAACTCCGTTTACTGTGTCAACAGCAACAAAGATACACACATTGGTAAATATGATGGAACTTAAATTCTGATGATGAGGAAAAGATTGAATAAGATTAGCAACCATAGTACATAGACTTCTTTGTGAAAAATTTTGGAGCCACACTTATGTATAGAAATAATTATTTCTTCTCTTTATAATATGATGTGTGTAAATTTTGACATTCAGATGTTTATGATTTTGAAAATATTTTCATCAGAGTGTCTAACTGTGTGTGTGTGTGTGTGTGTGTGTGTGTACAATCTGTCAAGAACTTAAATGTTCATTCACATATGAGTCTGAAAACAAAATTTCTAATTAGTTTAAATGCCCAGGGATTGTGAACCTAAAATAGTGTTGAGCAGTGAGGAAGACTACAATAAAACGTGTGCATTTGTGGAATAAAAGTTTGAATTATTGACAATAAATTAATAAATATATAAAGGAATTTTTCAGACAATTTCAACTCTAATTTTTAAAGCATATGTTATTCAGAAATTTTGAATAATATATTAATACACAATTACTTAGTTTTGCTTCCTTTTTTCCCCTCTTTTTAAGCCCATTGATTTCAATGGGCTTCTCAGAGATTCTAGACACAGAAGTAAGGTGGCACCCAGGTCTCCTTCTCATCCTTATTTTAACCAGAATGTCTTCCTAAAATATTTCATTTGAGGAAATCCCTAAACTATTTAATTTTAAAAGCTGTTTTTCCCTTTGCGCTAAAAAGAAATGAGCTATCAAGCCATGAGGATACATGAAGTAATCTTACATACACATTACTAAGTGAAAGAAGCCATTCTAAAAAGGCTACCTACTGTATGATCCAACTATATGACACACTGGACAGGCAAAACTATGGAGACAGTAAAAAGATCAGTGATTGCCAGGGCCTGGGGAGGAGGGAGGGAAGAATAGGTGGAGGACAGAGGATTTTAGAGTAGTGAAAATAGTCTGTACCATAGTATAATGATGGACACATATCATTATACCTTTGTCTTAACCCATAGAATGCACAGCACCAAGAGTGAAAGGTAATGTAAACTATGGAGTTTGAGAGATAACGATGTGCCAAGGTAGAGTCATCAATTGTAACAAATGTATAAATCTGGTGGGGAATGTTGATAATGTGAGAATCTATACATGAGTGACGGTAGGGGTGGTTAGGAATTCTGTGCCTTCCCCTCAATTTTGTTGCGAACATAATACTGGTAAAAAAGAAACTCTATTAAAATAATAATACTATACAGAAATTTTCCTTTATTTAAAAAAGAGTTTCTATTAGATTTTGAATTTGCTTTTAATGTATGTATTAACATTCATTTCTCAGTTTAGTGTTTCCTATTCTGGATAACTCTCTGTTCTTTTTTGCAATAAATGTCACTTAATATTGAAGATGATGTATAATTTTTGTCATCTTTTTATTGCATACTTCAGTAGATTTTTTAAAAAATATTTACTTCCTGCAATTCTCTGGCATAATGTATTCTTTCACTTGTAATGTTCACTTTAGTAACAGATTGTTTGTATGTTTATTTTTCCTTTTTTATCCTACATTAAGGTAAATGTTTCAAACTTTTAATCTTCAGACATAATTCACACATTTCTCTTAGCTCTTCTCACTGTACACCACAGACATAATTTACATGATATCTTTAACTCTCCTCATTGTATACCTGGATGAATTTCAGGTTTTTAAAAAAAAAATCAGGTTTAGATATTGAGTGAAGATAGATATGCCCATCTCAGACCAATATCTCATGTTCATCATAAATGTTAGTATTCTTCAGACCTCAATCGTCAGTCACCTTATCTTTTCAACTTTTTTAATTTTTTGTCCTCCCAGGCTGATTTCATCCACATGATTTTTGTTTCAACAGTACCCATAAGCTGATAAAATGCACACATATATTTCTATTTAATTCCTTTTAGTTTTTCCTGAGTTCTAAACCACATATAATTGCTTAAATATATCTCAATTTGGATGTCTCTTGAGCAAGCCAACAATTTCAGCATGCCAAAATATTAGCTCATTTTCCATCTAAATAAGAACTTCTTTTCATTTAATCAATATTTATCAGTCTGCTCCTTTACTCTCCTTCTAAATGCAAACTGGTTTATCAGTTATCACTTCTTAGTGGAAATTTGACAAATTCCTGACTTTGCCTTGGATCTTTTGACTATTCAAATCATTTCTGGAAACTGGGGTTTCTAAGTCACAATAATTTTTCTGTTGTTAACATTCTTTTCTAAAGGAAATTAGATTCTCTTTGATATAGTTTGATTTTCCTCAATTCACTCTAGAAGTCTCTGTCTCCCATCAATTTACTTTATCTCTAAACCCTCCTTAACTATATCTTCACCAGGAGCTCCTACTACATGAAATAAATTAATGTTCTTCTAAAGTCATTTTCTCTTATGCCTCAACATCTGTAAATGGCACAGTTTCTGACATTTCTTTACATTTACCCCAAATTAAACTCTTCATCCTCTTAGAAGTATTTTCTAAATCTTATCTTTCTTTCTTATATCTGGATATATATATATATATATATATATATATATATATTATACACACATATAGATATGCATATATATCTGGCTATATATATACATAAATATGCATAAATTATATACATATATATAAATTATAATGTAGCTGATATTTACTTGTTTTCTCTGCCACTACCTGGAAGATAGATAATGTGTTTTTAAATCCTGGATTCCTAGCATTTAGCACAAGTGTGTCTGGAGACACATCATACTTTTTATAAGGGAGTTTAATAATTGAATGCTTAAATTTCTAATATATGTATGATATATAGATGATATTAACAAATAATTAGTAACTTATCTGATATTCTTTAACCTTAAAGTGAGATAAAAATGTAAAGTGCATAACTTTGTATAATTTATATTAAATTTCTTAGATGACCTCACATGTCTGCCTACAAAAACTCATCCACCAAAAATAAAAATTATGTATAGTGTATAGATAGTGGGTTTTGTTTCAAATTAAATATTAAAGTTAATCATAATTTTATGTTGTAATAAGAGAACACAGCTAGACAAATGTTTTTTATATTTAATTTGTCTTAAGACACAACTATTGAGTCAATAGGATTTTTTATTTTTCTCATTTCTGGTTGCACAATAAAAAGAACGTTTATGTTACTGAGTCCAAGCTCATGCTGCTCACGACATGACAGGCCAATAAACTGAGAGACGATGTGTTGGGGTAAGGAATAGTGACTTTATTTGGAAAGCCAGCAGACCAAGAAGATGGTGGACTAGTGTCCCAAAGAAGCATCTCACCAGAGTTAGAATTCAGGCTTCTTTTACACTAAAAGGGGAGGGGGTGTGGCTGGTCGTTGCAGACTTCTTTTTGCTGGCCAGGTCCTGGAGTGGATCTGATAATCCTTTGTTCTTGCAGCTGTCCATGTAGGTCTGGTCACCATGTTTCTGTAAAGCTCCAGCAAGACAAATGTTATTTCTGTTCTGCCACTTTTTATCTCTATATGCATGAAAAGTTTTATGGCTTTAAAGGTCAAGCCTGGGAGGCAGAGCCTTGAGAAAGGGCTATTATGTATCCTTCAGGCTATAGGCAATATTCTTTGACTGATTGAAGAGACCAAGGTGCTGAGCCTGCATGACTAAGCACAGGCAACAGAGCACAAAGGTTAGAGCTAAAGTAATAGATCCAATATGGAGTCACCTTTGTTCTTCTCTGTTATATTGAGACTGAAAGTTGCAACTTCTAATGATATAAAAGACTGCCATGTAAGTGACTAGTGAGCAGCTGGTTGTGATTTGACTGAATAAATTTGATGTGTTTAGCAATTAAATAAACAACCAGATACCTGAACTAAGGTTGCATCAGCTGTAATTGCAGTCATCAAAGTTATGATGATGGCTGAGATCCTATATTACTTTTCTGGTTCTTCTTAGACTGGGGAAGACAGTAGATTATCTATGATACAGGGAAGCTTGGAAGAATAAAAATATTATTCACAAAGAACAAGGTGTGAGAATTTGGGGTGGGCACACCGAATGATAAAAATCAATTGAAAATATTTTTATTCAATTATTTGTTTATGCATTCTCATTTCAGTTATTCAATAACTATAAATTAGAAAACTATAACAGATGTTCAAGTTTAAGAAAATATTAATGTCTTAGTGTTTATTGACCATGTATATATTCAGTACATTAACAAAAACCACTTGGAATACACTGAAAAGAAAAAACAACTTAGATATAGTCTCCTTGAGTTTAAAACATTCTTAACATATTATATTTGCATTTAGTAGTTAAAAAATATTATAAAAAGCTTATCAGGTAGTCAGATTTCTACCTCTTAAGAAGGTAGGAAACTTTTATTGCTGCTTTTTCCTTCCACAATCCAATATTTGAAGATGCCATAGGCGCCAAAAAGCAACTAATAATGAGAGCTTAATTTAACCCCCTCCAAAAAAAAAGAAAAAGAAAGAAGGGAAGAGAGGGAGGAAGGAAAGAAGAAAGAAAGAGAGAGACAGTGAAGGACAAAAGGGGGTGGGAGAGAGACAGAGGTGGGTGTGAAGGAAGGAAACAAGGAAGCAAGGAAGGAAGGAAAGAAAGTCAGATCCCATTATGAGACTCCATGATTTGTTGCTCAAAGTGTAAGAGGAAAAGCTCCCAACGATAAGAAATTAAGAGAAATGTTTTAGTTATATATTTTATTTTCTCGACATTGTGCTTCTACTCCATCACTACTGCAAAGCAGAAATGTAGCAGCAACAGTATGTGATGGAGTGGAATCGTCACACCAAGCCAACTCACAGAGCATGGCAGGCATGGGAGCTGATAAGAGACACAGGCCCACTGTTCAGCCCAAATGCATTTTCTCCTTATCTCTAGGATACTGCAGCTCAAGAGAACTTTTGGAAAGAGCAGTTCCTCTCACAGAGCACAGGGAGAGTTTATTCTTTGGTTTGTGGGTGGGAGGGAAAAACAGCAAGTGGTTGAGCCAGACTTTAAAATAAGAGCATCTAAACCAAACTAAAACCCACAAAAATATTCTCTGCTCTGTCAGCAGCCATACTAACCAGGACCTGAGCTCTAGGCCCTCATACATAACCCACTGAGAGAGCATATAGCCCCAGAGAAATACGAGTCTAATGGTTAAAAATACCAAGCAACTCAACTGGCCTAAAAGAAACACCACAAATGAAACAACCTATAACAAATAAAGCAGAGTCATGTACCCAGGACAAGTTAGTATTGCAAATAAATTTTCATGTATTCCCAGCGTTTAGAAAAATTAGAAAGTAGGATTAGAACATCCAAAAGATGAAGGAGAAAGTACTGGATAAGAAAAGATAAAAATGAAGTCAAAGAATTACCAGAGAAGGTAATGGGTGGGTTTAATATCAGAGTAGACACAGAGGATAAATGAATGAAGTGGAATAATAGGCCGAAGACCTATCCTAGAAAGTATAGAGGAGAGAAAAAGAGAGGCAATATGCATCAGAAAGCTTAGGTGACTGGAGTTTAGACTTAACATTAATATATTGTAAAATATTAATGGCAGAGAAGAAATAATTGAAGAAATGACTAAAAATTGCCTATACTTAGTAAAGATATTAGCCCTCAAAATGTAAGAGCTAATGTATTTCTAATAGGTAATAATAAAACATCACTGAGCCACACTACAGTGAAAATTAATAATAAAAAAATTGGAGAAAAATCATTAAGCCTCTAAAGAAAAAATAGGTCATATAAAGTAACTAGAATCAGATTGAAATAAGATTGATCAACTGCAATAATGAATATAAGATGACAGTAGACTAGTACTTTCAAAGTAATACTGGAAAACATCTTCAATTTTTTATCATGCAAAATAATTATTTAAATCTGAAAATAATATAAAGATATTCTAAGTCACATAAGATCCTCTTGAAAACAGAAAAGCTTGGAGAAAATCAGTCATAAAAGAAATGTGCCTACAAGAATGCAGTTGTGAGAAAAGTAAATAATAGATTCATTTTCTAGTCACAAAAGTAAAATAAAATAACAAGAATATTTATAAACACACACACACATTGATAATATTAAGACATTGAAAGAGTAACTTTTCAAAACCCAGCCTCTCCTCTTGATTATTTAAAGTACCATTTTATAGAATATAGATGACTAAAAATGCTCGCCTATGCAGACTTAACCTACCTGGGTGGGAGGGGGAGAGGGGTTAGCTGGAAAACATGTCTGACCATTGAGTTGAAAGGTGAGGTTTATCCAGAAAGATCCTTACTTTGCTAATAGAGTAACCCCTGCCTGATTCAAATGTTCTTTTTTCACCTGAAATGTAGGCAAATTGGGAAAATTATGTCAGTCATATTAAGACTAGGGAGCAACAAAGAGTTGGACTTGTGAGATGTACTCACAAGTACGAAATAATTAAAATATGGAAAGTGTCTGGGTTCTGCTATTATCACTGAACTATTCTGTTTTCTTCCCTTCAGTTTTACTATTACATGATGAACATAAATTCCTCTCTGTTTATGCCACTGTAGCAGAGATTTTTTAAAATTTTCAGCTAAATGCATTTTACATTTTAAAAATATCAATGTATCTAAGCCAGAAAATAAGACAATAAATACTATTTTTAAAAAAAGATAATAAAGAGAACCATGAAATAAAATGGCAGATACACCCTCATTATAATACTTAACACAATAATAAATGTGCTTAACTCACATACCCAACAATATAGGTGAAGTTTCTATGATTAACAAATATAAACAAAACCAAAAAATAACTTTTAAAACTTACAAACATGATCTGCAATTTATTTTCTATGAAGCACTTTAATGGTTACATGTGGAAATATAGGATGGTAAAATATTTAGAGAACTGGAAAAAGATGCAGTAGATAAAGATGACTGCAAAGAAGAGCAACTTTAATCAAATTTAAAGCTAAATATCTTAATTGACAAAGAGGAACATTTATAGATATATTCAAACTTTCATCCAACTTTTATTTTTTCACTTCATGTCATCCTGACTTGTTTGAAAACTTGAAGATACAGAGGCCATAATGTAAGCTACCATCCCCATTAAATTTGCATCTGATGGTATTCCTAGCTATGACTGGATGTAATAATAATACATGGAATATTTACTTGAGCACTGGTCCTATTCCTTCCAAAGGGCTTTTCTCCTGCAGTTGTCTCTTCACTCTTCATTTCTTCCCTTTCTATAAAATAATTGTCATAGAAACTCCATGAAATATTGCAGTGCATATGGTAAATGACTGAGGTAGCACTCAGAATCAATCTTTACCTCCTTCTAGTGTAAATTCCAAAACTAGAGAGGCTGAGATACTAAACATTTTATTTCCCAGAGCCCTTGTAAGTGTTCTGGTTAACAGGTAGGTTCTACCACCTTGCTGCATCATGAGAAATTTGGAAGCAGCACTGGGATAAGAGTGTGTTCTCTAGCTCTTTTACTGTCAGGCAAGCAAAGTCATAGAAAAATTGGAGGTATTTGACAGCAAAGTGTCCACGATGTCATTAGCTTAGTCTGGAGACTAGCTTCATTGCTGTTACCTGGTGATTGCAGGAGTGGTGGTTGCTTCGTAATCGATAAATACCAACTACCTTGAAGTCAGTAGTTCCAGTGGAGGACTTAGGATTCCCTGCATTTAGGGAGGGGACTGTCTGGGAAGAAAATTCGCCCCAAATATTTCAAATGAGCAACTGTAAATGGATTAATAACAGAGGTGT
This sequence comes from Lagenorhynchus albirostris, assembly GCF_949774975.1. NCBI lineage: Eukaryota > Metazoa > Chordata > Mammalia > Artiodactyla > Delphinidae > Lagenorhynchus > Lagenorhynchus albirostris. The sequence goes on from NC_083097.1 coordinate 17,670,478, forward strand.
GGGCAGGGGTAAGGGAGCACCGAAGGGATATTGATGTGCCCAGCATTAGTTATGTCACGTGAGCTGAGGGGGCAAGGTGAATACAGAATGTTACTGTAGCCCTGGGAGAGCTCCACCTGGGGAGGAAGCTCCACCTGGCAAGAGCTGATGTCTTCTACTAGATTGATGTTGTTGTTTCAATGTCTAATTACATGTCTCTTTAGTCTTAAAATCGTTGTGTAGTTTTTCTATTTTCTGCCACAAAATCCTAAACCCCTAATTATAAAATTGCTGTCTTGATTCCACATCCTTACTGCATCATTTCTATGCAACTCTTTACTGCAGCTGAAAAGTTTACACACTCCCTGTCTCCATTTCTTCTCTAATTTTCTATTTGACTCAATCCACAAGGAGTCATCCCTACTCTTTCACAACCTCACCTTTCTTCAGATCAGGTTCTTGTCAAAGTCACTAGTGGCTTTCATTTTGCCAGAAACAATGATGAAATTTTAGTTCTCGTCTCTCTGAACCCTTGAGTAGAAACTTTCCATAACACTCTGTTGTTTCCTCCACTATTCATGAATTCACATAATCCATCACTGAATAACTTTCCTCATTGCAATCTCTACATATCTGAGACCTTCCCAGTTGCAGTTCTCAGACCTCTTCTCTTCCTTGTCTTTGCTTGCTCTTCAACTAATCTCATTTGGTCCCATGGTTTTAAACACAATCTCTATTCTGATGATTCACAAATTTATATCTCCAAACCTTCTTCCCCTTACATTTCAGACTTATATAGAAGTGTCTTCTCAACATCTATATTTGTATATCTAATGATTATTTCAAATGTAATGGGCTTGAAGCAACTTGATCTTTCCACAACTACCCAACTTTCTAAATGGTATTTCCACCTTTTCTCATGTTCAGGCAAAAATATTTAGAGTCATCCCTGATCTCTTTCTCTCTCATACTTAATAGAAAATATGCCAGGAAATGCTGCTGGGTCTATGTTTAAATTCATTCAGAGGCTCTCCACCTGTCACTATATTCACAGCTAGCAATTTGACCCAAGTAATCATAATAACTTTGCCTGGATTACCAAGACAAATTCCTCTACTGTCTCCCCATGTTTTACCAATCTTACCCTTTATTCTTCATATAGAATTCAAAATGGGCCTTAAAAGTTGTAGGTTAGGTTGTGTTATTCCTCTACAACAAACACTCTAAATGGTTCATATCTCACTCAGAGGAGCATCCACGTCATTCATTCCACAGACTAAAAGCCCTACATAAACAGCCAGCTATTTCTTTTCATATTCCCCTACCTTATCCTGCCCCAGCCAGGAGGGGCTTCTTTATTTTCCTTAAATACCAAACTTGCATTTGTCTCACGTACTTAGTACTTGCTATTCTCTCTGCTGGACTATTCTCCTAGAATATGTCTCGTTCACTTCTTCACATTTTTTCTCAATATCCTATGTCAAATACCATTTTGCTTTTGATCTCCATTTCTTAAATTGCCTGTATGGTCACTTGGTATATTGTTTTTGTTGTTCTTATGTGTTTGTGTGTGTGCATGTATGTATATATATATTTCTTTGATGCCTCTCCTCCAGCAGTAAAATGCAAACTCCATGAAAACAGACACTTTAATTCAGGGCTCATAGTAAGCAGAATTCTAAGATGGCTCCTAATGATACCCACCTCTTTATTTCCATGCCCTGTATAATCTCTTCTCATTAGTGCAAACTGGGCCTAGTGACTTGCTTGTAATGAATAGAGTGTAACAAGAGTTATGGGATGTTACTTCTGAGATTAGGTTGCAAAAGACAGTTGATTTCAGTGTACATCCTATGGTTTTTTTTTGTTGTTTGTTTGTTTTTTTGTGGTACATGGGCCTCTCACTGTCGTGGCCTCTCCTGTTGTGGAGCACAGGCTCCGAACGCGCAGGCTCATCGGCCATGGCTCAAGGGCCCAGCCGCTCTGCGGCATGTGGGATCTTCCCGGACCGGGGCACAAACCTGTGTCCCCTGCATCGGCAGGCGGACTCTCAACCACTGCGCCACAAGGGAAGCCCAGACAGTTGATTTCTACATTGCTCTCTCCCTCTGTCTTTCTGTTTCTGCCTCTCTCTGGTTCTTCTTGGGTACTTGCTCTAGTAAAGCAAACTGGAGGGACCCATATGGCAAGTAACTGAGGATGGACTCTAGGCAATCACTAATAAGAATCTGAGAGTATTGTCCAACAACCACTGAGGGACTGAATCCTGAATCACATGAATGTGCTTAAAATTGGATCCTTTCCTAGTGAAGTCATCAAAAGAGACCAAAGACCTGGCTGACATTTAAAAAAAATTTTTTTTATTGGAGTATAGTTGATTTACAATGTTGTGTTAGTTTCAGGTGTACGGCAAAGTGAATCAGTTATACATATACATATATCCACTCTTTTTTAGATTCTTTTCTCATATAGGCCATTATAGAGTATTGAGTAGAGGAGAGTTCCCTGTGCTATATAGCAGGTTCTTATTAGTTATCTATTTTATGTATACTAGTGTATATATGTCAGTCCCAATCTCACAATCAAAGCTATTATGAGGTATCACCTCACACTGGTCAGAATGGCCATCATCAAAAAGTCTACAAACAATAAATGCTGGAGAGGGTGTGGAGAAAAGGGAACATTCCTACACTGCTGGTGGGGATGTAAATTGGTACAGCCACTATGAAGAACAGTATGGAGTTTCCTTAAAAAAAAAAAAAAGAACTACCATGTGACCCAGCAATCCCACTCCTGGGCATATACCCAGAGAAAACCATAATTCAAAAAGATACATGCACCCCAATGTTCACTGCAGCACTATTTACAATAGCCAGGACATCGAAGCAACATAAATGTCCATCAACAGAGGAATGGGTAAGGAAGATGTGGTACATATATACAATGGAATATTACTCAGCCATAAAAAAGAACAAAATAATGACATTTGCAGCAACATGGATGGACCTAGAGATTGTCATACTGAGTGAAGTAAGTCAGATACAGAAAGACAATTTCATATGATATTGCTTATATGTGGAATCTAAAAAAATGGTACAAATGAACTTATTTACACAACAGAAGTAGGGTCACAGATGTACAGATGTAGAAAAGAAACTTATGGTTACCTGGTTGACATTTTGATTGTAGCCTGTGTGAGATTCTGAAGTAGAGGACCTGGTTAAGCCATGCTAAGACTCTTGACTCTCAGAAAATGTGAGAAAAATGTTGTTTTGCTCCAATAAATTTTGTAGTATTTGTACACAGAGCATAAATAATGAAGTGCTATATCCCCTCCATAGAGGAAATACTCAGCAAATACTAGGAAAATCATATTAAATTGTCATTTTTTAGGTCAAAAATATTCAAATATCAAGATTTTCATAAACTTTAACATACATTTGTTGAATGGAGTAATGAAGAACTTGCAGAAATACAAACAGGAACATAAAAGTATAAAGTTCCTTAAAGAACTTAAATAATTTAGAGTAGTACTTAACTCATTTAAAGTAATTAAGAGGTAACCAGTATAACTTAGTGGAAAAAAACCAGTGCTTTTGAATGTCATTTTGCCAGTTTCTGGCAATGAGATATTTGGTAAATTATCCTCAAATATTTTTTTAATGGATAATATTAATTATTTTGGAGTATTGTTATGAAGATGAAATAATAAAAACTAGAGAGCATAACTAGTTTACTGTTTGACATAGTGAGTTTTTAAAAAATAAGTACTGTTCAAGAAAAAATATTGCTTTATTTTACTATATGTGAATATAGATTTTTTTGGGGGGGTTACCATAATATGAGGAAACTGAAAAATAAAGAAAGCCAGCTAAATATTTGGTATAAAAATATTGGGCATAAATAATCTTTCTTTACACAATCCAGTTTCTAACATTAATCATTTATAATTTTATTTGGAATATTTATTTCTATAGAATCAAGATAAAGCTCTTAGAAGTTATTTAATCAATTAGATTTAAGGTGAATATTCTCAGATAGCATCATAGTTCAAAAGGAAATGGTTGTCTTAGTTTGAATCAAAGCCGTATATTTAGGTTCAGAATTAGACTTTTCAGTAACAGCTTCTATAAAATATTCAAAAACTAGAAGACATTTATCTTAAATGTCAAGTAAGGGACACACACTTTGGAAACAAATCTTGGTGATTTATCTCTGATGTTTTTCTATTTTTTGTTAATCCAGATATATTAGTAAGTTAAAACTTTCACAAAGAATAAAGAAAAATGGTGGAAGAAATCTCTTTATATTTAAGAAAGCTATGAGAAATATTTTCATGATGGTTGTCCAAATAGAAAGAAAAATGATAATAATTTGGGGAGCATATCCTTATGTTCGGAAAACATAGGAAATATGTATGTATAGTATATGTCTGTCTCATTTGAGGAAGATGGTGAACATTAATTAACTGCTTATGGTCTCAACTTACATTCACAAATTTTGTTAAAACAGTTTGTTCTCTGTTATAAATATTTATATAGTATGTTTTATATTTTAAAATTATGTGAAACGCCAAAATATTTTATTCAATTTGTATGATTCCGGATATGCCTTTCTTTCAGTAGACATTTGAAATATACAGAGTATGGTTTCACATAGATAAGAAATGTAAGCGCAGAACTCAACAATTCCTTTCCTATTTTATCTTCTTAAAACTACTGTTTCATTTTTATGTTTGTACATATAAAAAGGTGGCTATTTTACAATTTAATTTCTTCTATATTTGGCTAACTTTTTCATTGTACTTCCTTAATTTTAACAAAGTGTATTTAGCTATTTTTGTGGGTTTGAATTCGTATTCTTTTTTCCAACTACAAATTTTTAAATGTGATTTTATTTCCATTTTAATAAAAATTACCTTATTTTTCATTTTATCAGAGCTTCATTATTCAATAAATCCAATAATCCCCACATTGCATTGTAGATCACTCTGATCCAGTATTTTAATTCTACCCTTTTTTTTAACCCCACAAATTATTATCTGTGCTATTACTGGTGATTTTATTTTTATTTCAATATAAATATTTATTAATATTTATTACATACTTACCTACTCTTCTGCTTACTATTTATTCTCACATCTCCAGAATTCCTTTTGAGTTCATTTCCTTCTTTCTGGATTCTATTCTTTAGAACTTCCCGAGCATTGTGGAGATATTTGTATTTTTGTACTCTCTCTTTTTTGATCTCCCTGACTCTCTTTCTCCTTTGTCTTTTTTTTTTCTTTCTTGAGAAAACTGATCATTGATTCATTGGTATATAACTCTAGGTTAATGGTTATTTCCTCTCAGGATTGCAAAATATATTACGTCTGTTCTCTGTGATAATTATAGGTTTAATTTTTAAAATATATTTCCACTCATATGTTCTTTGCTGCAAGTGTGTAACCTGTTTTATAGATATCTTTCACCAATTCTAGACACTTCTTAGCCACTTTCACTTCACATATTGTTTCTCACTTCTATTTTCTACATTCCCTCCTTCTGTAGTTTGAACTAGATATTTTGGACCTCACTTTACCCTCTTTTTCTTTTATTCCATTTCTAAACTTTCTTCCCTATTTTCTTTAATCTTGCATATCTACTTGGCATTCAGTAATTTTTCAGATATATCTTCCAGTTTAACTATTCTGTTTTCAGCTATCGTTCACCTGAGTTATTTAAATGACTTAAACATTGTCTTATTTTTAAAATCTCCTGGGTTATTTTTGATAGTATCTTATTCTTTGAGCAATATTTTAATCATATTTTATATTTCTAAAAATCCATAATTATTACTCTCAATTCTATAATAATGATTTCATTTTTTATTTCTTTTTCTGCTGTCACTTCTTTTGTGCTGTTTCTCTCTGTGTTGCTGACTTTCACTGGATCACTTGTATTTGCTTGAATTTACTTTGTGAAAACTTGGAAAAAACTAAGTAAGGATGTTGTTTTTGCCCTAGTTTGAATTTGAACTTGCTTCTTTATAACTAAAGTGTTCTACTCATCTCTATTCAGTGATTTATGGTTTCTAATATAGACTAGTTTTTTCCTCCCACCTCATCTTCATTGCTACTTATAATATTGATATTTGCATTTTCTTCAAAATTAACACCACATGTTTTAGCTCACCTTTTATTTCTTACCAGATTTGCAATAAGGCAACATTATGTACTGTTTAGGACTTAGTGTTCAAAAGCAGAATATTTTATCAAAGTATCTCTTCTGGGCTTCCCTGGTGGCACAGTGGTTGAGAGTCTGCCTGTCGATGCAGGGGACACGGTTTCATGTCCCGGTCTGGGAAGATCCCACATGCCGCGGAGCGGCTGGGCCCATGAGCCATGGCTGCTGAGCCTGCGCGTCCGGAGCCTCTGCTCCGCAACGAGAGAGGCCACAACAGTGAGAGGCCCGTGTACCGCAAAAAAAAAAAAAAAAAAAGTATCTCTTCTGCCAGATATAAAGTACCAAACCCATTTAATTATCTTTGTATGTGGCCAACTGCCTACTAGCAAACAAAATATGTTAGATAATATTAGGAGTGATTAGGATTAATATTAGTGTGATTACTGTATATAAAAAGATCTACATATTTATTTGAAGCAATATAAATTCTGATATTTAAAAAATTTTTCCTGTAAAATAAAACACCACTTATCATTAAAAAAATCACTAATTCAAACATAAGCTAATGAAATATTTTCAACTTTTTAGAACTCATGCAATCAGATTTTAAAGCACCACTTAATTTTTAATGTACACTCTTCCAAAGAAATGTGTTAGTTTGTACTTATTTGTATGTTTTGTTCATCTAGTGTGTATTGTACTGTATTCTAAAAGTGTGTCCTTAGAATCTCAGATTAGTTCATAAATTTGTCAATAGAAAGGACATATGCCCCAGAACTTTTTAATCTTATAGCTGAAATTTGTACCTATTGTCAATTATGCCTCAATAAAACTGAAAAAGAAAGAAAAAAAAAAGGAATATATGCAGTTCTATAGCTGAACAATAATGCTATGTTTTCTTTTATAAACTCTATTTATTTAATTGAAAGGATATGTGTGTCATGCAGTCTCTACTCCATCCTCCATAGAAAAGGCTTTTGTTAAAGACTACTATTTAAATTCTGTTACCTAGAATTTAAGTGTGTGATTTGAACATTTACAGAATGTAGATCTTATAGGACTAAATTATTTTCAGTTAATGTAGGATGACTGGCACATAAAAGTGAAATGAAAGAAATCTATTTAACTTTGTTTTATTTCCTAAGTCTAGGAATGTTTGAATTCCATAGCTTTCCCATGGAGAGAGATGACAGCTGTCATCCCCTAGTATTGAAATTTGTAGCTTATGTTTTGTGTCTTTTTTCCTTCAAGATTCTGTCATGGTCGATCAATAGAGTTACCAGTTTTTGTTGTGCAAGAATATATAAAAAATAATAGGGGGATAGCTAATAGTAAACTGTTTCAATATTTTACAAATTTGAAACAATAACCATATGGTATTGTTAGTATTACTTTGTTAACCTAATATGTCAAAAAGCTACACATTGTATCTATACAGAAATATGGGACTCAGACTAACTAAATTCAGGTCAGTGATCACACAATTATAAACTAATTTCTAAAATTTAATTTTAGAAATTAAATTTTAGAAACTAAAAATTTCCAGAAAAATTTAAAAAAAATTAGAAATTAAATTTTACTAATTTTTGTATATAAAAATTATAATTTACAAATTATTCTTCATAGCAAACATTGCTTTTTCAACAATTCTGTTAAGTTCAGCAGAAAATCTAGAATTAAAATATTCATTTATAAATGACCAAATTTCAAACTCCAAAACTACGGTTTTGGTGGCATTGCTGATGATTTCACTATTTCCTTTATGTCATTCTATTTACTAATTCTAGATCTTGCTCACAATTCTATGGAAAGAGCTATATATATGCCTCAGAATTATATGTTTTAAATAATACTCCGAAAGGATATTTATTAGTGTTTCAACAATATCATGGTCATGAAAATTCTCAGATCTCTTGCTGTGGGTCCACACTTCTGGAAGCATTACCATTCCCATGTCTAGGATGTGCTTCCCAGACTTCCCACCAATCAGTGACTGAAGATGGTAGATACAGCAGAGCCAAGACACTCCTGACTCTAAAAATCATGGTTTGAGATTTCCCATGGACCTGTCCAAAGCTTCCTCAAATCTAAACTACAGTCTGAGCCACATCCTGCCCAACTCCCCTTATTTCTTTGTCTCATTTTAAGGGTTTCATCCCTGCATGAAAGCCTGGAGCCTCTCCTTGCCTGCTCCTGCCTCTTCGCCTTTATCTTTTGCGGGTATCTCCTCAATAAAACCATTCACATTTAATTCCCTCTAGAAGAGCTTAACTGACTTAGGTAGCAGGAAATAGTTCAAGAAAAAGGTGGTAGATTATTCTTGGGTTACTTACTGCCTGGCAAGCTAGGGAAATGTCATTTTGTGTGGTAAGTGAGCTATGGATTGTCTCCAGTACAAGATGGAGTCCCAAATGCTCATGATTTCACTTGTGGTGACTGGAGAAAATGGTCCAGTGAAGAGGACTGCCATTACACTTACAGTGATTCAGGCTTTTGAAAGATTTGGGGGAGAATAATGCCTTTAAGGAATGAGAAGTTGACTGTTTTTTGATGACCTGTATTGATGTCCAGCAGAGAGATTATAAGAAACTAGGGCCATTGTTGGTAAAATCTGGGATGCTGAATTGGAGGATGAGGACATCTGGATAGATTCTCTATATAGATGATCCTGAAGAAGTTGTCTCTGCTGGAGCCCTTGAATCCTCAGAGTTCACAGAGGTGACTCACTAGTCCTTCCTAGTGAAAGCTAACAGTTTATGCATGATAGAGAACACTGTAGTAGCCTCTCTCACAAAGGCAACAGGTGACCACCTTTCCTCAAGAGATTCCTTTCTTCTCCCTTGGGTCACAGGCTGGTAATTAGCATTAAATTGCAACCTAATCCAACTGGAATGTGTTGATAAGAAAGAGCATATACACTTATAGAGGAGATATAAGAATTAGCTTATATTAGCAGGAGTTGAAGGAATAACCCAGGGATTGCATTTTGGGGGTACTTGCTGAGTAGGCCAGAATATAAGACTGCATAAGAAAGAATTCTCAGGACATGAGGATTTAACACGCAGGCAAGGGCCCCAGAAAATAGAGATACCTCAACACTCTAGAAGAGTGAAGAAAGAAATGTCCCATGTTGAGCAACAGACATAGCTGAGTTGCCATGACAAAATAAAGAAGCTACAGGAAGAGAGAAAGCTGGATAGAATAAATTACGTGAGTCCAGAAAACCTACCAGAGGAGAGGTTTTCAGGAGGAGCCAGAATACATACCGTTCACCAAGGCCATCCAAAATGCCCTGATGAGAGGCATCGGCACCACACATGTTAAGTGGTAGCTCTATTCTGTAAGGCTAAGTTGATGACAAGGGAGGCCGTGACAAACTTGGAATTGTTAATCTATGGCTGTCAGAATAACAGGAGATCTAGAGATCTTTTATATCTAGAACAGATATAGCAGAGGAGAAGGGGTGGAGAGGTGGGCAAAATGGGTAAAAGGGATCAACTATATGGTGATGGATGATAACTACTCTTTTGATGATGATCACTTTGTATATTGAATTATAATGTTGCACACCTGAAACTTTTATAATGGTATTCATCGATTTTACTTCAATAAAAAATAAAGCTTTTATATCATTACTGATTTTTTTTTGGTTGTTTTGTTTTGTTTTGTTTTGTTGCGGTACGCGGGCCTCTCACTGTTGTGGCCTCTCCCATTGTGGAGCACAGGCTCCGGACGTGCAGGCTCAGCAGCCATGGCTTATGGGCCCAGCCGCTCCATGGCATGTGGGATCTTCCCGGACTGGGACATGAACCCATGTCCCCTTCATCAGCAGGTGGACTCTTAACCACTGCACCACCAGGGAAGCCCAGATTTTTTTTTTTAATTATGAGAAAATCATATTTGAAATAACTGTGGTTCATTGTATATTTTTCCATAACTCCTGTTAATTCTGTCAATTTTTAAAATGTATGTTGCTTTGTCTTATTACTGGTTATTTTCTAAATTCAGCTTTTTAATCTTTAACTTTTCAAAGTGACTTAAATTATGCCAATTAGCCATTATTGTAAGTAAAATACCATGTATTGTTGTTTTGTCCTTTGTACTTTAGTTGCCATTCATTCTCCTTCTATATGTGTTATGTATCCACAGTGTAGTTTTTTCTTTAAAGAGTTAGTAACTATTTAATATATTTTATAAATATTATTTTATAGTTAAATTCACAATTTCCCTTTCCGGTGATCTTCATTTCTTCCTGCAGATACGTACATCAGTAAATTTGTGCTCATTTTTTTTTGTTTGTTTGTTTTGGTTTGGTTTTCTTTGTTTTATCTGAAGAGCTATCAACAGTATTCCTTGCAGTCTGGTTCAGCCAGCAACAAATTCTGCCTGTTCTTGTTTATTTGAAAATTTCATTATTTAACCCTAATTTTGGAACAAAATTATTACTACATATAAAATTTGGGGTTTACACATTTTTCCTATAAATTAATTAAATATATGATTTTATTATCTCTGGCTTCACTTGTTTCTGATGATGTTAGCTTTCATTCTTCTTATTGTTATGCCAGAATATAATGTATCTTTTTATTTTCTGGTTAAATATTTTTTCCATTTATGATGTTTGACTATGATGTGACTTTCTTTGAATGTATTCTATTTGTGTCTTGCAGAATTTTTAAAAATAAATTTTTGTTTTTAGAAAAAAATTTAGGTTTATAGAAAAATTGAAAGGGTAATACAGACAGTTCCCATATACCCAGCCCCGAGTTACATTCTGCACCCATCCTGGACTCCCCTGACCTCTTAAACGATTTTTTAAAATTTGTTTATATTAATATTTACTATTTGAGCTGTAAAGCTCTATGGAATTTTACAAATGCTTAGTTTCATGTATCTGCAATGAAAGTATATAGCATTGTTTTGAGACTCTGAACATATTCAGAGATGTTTGAATGATGGCTAGAAATGATGTTTCATCATCATTTCTAGCCCTTCTTTAATCTACTGGCCATTACTGTTTTACCATGCCTATATGTTCTGTCATTTCCAGATGTCATATAAGTGGAATAATTCAGTATGTAGCCTTTTCCTACTGGCTTCTATCATTTTACCCTATACATTTAATATTCATCCGTATACTATCATGGCATGTTAGTTCATTTATTTCTTCATTGAATAATATTTCACTGTTTGAATGTACCACACTTTGTTTATCCATTCATCTATTTCTCTCTTGACTGTCTTTGTCCCTTGTGAAATACCAGTTGACTATATTTTTGTGCATCTACTTCTGGGCTGTTTATATGGTTTAATTGATCTATGTGTCTATTCTTGAGCCAATATCATGCTCTCTTGATTACTGTAGCTTTATAGTAATTCTTGAAATCAGGAATTGTTAACACTACAGCTGTGCTGTTAATCTTCTATTATTGTCTTGGCTATTTTAGGTCTTTCTACTTTCCACATTAACTTGATATTAGTTTTTTAGATATTATTTTCAATATCAAGAAAATAGCTCATTGGAATTTTGTTTGGAATTGCATGGAATATATAGACACAGTTAAGAAGAATAAACATCTTAACAATATTGATTTTTTCCAGTCAATATGCACAGAATAACTCTTGATTTATTTAATCTTTTATCAGCATTTTATAGTTTTGCACATATAGTTCCTATACATATTTGGTTAGATTATAATTAAGTACTTTATTTTTATGGTACAATATACATGGTATGTTTTAATTTCAAATTTCATTGATTTATTAAATGTGTGTTTATATTTATATGTACAGTATATATACAAAATACATATATATATATGTATAACATATACATAAAAATATATACTAAACCATGAATCCTGTGACTTTGTTATAGTCCTCTATTATTTCTATAATTTTCCAAAATTATTTTTTTCTGCAGAGACAATCATGTCGTCTGCAAATATAGACAGCTTTATTTAATCCTTTCCAAGTCGAATACTTTCTCTTTCTTTTTTCTTGTTTTAATGTACTAGCTAAAAATCTCAGTAAAAAGGATAGTAGGAGGAGTAAAAGAGAATATCTTTCTTTTTTTCTGGATTTTACTGAGAAATTTTTCAACTTCTTAACATGATATATAAATATTTTTATTTCACATAATGCTTCTGTCTGGTTTTGCTATTATGGTAATGCTGACCTCATAGAATGAGTTTCCTCAGCTTCTATTTTCTGGAAGAGATTGTGGTAATTGGCACCATTTCTTTTGATTTGGTAAAATTCACCAGTGACTATCTGAACTGAGGGTTTCTTTTTTGGAAGGTTACTGATTATTGATACAATTTTTTAAATAGATATGGGCCTGATCAGATTACCTGTCTCTCCTTGTGTAAGTTTTAAGCATTTGTGTCTGTGAAGAAATCATTCTGTTTCATCTAAATTATAGAGTTCTACTTGTTGTTCTTTATTGCCTTTTTAACATTCATGAAACAGGTCAGGATGACCTCTCTTTAATTTCTGATATTAGTAATTATTTTTTCTTTTCTTTTTCTGTTAACCTGGCTAGAGGTTTATCAGTTTTGCTGGTCTTTTCAAAGAAGTTTTTGGTTTCATTGATTTTCTCTACTAAAATTTTCAGTTTCAATAATTTATGCTCACATATGTATTATTTCCTTTTACTTTCTGCTTACACTAATATTAAATTGTTCTTCATTCTCTAGTTTCCTGAGGTGGAGCTCAGATTACTGATTATAGATCTTTCTTCTTTCTGAATATATGCACTTAATACTATAAATTTTCCTCTCAGCACTGCTTTCTCTGTATCTACAATTTTTTTAATTTTTATTTTTATATAATTGCTTTTTAAAATTCCTCTTGAGACTTTTCTCAGTGATCCACATGAGCTTGAGAAAAATGTATATTTTATTGTTGTTGAGTGGAGTATTCTATAAATGCCAATTATATTAGTTTGATTGCTATTACTGTCCAGGTCAACTCTATCCTTACTGATTCTGTGCCTACTTGATCTATCAGTTTTTGCTTCACATATATTGAAGCTTGATGTCAGATTCCACAACTTTAGGAGTTTTATGTCTTTTTGGAGAATTGATACTTTTATTAATATGTAATGTCCCACCTTTTCCTTGGTATTTTTTATTCTTAAATCAGCTTTGTTGAAATTAATATGCCTACTCCAAAGTTTTTAGTTTAGTATTAACTTAATATGCCTTTCTTATTCCCTTTACATTTTTTAAATTATTGGAATTTATTTTTAGAATAGTTTTGAGCTTACAGAAAAACTGAGCACAATGTTCAGAGTTCCCATATACTCCCCCTCCCACTCTTTCCCTTGCCCTCATTATTAACATCTTGCCTTGGTGTGGTAAGCATGTTAAAACTGACCCTACACTGATACATTGTTATAAACTAAAGTCAGTTATTTTAAGGGCTCACATTCTTTGTGATCTACAGTTCTGTGGGTTTTGTCAAAGGCATGATGTTGTGTATCCACCATTACCACCACATCATGTGGAATAGTTTTACTGCCCTAAAAATCCTGTCTGCTTTAGCTGTTCATCCTTCCCTCCTCCCCTCCCCAGTCCCTTGCAACTACAGATTATTCTTTTTTTCACTGTGAATATGATAAATTCCAGATTTTCTCCAAATATATTATGGCATATTATACTCCAACACATGGAAGGGAAGTATTATCACAGTAATTTTTTTTCAAATATAATCAGACTGGGTTTATGCCTCTCCTATAAAGATTGATAATAATAAAATGTATTGTCTCTGGCACTTGTTCACCTGAGTTTGGATTATATAAGAACTACTGAAATAGGCCACCAGTCTTCTAACTCTTGTGCTAGAAAGAGCCTCTTTTTTTTTTTTTTTGTCTAAACAATACTAGCCTCTAATGAATTCAGCCAATTAAAGGAACTAAATGTTTCTTTTCTCATTGTTCCTGTGATCTATACTCTGTGTGCCTACAAGATGCCAGTATTAAGATTTCATTCCTTGCACATTCTCTATCCATCACCACTGCCCTATGCTATGAGGAAGTGCTTCTTCTCCACCCCTCACTTGGGTTACAGAAGGATTAGTCTGTATAACCACTTACTCTAGGCTAAGTGAGGTCTTTGAGTGCCTCATAAGGCCTCTTTAGCCATAGTTCTTGGTGCTCTGGACTTATTGGTATGTTCATAGGAGTTTTTGTGGAAATCTAGTTACCTAGAAGTGCTGAGGTGTTCGTTTGCTTGTTTGAAACTTGAGTAACGTAAACACCTTGTTCTTCTGCTTAATCCCCAAGGATTGACATGGGGATGGTTCAATTTCTCCTTTTAGTATATTCGATAGACTAATGCATCAATGTGCTGTGTTCTCCTTCAGTAGTCCTTGTTGCTCCAGTTTACTACCCACATGGTAAGAAAGCTGTCCTACATGTTTATCTCAAACTTACATGGAGAAACTTGAGAAGAGTCAATTAGTAGAACCATTGATAATGTCAACTACTAGTAAGGGTCTATAGAGGCAAACATAGATACATATATCCATATCTATCTATCTATCTATCTATCTATCTATCTGTCTATCTATATCTCCTCTGGAAATTTTTTTCCATGATACATTAGTTGGTGGGAACGAATTTTTCAGAGAATATGTAAAGGCCATTCTGTGTGTACATGTTTGTATATATTTCATAATTTTCCATGTATATGTAGATAGAAATCTACACACCAAAGTTCTACTTCATTTATGTAATTATTAAGATTATTTTTATAATGAAATGTTAAGATTTCAAAGAATTTTTATCTCCTAATTTTCTCCCAAATATTAATTTAATTATATAGGGGAATATAAAATCTAAATTTCTAAATAGTTATATCAGTATTGATGCTAATTTTCAACATTTTTTTCATCAAGTATATATATTAATAAGATGTGTGAAATTTTTAAATTCTAGTAATAGCTTTAGGTATAGATATTAATTTCTACATGCAAGAAAATGCATGCTACACAATCAAATTAGAAACTAAAAAAATTAAAGTAATAAAATTTAAAATAATCTCACAATATGAAAGGGATATTTATATTGAGTTAAGCTAAATTTTACTCACTAAAGTGTGCTACCAGAAATCTTCAGTTCCTTTTAATTGGCCGAATTGATCAGAGGCTAGTATTATTAGCAATGATTTTGTAGAAAGAAACCTTTAATTATTCCATAAATTACTACCATAAAGTAAATAAAGTCAATCAATTTAGAGCAATTTGCCTCCTTGTAAATAACCTTCAAGCCTGAGAGAAAGGAAATAAAAAAATAGTAATTCTTAAAATGGTCTGAATGTCCCTTGTCAAGTAGATAAAATCAAACCACACCATTTAAAAATATAACAGTTCATTTATTTAGCAAGAATTTTTCTGGCCAACTGAAATCCAAGAGCATTACAATGTTTTTGATGCTTTGTGACAGTGATAGGAGATGAATTATTTAACAGAAAATTTAGATGACAATGAGATTGTAAGAGAAAGAACTGAACATAGTAATTCTAAAAGCAAAGCAAGTAAAACTTTTTGGCTATAATTTCTTGTAGCTTAGAACATAAGATATACATATTTTCTTTGTTAATAATGACATTTACAGGGGTTTCCCTGGTGGCACAGTGGTTGAGAGTCCGCCTGCTGATGCAGGGAACACGGGTTCATGTCCCGGTCCGGGAAGATCCCACATGCTGCAGAGCGGCTGGGCCCGTGAGCCATGGCCACTGAGCCTGCACGTCCGGAGCCTGTGCTCCACAACGGGAGAGGCCACAACAGTGAGAAGCCGGCGTACAGCAAAAAAAAAAAAAAAAAAAAAAAGACATTTACATATATTAGGAAAATTTGTTAGTATATGACAAAGTTGCTTACCCCTTTTTTGAACAGTATTTTTGGATATGTTTCCTAATTTATGAATTATAATACCAATTTCATTTAAATTTTGAGAGTATAATTTTTCAGATTTAAAATTGTGAATGGTTGGATATGCTGATAATATACTATGCTATGTCCAAGAACAAGAAGAAAATATTAGAAGAGTGAAAGTAAAACTTGGAGTAGAAAGCAATGCCCTTGTGAAGATAAGCAGTTAAGGTGATAACTATAGATTGAGAAGACAGAAAGAAAAGGAAAAAAATACCCTCTGGTGGTATCATTTGTATCTAATTAGTTAATTAGAATCTTTGTATCTTTATGACATGTGTATAGATTGCCAATTTATATTCAAATATCAAGCAAGTGTATTCTTTGTTTTCTGTTTTTTTTTAATTGAAGTATAGTTGACTTACAATATTATATTACTTTCAGGTGTACAACATAGTGATTCAATATTTGTAAAAATTATACACCATATAAAGTTATTATAAAATATTGGCTATATTCCCTGTGCTGTGCATTACATCCTTGTAACATTTATATCTAGTAGTTTCTACCTCTTAATCCCTTTCACTTATCTTGACCCTCCCTCTACCCTTCTTCCCACTTTTAAACACTAATTTGTTCTCTGTATTTGTGAGTCTGTGTTTTGTCACATTCGATCCTTTGTTTGGTATTGCTTATGCTAACTGGAAATATTCATGATTAACAAATCCTTCCCATGTATTAATCATATTAAAAAGAAAATTTTTAAAGTTTATGCATAATTATAACATGATAAAATCAGCAGTCTAATTTTATAACATTGCTCTCTGAACTGTGAGAATAGTGTTTTGCTTATGGACATTAACAATTTACTATAAGGCAGTTCCACCAATAATCTTTCACCATGCTAAACATAGTGAATCTTTTCAGGAAATCTAACAGGCAATCTATTTAGAAATAACAATAGATACTGCTAATGCCAGGCTATTTAAAGAAATAGACTGATAGGCTAAAATAGAATTCATATTTTTCCTCTAAAAATATCTGAATTCTCCAACTTAAAAATAAGTTAATTTACTTTATTTTTTATAAAACAAAAGAGTTAATTTTTAAAATTGAAATATAATTGACATTTAACATTATATTAGTTCCAGGTGTACAACATAATGATTCAATATATGTATATATTGAGTAATGATCAACACAATAAATCTAGTTAACAAAAATAAGTTGATTCATTGTAATGGAGAGATCATGATAATTTCAGTCTCATAATATGAAGCCAAGGGACATTGGAAAACTGTGATAGTACATACAATAACCAAGGATAATTAATTTGGATAAAATATAGGTACTAGTCCAATAATTCATTAGAATATGATTGATTGGAGCCATGAGCATCTTATCATATGCAGTGATAAATTAAATTAATAATAAAAATGGATAATACTTTGTAAGTCTTCTTGAATATCCACATGTGGACATGCTATTAGTCCCAATACATAAAGTGGCTCTCTCCTTCCCTCTCTCCCTGGAGTGAATTTGAATAGAATATAGAATTAAAACTATCTTAGAATCTTGCAGTGGAGTATATTCCAAGTGGTATTGTTTAGCACCATAGAAATGCTAAGTGATATGGAAAGTGCTTTGGAGAGATCAGGCTTATGGATACCTGAGATACTGAGTGTATCTTAGAAGTTGCAAATACTATGATTTTGGACAAGCTACATGCCACTGCAGCTACATATACTCTCTTAAGAAAAAAGGTGACCTTTCACTTGGTTTTAGAGGAGAGAGCTGCAGATATTAAAAGATAACATATTTTCAGACCAAATATACCCATTATGCCAATGGTAATGTTGAGCTCTTTATATCAATATGTAATAAACAGCTCAACAGAACTTACAAAGTGAAAACAGCATACACCAGAGGAAACCACTGGTGATAGCTCTTATATCCATGAGCAGTTCACACCAGTTCCGGGAAAAATGACAAAACTAGAAAGACCAATAGCTCTAATGATGAAAGGTATGAACCTTAGACTGTCTCCCTTCTAAAGCAAAGCAAGCAGCCTAGTTGACTAATGGTAGTTCCAAATTAGGGTAAGCAAGCAATTTGGAATTATGCAGTCATTTTCCCTATGGATGGTAAAACATCAGTTGGGGCAAGAAGACATAAAAGGCAGAATTAAGGCAATATATAAAGTAATGAAATAAGAATTGGATTCTATCTGGATACACATGAACTCTTGGGTCATGCTAACTCTTGACAGCATTGCTCCATGTTTAAGTGTGTGGGCCAATGATAATACCCTGGCCAGATCTGCTTAATAAGGACTGTAGATAACCCACAGCTGCTGTAATTCAAGCTAAAAATGTCTCAAACCTGCACTGTACTTTGGAGGAAGGCCCTTGCTTGAGGAAATCATCAAAAGTAGTTTAATGCTCTTGGATTTTAATAGGTTAAGAAAACTCTTGCAAAACAAATTAATTATTATAGGGGTTTGCCAATCCCTGCCTCAGATGATTGGGTTGTATCAATATCCCTTGTATTGTTAATACAATTGTAAAATTTCATGTGGAAATTTCAAGAAAGAGTTAAAGTGGGTCATGTAGACAAAAGCTAGTTACTAGTATTGAACATGGCTGAAATGCTAAGACTGATGTCTTGTTCAACTGCTGGAGGTACCTACTTGAAATGAGCAGGCACAGATGTGTTTAAGGTATGCAACATTAGGCAGGAAAAGGCTATATACCTCTATCATCTGCCAAAGCTGCTAATGTTATGAAAGACTGTGTGAAATATCAACAGGAAAGATAGATTTGGGTAAGATTCTCAGAGAACAATTTCCTCCACCTAGCTGGGAGTTGCATTACACAAGAGCCTAACCAAGAAATCCAGGTGGCTTAAAATGGATCTTGACTGTGATAGACAGGCAATCCATTTTGGATTCTGCCTACTTTTTAACTGAATCAACAGCATAGAATACTACTAAGAGCGTGGGAAAAAGTATTTTGTATCAGTTTGTTCTCCTCAGCTGTATCTCCCAGTATATTATCAGAACAAGGAATACATTTCCCTGATTCCAACATTCTAAAATGTTCCATAAAGCATAATACCATATGGATGTATGCTATCCTTTGTGGCCTGCAAGGTGTTTGTTTGAGAACTGGGATAGAAAACTGACTATCTGTTAATAGAAATTAGAAAATAACATAGATAAAAAATGTTGGCTGGCTCAGATGGATAAATTTGTTCTTCATCTAAATGTGAGAGTGGAAAGGAGGACAGATTTGAAAAGGTTTCGGGGATGTAGTACTTTGAAGGAAGGCGTATAGCATCATGTGATCACCCTACTATCTATTTTCCCCAAGATACACATTATTCCATTTTCTTGGAATGGAGTGGGTCTAGGATAGCTTTTGTGCAAGCTGGCAGTGTAAAGCACTGGTGATTAGAGCACTGTTTCAGTTTTTCTGAACTTGTCTATGAATTGTCTAAAGTAAAATGAGCTGGAGAGTAATTTTATTTTATTGGCTAAACAAGGACCAAACGATGTTAAGTAATGACTACTACCTAGTCATAGAGGTGGCCCCATCATCCTTTATCTCCTTATTGAGAAAAGGCAATATAAGAAGATGCAGCAAATCCAATCCTGCTACCTGAACTGGGGATGGGCAGCATGGCTGAAATCATTTTGGTCACTGATTCTGGGTTGAGATAGGTTATAAGCTGAAAACAGAAAAGGGGAAAATTCTGGCAGTTGATCATGAAGCACATAAATAAGAAACATTGTAGAAAATGCCCTCACTTTTTTTTTTTTTTTTGCTCACAGTACTATCTTAGAGGGGAATTATATATTTTGTTCTTACTCTCAGATATGATGTCAAGACATAGCTACTGGTGAGAAAGCTCTAAGCTTTGATTTCCTATAAGAAGAATAATTATATGTAAGCCACTTAGAATTTTTAAGGGCCCTGTATGTATAATTTAGAAAAAAAGACATTAACCAGAATTATTTAATCATCAGTCTCCAAAATAGCTGTTTGATATTATTGATTGTGTTAAGTTTTTTGTTGTGCTTATATCTGTTCTTCCAAAGACTTGAAAGAATTCTTGCTTTTGAATCATGTTAGGCATTTTGATACAGTCAGTGGTTAGCTAATAATCTGAGTTGTTGTGAACCAGGATGACATATCATTGAGACAAATATCTGAATATGAAGGCATAAATGTCTCTGCTGTCTTCCTGGTGTGGCAGCACCTCTATTGCCACTTTAACTACTCCAGATGAAAAGTAGGGTTGGAACACTATACAAGCAAGTATCAGAATGGGGTCAGAGTAGGTAAATACTGGCATGACATGGTGGCCAAATGTCTCTAAATTTTTCACACCTAGTATTCAAGAATGGCACTTTTGAGAAACCTCATGACATACTCAGATATTACTCTACCTGTTGGTAAAACATTCTCAACTAATAACATCTCAGAGGACACAACGTTGTCAGCACATTCAAAACAGTTTGATAATATTTAGTCCTCATAATGCAGTGGCAACAATATTTATGGTGGCTTAACCAACACTGGTCCAAGGTCTTAGAGGTCTTGTAATTTGGTGTGTTAGTGAAGGGTAGATTATTTTTCTGGACATTGACTAATATGCTGAGGAGCTCTTATTGTACCAGTTAAGGACACTAGAAGTTTTATAGGAGTGTAGAAGAGCATGGCAATTGGCCAACTAGCAAATTAAACTGTTTATAACACTAAGAGATGCACACACACCAAAAAAAGATGTTAGAAGGACAACTTGCAATCTTGGCCATTGGTGCCAAATCTTTACTAGGTTTAGAAAAGGAATTTTGGTGCATATAATGTTTAACTTAGGTGTGGAAGGATGAGTAGAAATTAAGGAGTCAAACATGGGGAAATTTATGTCAAATTAGCAGCATTTGAAAAAAAAGTATACGTTTTTAAATGATACTTTAAATGTAACACAAGCTGAAGTACTTCATTTGCAAGTAATTAACCCCCAAATCAAGTTAACCCCAGATCAAGTACTCACACACTGAGGTACAAAAGAAGTATTCCATTGTAAGGTTTGCTGAAGTCATTCAGCATATTCTGTCCTAATACCTGAGCATGCTTGTGTGTCTGGTATATTTTGCTGTACAACTTTCCACAAACCAGCTCCTGTCTCTCGCTATCTCCATATAATTGTCCCAAGGAACTAATGTACTTTCTTGAGGTGATAGGAGATATAAAAATAATTGTCATTGATAATTATCTTAGAGCTGGAATAAGAGGATGACTTTCCCAAGGATTATTCTATCATATTAAATATTTAATAATTGATTATAATGCATATTATGCATAAGCAAAGACAGGGACATATAAGCCTGAAGGAATACACAGATAAAAATTTCAATAGAAAATTTGTAGGAAGAAGTAGGGGATAGGTCTCAAAAGCATAATATTGACAAATGCTTTTTTTATACATTTATATAGTATATGATCTATACATATATTATGTGTATATTTATGATATATGTATATATTATATACCATTAATATTAATATATAAAATGTGTTATACATTATATATTATACTTTATATGTAAATATATGAGTTTATATTTATGTATATATACATGAGAAATAAAGTAAAATAATTAGATGGCCATACTAGAAATCCTAACATACAAAAAAAAAAAAAAAAGGAAAAATAGGAAATACCCCATTTCCAATATTTTTTTCTCTCTCCTTCTACTTTTAAAAAAATTCTGGTATCACATTTTGTTTTATCAGCTGCATTTGCATGTGTGTATGTTTGTGTGTGCATGTGTGCACCTGTTTTCATATGGATACTATTTATTTCATATGGGTATTATTATTATTGCTGCATAAAAAATCGCTCCAACGCTTGCCAAGACAAACACATACATATTATCTTTATTACTTCCCAGTTTCTGTGGGTCAGGACTCTGGGAAGGCTTAGCTGGGTCTTAGCTCCGGAAATAGCTCAGTTTCAGTCTCTCACAAGAGGGAAATCAAGGTGTTGTCCATGGTTGGGGTCTGGAAGTTTAACTAGGGAAGTGTTCACCTCTAACTCACTTTCATGGTTGTTGACTGGACATTGATCCTCAAAAGCTATTGGACTACAAGCTTTAGTTTCTTTCTGGCTGTTGCCTGAGGCTACCCCTCAATTTCTTGTCATAAGGGCCACTCCACCAAGATAAGCTGCTTCAACAAAGCTCGTACATGAGGTAATAGAGAGAGTCTGATATCGAGATGAAAATAATTTAATCACTGAAGTGGCATTCCCCCCTTACCTTGTTCTCTTCTGTTTTTCAGCAGCAAGTTATCCAATAAGAGAGATTTCCAAAAGGTCATGAATACCAGGGGCAGGGCTTATTAGGGACAATTTTGAGGCTGCATAACACAGGATATGGGTATGGGTGATGAGTTCTCTTGTTACATAGCTTGTCCTTGCAGGCTTCGTTTGATTTCCTGTTTTGTTTTGTATTGTTTTGTCTTGTACCTTCACTTTCTAAAACTGACTTTTAAATTTAATTTTTTTATGAATGTCTTTTGCTTTCTGGCTGCATACTCATTTTAGAACTTTGCATTCATGGGCAACCTGCATTCATATTATGTGTTCTGATCAGGCTGTATGGATATTTCAAATTTTCAAGATTTTCTTTGTTCCTTTCTTCGTTTCCATACTTTCTTCTTTTCTTTCTTCCTGCCTCCAATAAGTTAGACCTTTTGTAGTGGACTATTTTAATCTTCTGACTATACTGTATAATCCTTGGTGACTGTTTTGAGCTTGGTGAGGAAACTGAACTGGAATTGGGAGTAATTTTCACCATTCAGTTGATAGATTTCTTTGACCATTCCTATTAGTGTAAGGTAGGTGATTCACATCTGTGCATGGTTTTCCCTTTTTCATGTTTTGTATGTTCTCCTTACTCCAAGGAACAGGGCTTTAATTTTCTCTCTGCCTTCAGAGGGGCAGTTGTCTTTCTGTCTATGTTGATAAAAATTTTTGTCTTTCTCGTAATCTAAATAATACTTATTTTGTGTCCCACTTCAAACTCCGCTGTCTGTGAAGATTGCTGCCCCTAATTGATGAATCTTTCTGGAGTTCATTTATACAAATCAGAATTCTTTGAATGTTGTTCAAGAAAGGTTTAAACTTTCATGAATTTTCGAAGTCAATTATATCTTGTCTATTCTCTTTCCAGACTTACTTTTATTGCTCCTATTCTAATTTTTCTAATGCATTGTTGGTTTATGATTTTTGTACTTTATAACTTTATTGTTATTATAGTGAATCTTAGGGGGGAATGGAGGTAAATACATATGTTCAATCCAACTGTCTTTACTAGGTGTCTTTTATTTTATTATTATTATTTTTTAACATGTTTATTGGAGTATAATTGCTTTACAATGGTGTGTTAGTTTCTGCTGTATCACAAAGTGAATCAGCTTTATGTATACATATATCCCCATATCCCCTCCCTCTTGCGTCTCCCTCCAACCCTCCCTATCCCATCCCTCTAGGTTGTCACAAAGCACCAAGCTGATCTCACTGTGCTATGCGGCTGCTTCCCACTAGCTATCTATTTTACATTTGGTAGTGTATTTATGTCCATGCCACTCTCTCACTTCTTTGTACCAGCTTACCCTTCCCCATCCCCGTATCCTCAAGTCCATTCTATACATCTGCATCTTTTTTTTTTTTTTTTTTTTTTTTTTTTTTGCGGTACGTGGGCCTCTCACTGTTGTGGCCTCTCCCGTTGCGGAGCACAGGCTCAGGCTCCGGACGCGCAGGCTCAGCGTCCACGGCTCACCGGCCCAGCCGCTCCGCGGCATGTGAGATCTTCCCGGACCAGGGCACGAACCCGTGTCCCCTGCATCGGCAGGCGGACTCTCAACCACTGCACCCCCAGGGAAGCCCAACGTCTACATCTTTATTCCTGTCCTGCCCCTAGGTTCTTCAGAACTATTTTTTTTTTTTTAGATTCCATATATATGCGTTAGCATATGCTATGCTAATGCACATATATTTTTCTCCTTCTAACTTCACTCTGTATGACAGACTCTAGGTCCATCCACCTCACTACAAATAACTCAGTTTCGTTTCTTTTTATGGCTGAGTAACATTCCATTGTATATATGTGCCACATCTTCTTTATCCATTCATCTGTCGATGGACACTTAGGTTGCTTCCACGTCCTGGCTCTTGTAAATAGTGCTGCAGTGACAATTGTGGTCCATGACTCGTTTTCAATTATGATTTTCTCAGGGTATATGCCCAGTAGTGGGATTGCTGGAAGCTTCAGATTACTTTGTACATCTCTGCAAAATTAAGTTCCATTGCTTTATCCATGTCTTGCTTAATGAGTTTTAAAACACCACTAGGATCTACAAGACAAAATTCAAATATCTTTCTTCTGGAACCACTTTCTGCTTCAGTACTCATTTCGTATTTTCTCAAACATGACACTGTCTCTTGCCATCCATACATTGGCTAATGCCATCCTGACCACTCTTACTACTTCTTGCCATTGTCTGAACATATGTGCTAATCCCATTTACAACTGTGGGCTTCTGGAGAGGTTTCTTTATTTGTCAAGTAAGAGTGAGTGTTATACTCAATATTTGTTCTTAGAACTACTGATTTCAAAGCATAGGTTGTTTGCATTACACCAAGATACTCTATAACTAAAAGTTCAAGTCCAAAATTCTCTAGATTGCATGTGTAGTACATTAATATATTATGTAACAGATAAGCTACAAACTTGAGTTTTGAAGAAATAAAAAAAATCTCTGTACTTCCCCTATGAAAGTAGAAATTATATATTCAAGAGAAAGATGGAGGGAGGGGGAATTGGCATGCCAGAGAATTCTTTAGGAAAAAACAAACAAACAAATAAAAATTTTTAAATGCCCCTTCTGCTTATTTGTACCATAGGTGTGTGCCTCTCTTTATGACAAGCATTTTTTTTTCTAAACAGAACTCAGTAATCAGATTTTTTCTATAACTGCCTATTGATTTGCATAACAAATCAGTTATATTAATTGAAAATAATAATGTTGGTTTTATCTAACCTTTTGTGATGTAAGCACATCTCTAAAAGTTCTCCATTTGACTGTAAGGAAGAAATTTTATAAGGAGAAATATTCCAATTTTTTTGTGATTTGAGTTTAATTTTTTTAAATTACGTAAACCCTGAAAATATTTCCTTTCTTGTGTGATCTGAAGAGTCTACTCAAGCAAATCGTGTCTCTAGCACATGAAAATTAAATTATGAGAATTTGTTGATTTTGCTGGATTCAAAGCAAAGGTCAGACGTCACTAGTTTCTGCTTAGTAAATCCTGAGACAATATTGAAAAAACAGGCTGGGCCACTCAGGTTCAGGGTGCCACACATTATATGGGGAATTTCTGACAATGTTGGGCTGTGACAAGAGTAAATATATAAAGTTATTTATGTTATTGTTAGAAAACACCAAAGCACAATAAATGAAAGACAAATACAATCTGAAAGGCCTTAGTATTTACTTCAGAAGTTGGGTTTCTACTTAATATATGTGTGGAGCAATGCTAATCATACCATTTTTATAGGTTATTTCATCAAAATTATGTTTCAGTGAATTCTCAAATGTATAATAATGGTTAACTAATTTTGTTATTTAATATAGAAATATATATTCAGAAATGTAAAGAACACCTTTCAAGTATGACTGACTGTCTCTTAGAAGAAATCAGTCTGCAATTGTACTATTATTGATCTGTATTGTTCAACCTGTCTCCTTTGGGAGAAATATATATCAGCATTCTCAAGTAGAAATAGTCCATTCTGTTATTAAAGGACTTCAGAAAACATTTCAGAAGAGCTGAAAATAACACCTGTCAATTTTTAAATATTCCTTGAATTAAAAAAAAAAATCCTACATAAAATTTTTCATTGTATATAACTCAATGCTATTATAATCCTCAATAGAAAGGATTAGCAGAACACAATTCTAACTATAATATTAACTACTATCCACGGTCTTTCCTAGATTATAGAGTAATTACATATCATAAAGAATGCTAGTATTTGTTTTTTCATCATTTTTGAGTTCCTGCAAATAGTTGGAGTAGGAAATTTATTTAGCAATATTTTGCATAGTAGTCTACATAGTCCCCTTGTTTCCTTTCATTATCTTTTGCTTCATTTTGCCTTATTTAGTTTACTTACTAGCCAACACATTTTATTTGATAATTAACATTTCATCCTTTTGAGAAAACTGAATAACAACAGACAATATATATCTACTCTCAAGATACAATTGCTCTATTCTATGGCATGGTTCATGTTTTAATATATTTTTCTTGCATGCTGAAAAAATCATGTTTTAATGATCAGTAGAGCAAAGCCACACCATCTTTCTCAATCAAGAAATCTGATATATTTGTTAGATGACACATAGATAAAGGTCAAATTGAAAAATTTTAAGTTACTTCTCATCAGAACCAATTAAGTATTTATATCTTATACTTAACCAAGAAAGTATCTCAATATCACTGCATGTCAATGTTGTTGAAAGAACCTCCTTTTATAAAAATGGTTTCCTCATCATGAAGTAATCTTTTCTGCCCCAAATTGTTTGACTAAACACTAGAGATATTTTATCTCAGATGTCTGCTGGTCTGCTCATATGATACCAACTTTTATTATAATAAGATATCTTCCCTAGTTTAATACCTTGTTGTATGTTATGCACATTTATTATCCATCTCTTTAGGGTAATAAAAATCGTCCTGTTATGTGTGTGGTTTCCAATACCTGCCCTTGGCTTAAACAGGTAATAGGAGTGTCCAGTTGAGAAACTGCCAGAGGCATTCAAATGAGCCATATGCCATTAGCAGGCATTATTTAGTCATAAACCCCATATTTATTGGGACTATTTTGCAGTTCCAGAAGGTGATCATAAAGTTGTCTTGGCAATGTGCTGGAACAGTAGCAAACAGAAAAATGCTCTCATGAAATCATTAGATTGAACTATGTCTGATGGCCTGAGATAGATTCTCATGTTGAAAAGAACATCAAGGAGTATGGCACTCTCCAAGTTACTTGATACATATATGGAAAATGTCTAAGTGCTCTGTCAAAAATTCAAATTGATTTTGTAGGTATACTACAGCAAGAACACTAAGATTGTTTTAGCTGCTGCAAAATGGCTGGTGTGAATTCTCCATCCACATCATATCTTCAGTGTGGCATGCGGTGTTATTACAAAGTCACATGGTAAGAACAGAAGTATCTCCTCTGGACCATGAGCTATTGATTTTGAATCTAAGCTTCTCAAATTTTCACTTATCAGAAACTTAGAGTGAGAGAGAGAGACAAGAAAATACGCACACACTTCTCAAGGTATTGAAGTGTTAAAATATTAAAGTTATATGTAAAATGGACCATTTCCTACTCAGCAAGTGGGTAGGTATATAATCTATTATATATGTATTTTGAAAAGTATGTGGAAGTACATAGTTTGACTTGTTTGTCAAAGGACTTAAAAATAAACAAAACCATTGATCTAATCATATCTCTTCTGGAAATCTGTTAAGAGTAAAACATTCTTAAAAATGTTTGATACAAGGAAATTTATTCCACTATTACCTATAATAAGAAAAATTAGAAATATAATTATCATAATAAGTTATTAACATTTATTGAGCTCTTATATGATTGACCCTTGTATTTTCCTTGCCTTCTTAATCTTGTCAACAACCTAATAACTTAAAGCCAAATCTTACATGCGTTTTGAAAATGAAGTAACTGTGTCTCAGTTGGCTTGTGTAAACTAAGCAAGGCTAGCATCTGAAACCCGCTTTAACATAAATCTGATATTTTTAATATTCATGAGTTAGAGAATGCTAATGTCATTTAGATTACATTGCAAAAGTTTTTAATAATACATTTTACTGTAAAATAACAATTGAATATATCTGCTTGTATTTTGTATGAATCTTGTTTTTAACTAAAACATGAAAGAAATATTCACTGAGCTCGAAAATTAACCATTATTTTTGTCCCCAGCTTCATCAAGTAATGTGTGAGATGAACTTATTCTCAGCCATCCTTGGGACTTCCTACTATCTCCAGGCAGGGCTGGATTTATGGGTGAGCCACTAGTGCAGTTGTGCAGGTCCCCACACACAGAAGACATTGCACTTGAAGTTTAATGCTCTGCAGTTGCAGTCTTGAAATTCTTCATAATGTTACTTTTTTTTTTAAATTAATAGATCTTTATTGGAGTATAATTGCTTCACAATACTGTGTTAGTTGCTGTTGTACAACAAAGTGAATCAGCCATATGCATACATATATCCCCATGTCCTCTCCCTCTTGAAACTCCCTCCCACCCCTCTAGGTCATCACAAAGCACTGAGCTGATCTCCCTGTGCTATGCTGCTGCTTCCCACTAGCTATTTTACATTCGGTACTGTATATATGTCGATGCTACTCTCACTTTGCCCCAACTTCCCCCTCCCACCCCGTGTCCTCAAGTCCATTCTCTATGTCTACATCTTTATTCCTGTCCTGCCCCTAGGCTCATCAGTAACATTTTTTAAAAATTTTTTAGATTCCGTATATATGTGTTAGCATACGGCATTTGTTTTTCTGTTTCTGACTTACTTTACTCTGTATGACAGACTCTAGGTCCATCCATCTCATTACAAATAACTCAATTTCATTTCTTTTTATGGCCGAGTAATATTCCATTGTATATGTGTGCCACAGCTTCTTTATCCATTCATCTGTCGATGGACATTTAAGTTGTATATTTTGTAAATGAATTCTGATGAAATAATGGAACATGTGTTGAGAGTTTGAAGACCAAACTCTCATGATCCTCATGGCCTGGTGGTTTGTACCCAACAGGTCCCCAGTCTTTCCCCAGTAATTTCTGCTCTCCTCTGCTCTGTGTGTTGGCAGTGGGGGTGGAGTATGGCAGTGGCCATCTCTGCCCCATGCTGGCAGTGCAAAGGTGTGTTTGGTGGCTGACTGTGTTGAACCTCTTGCCAACTCCTGGTCCAGTACTGAGTGCACTGGAACATGAAGGCTCTTGGCTATTATGATGTGAGAAGATGCAGTGTGGCCATACAATTGTGAATGGTGTGAATACTGCAAAGGTACCAGCAGTCACTGGTAAGGATCCATGTTTTTCTAACATAGTGCACATCTTATGGCAGGAAATATCCATGGAGGAAGAACCACAGCACATCCAGTGAAAAGAAAGGATCCTAGCTGCCAATGATGCTAACAAAATAAGAGAGTGACATTAAGCCATTTTTATGAGACTGACCCCTCTTCACCATTTTCTCATCCAAAAATGCAGGTTTTCTCTTTAATATTTCATGCTCCTTTTAGCTTTATCACTCTGTGATTATGCCTTTTTTAAAGGCGTAATAGTATGATGAGAGAATGAAGTTAATTTCAGTTTGCCTTTTCTAAAAGTTCATTTTAGACACAATGACTAACACTCTCTGTCTCTGTCTCTGTCTCTCTCTCTCTCTCTCTCTCTCTCTCTCTCTCTCTATATATATATATATATATATATATATATATTCTTATTAACAAAAAGTACTTGACCTCTTCTATTTGCTTTAAAGTTTTCATGCACTCTGTGCTCTATAATACTTACTATGGCAAACTTTATTTGTGCCGTACTTATCACAAAGTCTTGTTCTGTGGTGAAAAAAAAATCTTGTTAACTTTTTTTATTGAAGTATAGTTGATTTACAATTTTATGTTAGTTTCAGATGTACAGGAAATTGATTCGATTATACATACATATCTATTCTTTTTCAGATTCTTTTTCCGTATATGTTATTACAAAATATTGAGTATAGTTCCCTGTGCTATACAGTAGGTCCTTGTTGGTTATCTATTTTATATATAGTAGTGTGTATATGTTAATCCCAAACTCCTAATTTATCCCTCCCCCCTTCCCCCTTTGATAACCAAAAGTTTGTTTTCTATGTCTATGGGTCTATTTCTGTTTTGTAGATAAGTTCACTTGTATCATTTTTTTAGATTCTACATATAAGTGATATCATATGCTATTTGTCTTTCCCTTTGTGACTTACTTCGCTTAGTATGATAATCTCTAGGTCCATCGATGTTGTTGCAAATGGCATGATTTCATTCTTTTTATGGCTTAGTAATATTCCATTGAATATTCAGTGCAGCACTGTTTACAATTGCCAAGACATGGAAGCAACCTAAATGTTCATCGACATATGAATGGATAAAGATGTAGTGTACCAGGAAGAAAGAGAAAATATGAACAGACCAATCACAAGGACTGAAATTGAAACTGTGATTAAAAATCTTCCAACAAACAAAAGACCAGGGCGAGATGGCTTCACAGGCAAATTCTATCAAATATTTAGAGAAGAGTTAACACCTATCCTTATGAAACTTTTCCAAAGAGTTGCAGAGGAAGGAACACTCCCAAGCTCATTCTACAAAGCCACCATCACACTGATACCAAAACAAGACAAAGATATCACAAAAAAAGAAAATTACAGGCCAATATCACTGATGAACGTAGATGCAAAAATCCTCAACAAAATGCTAGCAAACAGAATCCAACAACAGATTAAAAGAATCATACAACCTGATCAAGTGGGATTTATCGCAGGGAAACAAGAATTCTTCAATATATGCAAATCAATCAATGTGATATACCACATTAATAAATTGAAGAATAAAAGCCATATGATCATTAAAATAGATGCAGAAAAAGCTTTTGACAAAAGTCAATCCATTTATGATAAAATCTCTCCAGAAAGTGGGCATAGAGGGACCCTACCTCAACATAATAAAGGCCATATATGACATACCTACAGCTAACATCATACTCAATGGTGAAAAGCTGAAAACATTTCCTCTAAGATCAAGACCAAGACAAGGATGTCCACTCTCTCCACTTTTATTCAACATAGTTTTGGAAGTCCTAGCCACAGCTATCAGAGAAGAAAAAGAAATAAAAGGAATCCAAATTGGAAAAGAAGAAGTCAAACTGTCACTGTTTGCACATGATGTGATACTATACATAGAAAATCCTAAAGACGCTACCAGAAACTACTAGAGTTTAAAGTTGCAGGATACAAAGTTAATACACAGAAATCTTTTGCATTCCTGTACACTAACAATGAAAGATCAGAAAGAGAGATTAAGGAAACAATCCCATTTACCATTGCATTAAAAAGAATAAAATACCTAGGAATAAACCTACCTAAGGAGGTAAAAGACCTGTATGCAGAAAACTATAAGACACTGATGAAAGAAATCAAAGATGACACAAACAGATAGAGAGATATACCATGTTCTTGGATTGGAAGAATGAATATTGTGAAAATATACTACCCAAAGCAATCTACAGATTCAATGCAAACTCTATCAAATTACCAATGGCATTTTTCACAGAATTAGAACAAAATTTTTTACATTTTGTAAGTAAACATAAAAGACCCTGAATAGCAAAGCAATATTGAGAAAGAAGAACAGAGCTGGAGGAATCAGAGCCCCTGACTTCAGATATACTACAAAGCTACAATAATCAAAACAGTATGGTACTGGCACAAAACCAGATATATAGACCAATGGGACAAGACAGAAAGCCCCGAGATAAACCCATGCACCTATGCTCACCTAATCTATGACAAAGGAGGCAAGAATATACAATGGAGAAAAGACAGCCTCTTCAATAAGTGGTGCTGGGAAAACTGGACAGCTACATGTAAAAGAATGAAATTAGAACACTCCCTAACACCATACACAAAAATAAACTCAAAATGGATTAAAGACCTAAATGTAAGGCCAAATATTATAAAACTGTTAGAGGAAAATACAGGCAGAACACTCTGTGACAGAAATCACAGCAAGATATTTTTCAATCCAGTGCCTAGAGTAATGAAAATAAAAACAAAAATAAACAAATGGGACCTAATGAAACTTAAAAGCTTTTGCACAGCAAAGGAAGCTATAAATAATAAAATGAAAAGATAACCCTCAGAATGGGAAAAAATATTTTCAAATGAAGCAACTGACAAGAGACTAATTTCCAAAATATACAAACAACTCATGCAGCTCAATATATAAAAAACAAACAAACAAACAACCCAACAAAAAAATGGACAGAAGGTCTAAATAGACATTTCTCCAAGGAATATATACAGATGGCCAACAAACACATGAAGAGATTCTCAACATCACTAATTATGAGAGAAATCAAAACTACAATGAGGCATTATGTCACACCGATCAGAATGGCCATCATCAAAAAGTCTACAAAAAATAAATGCTGGAGAGGGTGTGGAGAAAAGGGAACTCTCTTGCACTGTTGGTGGGAATGTAAATTAGTACAGCCACTGGAGAACAGTATGGAGGTTCCTTAAAAAACTAAATACAGAGCTACCATATGACACAGCGATCCCACTCCTGGGCATATATCTGGTGAAAACCAGAATTCGAAAGTATGCATGCACCCTGATGTTCATTGCAGCACTATTTACAATAGCCAGGACATGGAAGCAGCCTAAATGTCCATCATCAGAGGAATGAATAAAGAAGATGTGATACATATATACAATGGAATATTACTCAGCTATAACAAGGAACAAACTAATGTCATTTGCAGAGATGTGTGTGGACCTAGAGACTGTCATACAGCCTGAAATAAGACAGAAACAGAAAAAACAAATATTGTATAATATTGCTTACATGGAATCTAGAAAAATGGTACAGATGAACTTATTTGCAAAGCAGAAATAGAGTCACAGATGTAGGGAACAAACTTATTGTTACTAAGGGGGGAAGGAGGGCTGGGACAAATTGGGAGATTGGGATTGACATATATACATCGCTATGTATAAAAAAATAACTAATGAGACCCTACTGTATAGCACAGGGAACTCTACTCAATGTTCTGTGGTGACCTAAATGGGAAGGAAATCTAAAAGAATGGATATAACTGATTGACTTTTCTGCACAGCAGAAACTAACACAACATTGTAAAGCAACTATACTCCAATAAAAACCAATTAGAAAAAGAAAAAGATGTAATATATATACATAAATGTGTGTATATATAGTATATATATACTGTATATATATCATATATATACAGTATATATACATTGGTATAAGTACGTATATATATATATATATACTATATTTATACACACACAGACACAAAGGACTATTACTCAGTCTTGTTAACTTTTAACTTTCGAAAATTTCATTAGATTCTCTCTTTCTCTCTCTCTCCCTGTCTCCCTTTCCCCACAATTAAATTACTGTGACTTATTTACTTCTTTCTTTAAATTAAGATTTTATTATTCCTATGCCTTCCTTTTCTTTCTACTTTCATTCATAATCGTTATATTTTACCATTTAAGTATTTTTTCCAAATATGTACGCACACATGTGTGCATACACACACACAGTCTTTAACAGAGAAGGCTGACAGGGGCAAATTTAAGTTATAAATGACTGTTACATATGCAAGTGAAAAAGAACAATGTCTTAGATAAAAGGAGAAAGAAGTCTGGAACTTAGGGGAGGCAATGGAGTTGAAGATAAAAATGGGAGTCATCAGAAAATATTTTACAAGACCCCAGAAGCTGGATCATATTTTTATAGGGAGAACATAGATGAAGAAGAGAAGAAAGCTTAAGACACAGCTGTGTGTTTAATGCACAGAAATCTCTTGCATTCCTAC
This sequence comes from Lagenorhynchus albirostris, assembly GCF_949774975.1. Classification (NCBI taxonomy): domain Eukaryota; kingdom Metazoa; phylum Chordata; class Mammalia; order Artiodactyla; family Delphinidae; genus Lagenorhynchus; species Lagenorhynchus albirostris. The sequence goes on from NC_083097.1 coordinate 17,704,280, forward strand.
ACACTAATGATAAAAAATATGAAAGAGAAATTAAGGAAACACTCCCATTTCCCACTGCAACAAAAAGAATAAAATATCTAGGAATAAACCTACCTAAGGAGACAAAAGACCTGTATGCAGAAAGCTATAAGACACTGATGAAAGAAATTAAAGATGACACAAACAGATGGAGATATACCATGTTTTTGGATTGGAAGAATCAACATTGTGAAAATGACTATACTACCAAAAGCAATCTACAGATTCAATGCAATCCCTATTTAACTACCAATGGCACTTTTCACAGAACAAAAAATTTCACAATTTGTATGGAAACAGAAAAGACCCCGAATAGCCAAAGCAATCTTGAGAAAGAAAAATGGAGCTGGAGGAATCAGGCTCCCTGACTTCAGACTATACTACAAAGTTACAGTAATCAAGACAGTATGGTACTGGCACAAAAACAGAAATATAGATCAATGGAACAGGATATGGTCACATTATTTTTGATAAAGGAGGCAAGAATATACAGTGGAGAAAAGACAGCCTCTTCAATAAGTGGTGCTGGGAAAACTGGACAGCTACATGTAAAAGAATGATATTAGAACACTCCCTAACACCATTCAAAAAAATAAACTCAAAATGGAATAAAAACCTAAATGTAAGGCCAGACACTATAAAACTCTTAGAGAAAAACATAGGCAGAACACTCTATGACATAAATCACAGCAAGATCCTTTTTGACTCACCTCCTAGACAAAGGGAAATAAAAACATAAATAAACAAATGGGACCTAATGAAACTTAAAAGCTTTTTCACAGCAAAGGAAACCATAAACAAGATGAAAAGATAGCCCTCAGGATGGGAGAAAATATTTGCAAACAAAGCAAGTGACAGAGGATTAATCTTCAAAATATACAAGCAGCTTATGTAGCTCAATATCAAAAAAACAAACAACCCAATCCAAAAATGGGCAGAAGACCTAAAGAGACATTTCTCCAAAGGAGATATACAGATTGCCAACAAACACATGAAAGGATCACTAATCATTAGAGAAATGCAAATCAAAACTACAGTGAGGTATCCCCTCACACCAGTCAGAATGGCCATCACCAAAAGATCTACAAACAATAAAAGCTGGAGAGGGTGTGGAGAAAAGGAAACCCTCTTTCACTGTTGGTGGGAATGTAAATTGATACAACCACTGTGGAGAACAGTATGGAGGTTCCTTAAAAACTAAAAATAGAACTACCATATGACCCAGCAATCACACTACTGGGCATATACCCGGAGAAAACCATAATTGAAAAAGACTCATGCACCACAATGTTCATTGCAGCTCTATTTACAACAGCCAGGACATGGAAGCAACATAAGTGTCCATCAACAGATGAATGGATAAAGAAGATGTGGCACATATATACAATGGAATGTTACTCAGCCATAAAAAGAAATGAAACTGAGTTATTTGTAGTGAGGTGGATAAACATAGAGTCTGTCATACAGAGTGAAGTAAGTCAGAAAGAGAAAAATAAATACCATATGCTAGCACATTTATATGGAATCTAAAAAAAAAAAAAGTGGTCTGAAGAACCTAAGGGCAGGACAGGAATAAAGATGTAAAGAATCGATTTGAGGACACAGGGAGGGGGAAGGGTAAGCTGGGACAAAGTGAGAGAGTGGCATGGACATATATACACTACCAAATGTAAAATAGCTAGTGGGAAGCAGCCACATAGCACAGGGAGATCAGCTCGGTGCTTTGTGACCACCTAGAGGGGTGGGATAGGGAGGGTGGGAGGGAGGCTTAAGAGGGAGGGGATAAGGGGACATATGTATACATATAGCTGATTCAGTTTGTTATAAAGGAGAAACTAACACACCATTGTAAAGCAATTATACTCCAATAAAGATGTAAAAAAAAAAAGACAGCTGTGTAGTACCTCTCAGGGAAGGATGTGGCAGAGTGGAAAAAACTCATCAAAGAGACTGTAAAACAGTATTCAGTTTGTAGTATGTGTTTCAGAAGGTGAGGGAACATGCAAACCAAAACCACAAAGACCATAAATTCAAAAGCAAAAAGCTCTTAAGTCAGTCAGCATCAGTGAAAGCTGGAGAAAATAAATGTTTGAAGAAAAATGGGCTGATCAACTATGTCAAATGCCACCATGAAATCAAGGATATGGAAGAGAGAGTAACAATTACAGATGGTGGCAACATGCTAACTATTTTTGAGTTGGATAAACATTACTTCAATGCTTTGTGGGCCAAAACTGGAGTTGTTGGGGCAGAGAATAACTGATGGGTAAGTGGAATAGTACATTTATACAGTTCTTAGTATGTATTTGTTGTAGAAAGTAGAGGAGAAACGAGGTGGTAGCCAGAAATCTGTGTGTATTCAAGAGACTGTTGTTCATTTATATTTTGCTATTTAAGATGGGGGTATTACATACGCATATATTATGATGGTGAAAGAAAAGTAATGACTGCATGAGTGAGGTTCTTGTACAGGTAAGGAGGGATAACCCCAGAGCACAAGTGGAATGGCTGGGCTTAAATGTGAGAGGGCAACCTTTCCCAAGTAGAGGCAGATGTGGCAGAGGGTATATGGACTCAGATCTTTGTAGGCTGGCTGCACATATTCTGCATCTACTTTATCTATGAACTATGGTGTGAGGTAATCAACTAAGCATGAGGGATAAAACATTCCTCTGGGAAACAGGCTATATAACAATCAAGGGAATTGTCAGGGAATTGCCTGTGTTTATGAAGAACAAATTTGAGACTGTTGTCATAAATGTGAAATGAAACCAGTCATCACAGTTTGTCTGGAGATGATCAGTTATTCAGATATAGATTCATAAAATGGACATAGCTGTCTACCAGCAGTCCATGTTTTGCCAGAGAACAACAGAAAGATGAAGAATCATGGGAATAAAGAGTGAGCAAAGTAAGTATTTTAAGGCCTGCCAAAAGCAACCTAAGCCAGGTAATAAGAAGAAAATGTAATGGGGTGTCCAGGCTCCTTCCCACCTCCCAGTTCCAATGTGACCTGCAGGTGCAGTGAGCATGTGCTGTGCACATTGACAGCCTCCTGCCCCACACGCCCTTTGTTCTCAGCTCATTTGCCTCAAGGCTTTCTCTACTACTTCAAAGGCTATCTCAACTTATCTTCAGCACAGTCTGACGGCAAGTAACAAGAATTTAACTCCCTCCGCCCTTAACCAATGAGAGTGTGGAGTCGTTGGTAAATTCACCAACGTCTACATCCCTCTTTGGAACATTCTGAAGTGTGCTTTACATAGTTCCATAGAGAGTGCCCAGTAAAATTTGCTCCCCTTGTCTGTTGTAAGTAGCTGACTATATACATTTTATTGGCTTTTCTCCCTTCTCTAATACACTTGCCTCACATCCTTAATTGTTCTTTTTGGAATCCCCTCCCAAATAATCTACACGCACCCAGGCGCTTGTCTCAGTGTTTCCTTTAATGAAACCCAAAGCAAGACAGAGGGTGGTGATGGAAAGCGAAGTGTTAAGGACAATGAGTTAGAAATACTGTTGGGTTGAATAGCTGACAAACTTGTTGTACTAACTTGTGTAACCTGGAAAGTTGGAAAGTGAAGCTTGAAGAATGGGAAGTAGTAAAAGGAGATTTCAAAGGTGGTGAAATGCCAAAGTTGTACCTGCAAAGAAGGTTTGGAATATAAAGAGATGAGTATTTTGCTGAGGTGTGCCTGAAAACTCCTGGTGAGAAATATTAGATCATCTTTATGAATGCTGAAACTGCTAAGAACAGGGCAGGGGGGGGGTGGTTAGGATGTAGAGGTAATCATAATCAGGAGATGGAAATGGCAAAGGAATTGATAGAAAATTTAGGCGGATGACATTTGATTCAGAAAAGAAAGGATGTATGAAGTGGGAAGAAAGAGAAACTCTTTGAAAGCCACAAGAGAGACCAAGAAGGACACCCAATCCAATGTGATGCTCTAAACTGTTGGATGTGTATTTTAAAAAATGCTTCCACTGTGAATGCTTCAAGAGATCAGTGGCTTCTGGAGGCAAGGGAATTCTTGGAGCAATAAGCTATTCAATGTATTCACGTACTATTACTCGCCCCCGGTAAGAGGCTGACTCACAGCCGCCTGCCAGGAGTGAAGGGCTAGTACAGTTGGCATGGGCTTTGCCAGGGACTTGGCAGGTAGCTGGATGTGAGGTTAGATGTGAAGAATCTGAAGACATTGGTCTTTTCAATAGGAATTAGCAAAAACTCTAGGAGTTGCAGAAAGCAAAGGGTTCATGTAAAGAATATGGCTTTGGGTTTATTTTGCAAAAGAAATTAAGAGGTCAAAAACAATGATCTTGACTGTGCTACTAATGTGTTGTAACCCTGGGCTAGGTTCTTAATTTTTATTTTTCCTGCTTTAATTTCTTCAACTTGAAAAATATATATAGATATTATTGTGTGAGTTAATTAGTGTTCCTAAAATATGGAATGTTATTAAATGTAGTCAGAAGGGCTAATTACTCACATTGAAAAAAGGTCAAGGGCTTCCCTGGTGGCGCAGTGGTTGAGAGTCCGCCTGCCGATGCAGGGAACACAGGTTTGTGCCCCGGTCCGGGAAGATCCCATATGCCGCGCAGCGGCTGGGCCCATGAGCCATGGCCGCTGAGCCTGCGCTTCCAGAGCCTGTGCTCTGCAACGGGAGAGGCCACAACAGTGAGAAGCCTGCATACCGCAAAAAAAAAGGTCAAGTTTTGGGCTAGAGGACACTCAGTTTGTGATAAGAGTAGCAAGTGCCCTTTAACTTCTTAATTTCATGTAAGTATCTTGTCTTCGTTAGCAAAGATGCCTCCTGCTTTGATGCCTATAAATTGAACAGATTCTTTTAGCTCATGACATTGGTATCAGCACAGTAGATATTTGTTAATGTTCTTCATATAATTTGATGTAATTAATCCCATGATAATAGACAAAGTGATGTAGCAAATAGTGCTTGTGATCTAGGGTCAAAAGAAATAAATGTAGTGCTCCCTAATTGTGTGACCTGATGCTAATCAGTTACATGCTCTGAGATTCAAGTTGGCTAAAATATGCCTAATCATCTTTCATTCAAGATAGTTGTAAAGCTTCAGTGATGTCTTAAAATATTTTAAAATAACACATGGATAAAAGAACATCATTACTATGTGCTTGCTCTGTTCTTCCAATCCAAAGGAGAAGCAGATTGCTGTGTTTGTTGCTGTGCCCATCAAAAGAGTAAGGATATCATTCCACACAAAAATCACAGCCCAGGGCTTCCCTGGTGGCGCAGTGGTTGAGAGTCTGCCTGCCGATGCAGGGGACACAGGTTCGTGCCCCGGTCCGGGAAGATCCCACGTACCGCGGAGCGGCTGGGCCCGTGAGCCATGGCCGCTGAGCCTATGCGTCCGGAGCCTGTCCGCAGTGGGAGAGGCCACAACAATGAGAGGCCCGCGTACCGCAGGAAAAAAAAAAAAAATCACAGCCCAGATTTGTGGATGGATTGGTTGTGGGGATGCAACTTCAGATATTTTGACCAGAGCAACTGGGAGAATGGAGTTACCATTTACCTTGATGAGGAATTCTGCAGCAGACACGTTGCATGAGACATCATTTTTAAGCTGGGATCCCTGGGGCACCTCATAGAGACCAGGAAGATTAGAACTGCCAAGGGAGACTAAGTAGAAATGGGTGGTACATAGTGACACAGATGCCCAAAGTGGATTTGTTCAGCTTTTTTTTTTTCCCTCCAGCCACCTTCAGGTGCTAGAACGGTTAAGAGAAGTGTGAGATCAATCAAGTTTGAAGATCTGCAGATAAATAAAATGAAGAGAGATAAAAGATAAGCACAAAGGGTTTGAGGAGGTAAGAGATTGATTATAATGGATCATGGATTCATAGTTTGAAAGAAAAGGCAAAGAGAACATGGGGTTGAAAGAAAAGGCAAAGAGAACATGGGGTTGAAGGTAAAAAACAGTGAAGGACAAAGTGTTGTGACGTACGGTGCTCAAGGAGACACCTAGAAAGATAGAAGGTGAGAGATTGGAGTGTGGATGCAAAAATAGTTACTAGGAATGGGAGAAGTACAATTTAAACTCAATTACTGGGGCGCACACTTCCACTCCAGCACAACGCAGTGCTTTACATGTTTACATGGCCCCAAGGTATTATAGGACACATTCCCAATAGCTCTGTTGCTTCTGGGCCGTGCTCAGGAACTAGGTCAATACAGATGCTCCTGGGTGGGGATCCAGCCTCCACATTGCTCAGTTCAGTCCTTTTCCATAGGCCCGAGCTCACCCCCAGCCTCCTCCTCCCAACAGGTGGAGGTCAGCTCATGGCTCTCAGAATCCTCAGGTTCTTCCAACCTGCTTTCATCCTTGGGGAAAACCAGCCAATTGTTGGCTTGTCTTTCCCAAAGTTATCATCCTCTTTATTTCGAATGTGGAACATCTACCTCTTTATTCAATTTCAGATTTTATAAAATATTGGAAAAGTCTTTGGCTTTAAGCAGCTTTTTTCTGCTTTCCTACAACGAATGTCCATTAAGAAAGAAAACAGAAAATCATTATCTGATTGAAATTGTAGGAGCAAATATATGTAGAAAAAATATATACCTTAATACTGTCCCATTTGTATACATATTTCTGATCAGTGCCATTTGTATAGCTTCACTATTAATTGTCAGTTCCTTTGGGGTAACCTGGAGTCCCTACTGAAATGCAAACATTCTCTGAGAAAACAGCACTGCTATTACCACTTACTATGCTTTAATGTAAATTAATCTGTCAGCTTTGTTAGTATGACCACTGACAGTCACTAGACTGCAGCTTGTTAAGATTGGTTATAAAATGTGTTTTGCTGGAGGGCGGGGGAGAGGAAGTTTCTGAGCCCAGTTGATATTCTCAGACTAATTCACAGTGTGGTCTTGGGAGCTGTTCCTGTCTCTGGAATAGAAGCAGCCAGAGAGTGAAGAATTACAAGAATATTTACTTCCTTCATTTCCTCTTTAGTTCTAAATATATCTCAATTTCCAAAAATAAAAGGCTATGTAATATATTTCTAGTTTTTCTTTATTAATAGGATCAGTAAATAATTAATAAAAGCAAATTAAAAGTGAACTTGTCACAAAGGGAACAAACCTTTGTCTGACATTAGTGAACAGCCTGGTTTTTAATATAAAATATTTTATAAAAGAAAATTATGCTGCGTTGTACTCAGGGTAATTAACTTTTCAGATGCAATAGCTTTAAACTATTTATGTTCCTTGAAAAGAGTTACTTGTAAGCGATTTGTTTCAATTTTATAAACTAGGGCCCAGTTATTATAGTATTACAAAAGCAGTAATTGCTATTCAGCAGGGTGACGCTTTGCTCTGTCCTCTCAACGACTCCTGGTTGGAGATACGAGGGCACAGAATGGTAGGGAATTTGTAGCTGCTTTGCTTTTAACATCATTATGTTAAGGCTACAAGAGACTGACTTATAAACTATGAGAGTCAGGCAAAGAGTTTGAACCTACACTATAACATCCTGTAGTTCTACCCTCTTTACAATATCTGGCAAATCATTCACTTCACTAGGTTTATAGAGAGCCATTTGGTAAAATGAAATGGATATCCTATGGGTAAAGATTTAATGTCTAGTGCAATCTAGGGCATTATAGTGCTGCCTTCCAGCTCTTCTCTCCCAGTGTCTTATACTGGAGTTAGTGATGTGCACATCTATTCATAGTTCCTCATTCCAATGAACTGTAAGGTCTTGAAATTGAAGGCATGACTTAGCAAAACTTTTTTCAAGGAACAGGCACACAGAATATGAGTGCTGATTACGTTTCATAATTAAATTCATTTTTTTCTAATATAAGCATTGAATTTCTCTTTAGTTTTCATACTAAGAAGACTTTGCAACACACAAGATTTGACAAATAACTCACCTCCTTGATTACATGTTTATTTGCTTATTACTTTTTACCTGATATGAGAATCAACACAGCTAAATACAGTTGTACTGGGAGTTTTGTACACATGTGGAGAGATGAAAGAGAAAGGGTGTCACTAACAATGGATTCTGATAGCAAGAGGAGAGGCGGGAGGTCCTTAAGGACAATCCCTATTATTAGTTAGTGGTGGAGCTGAGGGGGGTCTGTATTCCAGTGATGTTTGTTTTTGTTCTGTTTTTTATCCTCAAATTGTGTATCTGAGCCGCAACCCCCTGATTGGTTTTTTATTGATTATTTATTTACTAATTATTAATACAACCTCTGTATATATTTTGTAAAATTTATCTATCTATATATATATATTTTTTAAGATGTTGGGGGTAGGAGTTTATTAATTAATTTATTTATTTTGGCTGTGTTGGGTCTTCGTTTCTGTGCGTGGGCTTTCTCTAGTTGTGGCAAGCGGGGGCCACTCTTCATCGTGGTGCGCGGGCCTCTCACTATCGCGACCTCTCCCGTTGCGGAGCACAGGCTCCAGATGTGCAGGCTCAGTAGTTGTGGCTCACGGGCCTAGTTGCTCCATGGCATGTGGGATCCTCCCAGACCAGGGCTCAAACCTGTGTCCCCTGCATTAGCAGGCAGATTCTCAACCACTGCGCCAGCAGGGAAGCCCGTTTTATCTATATTTTATAAAACATATTTTATGTTATTTATTAGATAAAATTTTTTGTAATCTTCTAAAAAACATTAGCAAGGGTTAAAATGATCATCCAATTTTTTTTTCACTATAGTAAATATAACAGGGACTTTTGGAAGAAAGAACCATTTTAATGTGTGTAATCTTCCTAAACTGTATATGTGGGAATCCATATGAAAATGTCAGGCGGGCCAAGCTTATTAGATACATGAATACATACTAGTTAACATGTTGAATGATGCTTCACAATTATGGCTCGGTTTGGAGCCATGAGTAGGAGCACGGAGAGTGGCCATTGGATAGACGTTTAGTTTTTCTAATGGGATGTGGGAAGCAGTGCCTTTACACATGGCATGCCCAGGAGTCACATGAAAAGGAATCGTAGTAAAGGGGTTTTGATTTTTCAATTCTCATTCAAGATTATAAACCAACTCTGGAATCATATGTGAACCATACCTAATCCTTGCCTGTTTCTCAACCTATTGTGTCTAACTCTGAGAAGCAGATTTCGGAGGGACAAAGGGAAAATAGTTTGCAACACTAGGGCTATGAATTAAGCCCTGCTTAGTTCTCCTCTTTGACTTTACTGTGTACTGATATAGTATACTTCAAAGCATTTTATATAATCTGCACACCAAATAATTCACACTGAAATGTAGTTATGGCACTAAAAATATCTTGCCAAAAGCCATTCTCCGCAGAAGAGGAGTGAATGTGTGTTCCCAAACTTATAACTTAAAATGATAACATTTTAAAATCCTTTGAATATTGGATGTGACTGGTGTGTAAACTAGATAGTGTTCTATTCAAAGATGCTTTAGGGTGTTTCCTGAAATAGATGTACTTATTTGGATTGACTGTGTTTTCTATCATTCCCTGTCTGAATTACAGGAAGAGCTTCATCATTAGGTGACCTGATTTGACCCTGGTTCATCTCCCACAACTTCTCTATATGGTAGCCAGAATTATCATTAACAAACAGAAGTTCAGTCTTTCTAAATTAGCTCCCATTTCACTCTGAATATAAGCCAATCTCTTCAAAATGACTTAAAAACCCCACATGATTACCCCTCCCTTAGTTCTTAGACATCTCACATCACTGAGACGCAGCGGGGAGCTCTGGTTCACCTTCTGCTTCTCCGATGACACTAGCTTCATAGCTTTCTCCAAACATACCAGACAAGTTCCACATTTAGGATTTTGCTCTGACTCTGAATGGGTCAGTTTTCCCCAAATATCTTCATGGGTGAACTCCCTCACTTCTTCAAATTTTTGGCTCAAATATCACCAAAAGGAGGTCTACCCATACCAGCCTAAGTAAAAGTATAATCCACCCCCAGGGCCCGCCTACAATTGAAAACCCTTTCCTTGTTCTTTCAGTCCATAAGGTTCATTGCCTTTTAATGTAAAGTATCATTTATGTGTTCATGTTTATCATTATCTGCTGCCCCATCGCTTCTAGAATATAAGCTCCACAAAGGCAGGCGTCTTTGTTTGATTCACTAAAGTATCTTTGGAAAGTGAAATAAAACCTGGTTCATTGTGGGCCATCAATACATTTTTCTTTCTTATCTTGAATTAAATGTAAAGGAGACAGAAACAAATCATGTTTTGGCCTAAATGTAAATGATAGCATTAAATTGTCAATTGTCCTTGGAAACAACTGAAGAAGTTAGAAAATCGTTTTTTTTCCCCTTTAAAAATCAGCAAATTGCATAGAATTGAGAATTTACCTTGGAGCAATTTAGAATCCATGTGCTGTTTGAATTTGGACTAAGCAATGTCTTTAAGTTCACCAAATTAATCAAGCAAGCAAAGCTGAGTCTAAATCCAGACTTCCTTACGAAGTACATATTAAATGATCTTATACATATAGGAGGGAACTGCTCCCAGGAGTGGGGTTGACCCGTGTCAGAAGCTAATAAAGGTTTGAATATTAAAATAAATAAACTAAAATAAAGCATTAATGATCATGAACAATGAAGTAAGTTTCCAATGCTATATATCAGAAAGACCTTCATAAGAAAAAATGTCATTTGATTAGTTTCAATAAGCATTATGCTCAACAAATCAAGGGATGATCTACTTAATTTTTCATATTAAAAGTTCATAATTTTCATCTAGTTTAATGTTCACAGGCTTTCAGAATTTTTGTTCACTTGATATTTTTTAATTAAATCCTTAGGTTGTGAAGTTTTTCCCTTAAAGTAAAATCTTCCTTGCATTTTACAAACAAAAGTTACCTGTTGCAATATTCAAATAACATATATTATGCCTCTGCTCCATCAGCATATTCACAGATTTGCTGATGAAACATAATGGGTTGTTCTCTTGGTTAAGTCTTAAACTATACTGAGTATTACGTATGAAAAACTGCAAGTAGTGATTTGATAGAATGTCCTCACCTTCTTTTTCCTGTCCTTTATGTTTCATTATGAGGAATTGAAATATAACCCTAAGCAAGATCCCTTTGCAAAATCATTCCTTTCCCTTTTGAGTAATGATTTTCTGGTAGTGAAAGTATAGTGAAATAATGAAAAGGTTAGAATATGCTTTAATTCATTCTTGCAAAGGTTATGATTACATCATTATTTGGGTCAAAATCAAATCATTGCTTCCATTCTTCATATGTTAGCCAGATTAGTGTCAGATAAATACAGCATAGTATTTGTGTCAACACTTAAGGATAATATGTTATTGTAAACCTTTAGTCTTAATGACTTTCAAATGTACCTCGTGCTTGAATATTTATTTCTTTAAATGTCAACTCACCTTTTAAACTATTGCTCACGTAAAACAAAAAGCAATCTACCTCGACTCAGGAAATGTTTCTCATATGGCTGTTTAAAAACATAGCAACCAGAATGTAAAGAGTTTGAATATCAATTACATGCTTTTAGAATCTAATCGGCAGCACTTGATTGGAAGTATCAACCCACAAGCGCAGAAAAAGGAAATCTCTTCAATAAACGTCACTGATATTTCCTAGCATTTTGTACTTCGATACCAACAGGAAACTAAGAAATGTTGCTAGGATGTTAGCATCAAATGTTTCAGCCTTTATGATCATTCATTTTAAATATATTTAATTCATTCCAACAAGTAAGGATTAGCATCATAGTAAACTGTCACCAGTCTATGAATAAGCAAGTACACCTATGTCTCTTACCCGCCTGGGACAATTACACCCTCTGCATGGGTCTGTATCATTATCTCTGAAACTTTCCAGTTACATTCCTGTCACCCATGTGCTTGAAAATCCAGGTTTACTGTCAAACCATAATAATACAAAGAGATATAATGTTTTGAACTGTAAAATATATTAAATCTAATAATAGGCATGAAGAAAAAAATCCACACCACATGTCAATTAAACTTCCTAATTTGAACATATGCATGGTACATTTCTATTAAATTTTGGTTTGTTTTCTCAAAGGATTATTACATTCTGTATACTTAAATCTAAAATATTGCTATCTCACAGTCTTAATAAATAATACTCTATGGCTCCTTATTAACTTTAAATGATTTTTAAATTTTAAAACTGATTAAATGTGTATTTTTATTACTATTTTGTATCCTGGAGGGACCCTTAAGAAACTGGTCAAGTCTCAGAAAATCTCTATGTTAAAAAAAAAATCTCTATAGAACACTATACATAAGAATGATTAGTAATTGTAGATATCAAACCTGCAAATAATTTTCAATGATCTTTTAATTAGACAACATTTTCCTCTAGGTCTGTTTATTTTGGCCAATGCATAAATTCTAGTTTTATATTTAGTTTTCTCTTCCCTTCCCACAAAGAACACCGATTCTAATGAAAATTATTAATGTAGGAATAGGAAATTGCAGCTTCTTTCTTTCTCCCTTTTTTCATTAAAAAAGGGCTGCTCGATACTGTTTCTTTATCTAACTAGTCCTAAATATAACAAATTACTACTATACAATATTCTAGTGAGGTATGTTTTCTGGCATATAACATATAAAATATTAGGGTGTTTTTGCTTGATGTAGTTCAGTGATTTAAGTTGAATAAAGAAAAGGTGAATATATTTTCTGGAAAAATAAATATATTAAAAGCAGATACTAGCGGGGAGTTAACACTTGGAAACAGAGAAAACCACAGGGTAAAAGGTGAGTTTCTCATTTGTTTTGCTTTTAGCCTGAGAGTACTCCAGTTACATCTGACAGGGAGGCTAAAATGTCAATAGAAATCAGCCTCATTCTTTTGGAGAACTAGAAGACAGAGCTCAGGGCAATCACAGCTTCTGGAATCTGAAGGTGAAAATGGCAGAAAATACAGAGTTAGGGAGGGGAAGCCCCAAACTGTGTGTATAAATTTTGCCCAAATATCTGACTGACCCCTGAACCAGACAAGCATGGGATTGACTTCAAAAAAGCCAGCTACAGCTCAAAGAATAGAACGGAAATTTAGCTGCCTCCCATTTCAAAGCAACCATTCAAAGCAAATGGATTTCAAAGCAACCATTTTAACTATTCATCACAATATTCTTCCTCTTCTCTCAAAGTCAAATTTTGAGGCTGAGAAGATTCAGAGAAAGGAACCCTTCTTAATCATATACTTGTATTTAAAGGAAGGGGAAAAAAACTGCACAATTTTGTTGGTCAGATCTTCCAGTTGGCTTACAATAAGTCTTAAGACACTGATATTCAATCTATCTCTGATGCCCAAACAGCAATAGGAGGATTTCAAGATTTCATTTTGCAGCATGATTTTTGTATTTAGTTTCTGTAAACTCCAAAAATCTTATGCTTAAAGAAAAAATATTTTCTCTGGGGTCTGGTAGAGACTTGTGCAACTGGATAATGTCATGACAAATGACTGTTCAGTGGACTAGTTTCTGCAACCCTTTTCCATCTTCAAAGCACTCAGCAAAATCTGCTTATTTTTAGTGGCTTAAAAAAATAATATTTATCTTACAGTTCTGAAGGTCTTGAAATCCCGCTGGACTAAAATCAGCAGAAAATAAACAGGGCAACATTCTTTTTGGAGTCTGTAGGGGAAAATTCTTTCCTTGCATTTTCCAGCTTTTAGGGACTGCCCCTGTTCCTGAGCTGTGGTCCTCTTCCACTATCTTCAAAGCCAGCAATGGAGGGTTAAGTCCTTCTGACATCACATCAAGCTGAAAATGTCCTCACATTTTTTATTTTTCTGACTCTTCTTTTATGCCTACTTCTTCCATTTGTAAGAAGCTTTGTGATGCTATTGGGACCGCACAGGTAACCCAGGATAATTTCCCTATTTTACAGTCAGGTGATTAGTAAACTTAATTCTCTCTGCAACCTTAGTTTCTCTTTGCCATGTAACCTTACATATTCTCAAATTCTGAGGATTAGGATATGGACATCTTTGGAGGGCAATTATTTGGATTACCACAGCACATATACTATATTTGGGGAAATAAATCTTCCATAAATTTTCTCTTGTTGAAATTCTAAGAACATAGGGAAATTACCAATGTATATACTTTTACAGGATGTTGGAGTTTATTCTTATTCAAGCAAATATTGTCCTAAACCTACATAATATTAAAAACCATAAAGTCGAATCATTGAAAAAAACGTGTGAATTATGAGAAGAAATATCTCTAAAGCTCATGTCAAACTTACTAGACTGCTATATATTTATGAGAAACATTTGTAAACTGTGAATAATAACATCTCTTTTACATTCCTCTAAATCTTCAAAAGTCATATACTGTACACATGTACATATAGTCACACACAAACATATGCACAAACATGTTTACATACATACATGTGTGAATACGCAGATACACTATATATATTTCCAATCCTCTTTTTTCCCAGATTCTGTATTTACAAGTTTGCCTGCTTGCTAAAATTTGTTACCCCAAATCAGTACTTGCAGCACTTTCATCATCCTTCAAGGACATGTGCAGAGCAGCAAAAAAATTGAGTTGCCTGACTCAATGAGTTGAACAAGGCAACACTCAGCTTTCTTATTTCAGCTTTTGTACTGAAAATAAACGTCTCTTTTTTGTGGCCTATTTAGTCCACATTTTTTGCAATGTTCTGCTTTTTGTTGTATAAAATGGCCCCTTAATGTAGTGCTAAAGAGCTGTCTAGAGTTTCTAAGTGCAGGAAAGCTGTGATGTGCCTTACACAGAAAACAGGTGTGTTCAGTTATGTTATAGTGCTGTTGGTGGTGAATTCAGTGTTAATGAATAAACAATATATGTTGATCCCGGTGTCATTAAATAGAAACACACATAAAACAAGGTTATGTATTAATCAGTTGATGAAAATGTTGTGACCAGCGGCTCACAGGAACCTAATCTTATATTTCCCCTAGAAGCAATAGTTCAATGTTGCCTAATTATTTACACAGACTTCATAGAATGTAACTACCATAAATACTGTGAATTAAATCTCTTTACACACACACACACACACACACACACACACACACAGAATCAATAGAATAACTGATGGTTTAAAATTTGGTAACATGATTGGTACACTTGATTTTCTAAAACAAATATAAATCATAGCTAATTACCAAGTATACAGGAGAATGAAAGGGCTTGGCAATTAAGGATGACACCAGTGAGGCTATCTTCAATCCTTTACTTCAGTTTTTTGCACCATCTAGAGGGAGGTTTGCGAGTAGATAAACTCATGTGGATTAGAAAAGTACATGGTAAAGTTTTACATCAGATGTAATAGAAGAAACTTTCCCAATACATATATTCTGAAAGAGTATTTCATATTTTTCTGGTTTCAGTAAACAGACTAATTTCTTTTAAAAAACTCATTTATAACCATTGTCAATAGTATAAATAAGAAGACCAAATCTTCTAAATCTCATGTCCTCTTTCAATTTCAACAATGACTTATTGATACAAAAACTACACACGTGGAAGGGGAAAGCAACAGATAAAATCAATGCTAAAATGTAATTAATCTGTAATCTGTTTTATTTAACCTCGTAAATAAAAAAATCAACTGCTAAATATATTTAGAATTCTCATTTACATTTGAATTGCGTTCCCATAACCTTTTGATCTAACATGTATTTTAAAAATGGAAATTGCCTTTTATTAAGAGGACTTTACTCTTAGGTACATCATCACAAGAAAAAAACAAACGTTAAACAAAACAGTTAATTTCTCATTCTTAGGGATTTCACAAGAAGTAAAAAGAGTTAGACTAAAGAAAAATGTGAACACAAGTTTTGTTTCATTTTGGTTATTTTTCTACCTTGGGCTAATCAAGGCTTCAAATTCCATTTCAGAGTGAGTTTGATGATTCTATTTGAGAAAAAAGAGCTTCAGGAACCAACTAAAAATCTAGTTCCGGGACTTATTCCAGCCTGAGGAAATGAAGCAATTTAAAGTTAATTCAAGCTACTCCTCCTTTAAAAGTAGAAATCTGTCTCCTAGGGAATGGGTTTATTGTTTTGCTTTGGTTATAGTTAATTTTCCCAAAGACTGGGAATTCACCAAAATTTCAAAGACTTACATTAATTAATCTTTTTTTCATGAACATTTTTGTTACAGGGAATATTATATCCCAAATTGAAACATGTCTATAAGATTTTATGACCATATACAATCATATGATTCTACTTCATAGAGTATGTTAGCAACAGTAATATCAGAGACCTCCATTCATTAAAGGCGGCCCATGAGCTACCTTTTCAATAACAGACTGAAAAGAGAATGAGAGAATGTGGGATATTCAGTCTTTTATCTGCACACAGCAATATATAAATTCTCAGAGGTGAGGATAAATGAATTATGTATGAATGAGAGTGAGCTTTCCTAAAGTATGGCATACTAAGTAATGATTTATTGGTAGAGCCATTGATAGTCAGTACAGTTGTCCTAAATAAGAAGTGATACATTGAAATTATGCTTAAAATAAATATTGTTTCTGAAAACTGCATTAAATTTTGAGGCCTTGGGAAAATAATAAAGTGAATATTTTAAATTAAAAATGCTCAGTTCTTGAGTGGAATAGTGACTGGCAACACAGAGTCATAAATATTTGTTGTCTAATTTTATTGAACACTAGATCCTCTGTTGGCCACTAAAAAGCAATTAAGTGGGTGATGACGTGCACTGGAAACATAAATCAATGTAATGTGACCATTGCTTTGATAAAGACATGAAAAAGGAACTAGTGAGGTACAAATGTGGTAACATATAGACTGATTTAGAATTTCAGACATGGCTTCTTTGTGGAAAGAGATTCTCTTGTGGCTTAAAAAATAAGCAGAGCTGGACATTCTAAAGAGCAGGAAAGGATATTTCAGAGAATGGAGAAACAGGAGGAGCAAGGGAACTTGGGCTGGAGGGAAATTATAGCTGTCAAATTGGTGACAAAACAAAACAACAGTGGTAGATAAAGATGTAGTCAGACACAGGGGAAAAAAGTAAGAGATTGTTTTCTAGATGAGACTAGAGGCTTTATTTTCTCCCTCTACACTGTAGTTGGATCATCAAATGATAGGTTCAATACAGATTTTTTAAATATGTAAATAATTTTGATATTTAACTAGTTAAGCTGATTATCCAAGTGAAGTAACATAGGAAAGAGCTGAAAATTTTAATTTGGGTAATACAGAGATGCAAATGATCATTGAAGCAATGAGATCTAATTAAGTCTTCAAGAAAAAAGGAAAAAAGAACAAGGACATAGCTTGGGAGACTGTAGGAAACAGTCATTATGTCCCATCTTGGGCAAGCAGGTAGCATTTGGAACTGGCAGAAGTTATTAAAAGTGGGCAAGAATTAAAATGTGAAAAAATGTATTTTATTCAAATGAACATACATCTAAGTAATTTTCATAAATATTTATAGGAACTCTAAGTTAAATGAAATCACTCATTTCATTTCCTATAAAACTGAACTACATTAAGTTTTCCATCCATTTCATCATGTAATGCTCATAAAGGAAATATTCTGAATAAATGTAGTAAGATACATGATTTAGATATATTTGAAAAGCAAAGAATCAGATACATCATCCAATTCTACTTTAATCCATTCTGTACTCCTAAATTTTAGACAAGCGGTTATAAATCACAGAGATCATAGCAATAAAGAAAAGAAAAAGGGAAATGTGAGTAATCAAATCCCAGTTTTTGCACAGAACAATTCCTAAAGGTAATTAGTTCCAGCAAACTGCTCTTCTATTCCTTTACGGTCCTTAGTCATAACCTTGACTGTCTCAAATTCTTAATAACTGTGCAGTGTTTTAAAAAAGATATTGAATATGCAACTTGTCATATTATTAAGTAAACTGGTCATGTTCATTATATTATTTTAAACCATTCTTTGATAATTTGGAAAAGAAGTCATAGTTCGTATCTATCTAAATAACAAATTAATATTTTATTAAATATAGTAAAACTATAAGAAAAATGTCTTTTGATGATCATCATTATACTCCTCAGTTTAATTTTTTATATTTATTTTACTTTTAATTCAATTACCTCATTGGTTGTGTTTTAGTTGTATAAAATTGGACCTCTGTAGGCCTTTTGTTTGTTTAATTTATTTTGGTGGCGGGAACAGAGATAATGGCAATACAGATTATATTTAATAAAGAAAAGACAATTCAGAAGGCATTCCACAAATTTAGTGGCTTTGTACCTTTATTCTACAACAGATATAACTCATATAATCAGTAAAAAATCTGTCAACATTCTTATATGTACCATGTTAAATTATATAGTACACATTAAAATCAATCTGTCATCATAATTATTGTTATAGTTTTGAACAGAATTTTATGACATCCTACTTTTAACTAAAACCTTTTTTTTCACAAGGTTTCACATTGATGCAAATAAAGGTAATTTTTATTTCAGATGACTGATTAAACTAAAAGGCTTTAGTAAGTTACAAATAGCTAAAACATATAATACTTTCTATGTTCATAATGCTACTGTATTCACTCTATTCATTTAATCCTCACAATGACCCTTTTAGGTGTGTACTCTTACTACACCATTTACAGATGGGGAAACTGAGGCCCAGTTGGGACACTTTTCAAAGTCACAAGGATCCTAAGTGATAAGGAAGGGGTTTTAACCCAGGTAATCTGGCTCCAAAGCTATTGCTTTTATCCAGTACACAATATGGCAGATTTGATAGCAAGATAATTTTTGTACTTCACCCTGGATGTCGAGAATCCAAACAAAGAAGATATGTGATTAATAATAGACTGATGAATATTGTCAAATATAATCTTTTTTGAGACTTTTTTCAATCTGACTATTAAGCACTTATGTACTTTTGTTTTATTATTTATGCATTGTTTTTACTTATTAAGCTAATATTTTTAATTAGAGATGCAGATTTTTTTATATTTTCCTTCTTAAGAATGGACTCCATAGTTCTATCATAACCTAGCAACTCCCACATACTATTTGTAATGCAAAAAGTATTCTGACCTTGGAGAACTAGACCTGCACATAATATTTAGTCACAAATAACCATTATTATGATGTTGAGGGAATAATGGGTGAACTTTCTAATCATGAGTAACCATATGTATCCTAATGTAAGTATTTGTTGTGAAATTATTTCCAATTTCAGATCCACATAGTATCACAACAATTTTTTAAAAAAATTTATTGGAGTATAGTTGATTTACAATGTTGTGTTATTTTCAGGTTACAGCAAAGTGAATCAGTTATACATATACCTATATCCCCTCTTTTTTAGATTCTTCTCCCATTTTTTGTTGGCATTTAAAAACATCTTTTATTTGTTCTCAATGAGTGTTTCCTTAAGAATAACATTTTTAAAAAAAAATGGAAATCAAATCTCTATTTAAACTGGAATCTATTGTAATATATAACATATTGAAACATAGTTACGTTTGTGATCCCTGAAAAAAAGACAAGATAACAAAAACAGTGATTTAAATAGCAAGTTTAATTACAAACTGGACTTATCTATCTTAAAGTGGCTTTCTTTTACCACGCAAAGTTTTACTAATATTGTCACATACACATTTTAAGAAGAGGGATAAGACAAACAAAAAGTGTTCACTAGATATTTTCCTCTTACAATTTTAAATTCACTGTCTGTATAGCAAAGAGAGTAGAAGAGGTCAAAAAGATCATTTTAAAACATGGGAGTTTTTAAAAATCTATTTATTATCTTATATACATATTTTTAAGGCAGTTTATATAACATAACCAAACTGCTTTGTATTACAGATATAAACACAAGCTAAAATTTGAAAAGCTGTAGCAAAAAATAAAAACAAATTACATTACATTAAACTAGCTTAATAAACATGAATGTACATTCTGACTGTGGCCAAAATTAGTACTTACAACGATTATATTACACCTTTAGAGTAGTTGTTCTTTCAGTGGCCTGTATTTTGAGCAAGTCTGAAACATGTTAATAGGTTATTAAGATAGACTCTGAAATGTGGCTTAATGTTCAAATCATTCAGGAAACACTGCAGGAAACAATTCACAAATAGGGGAAAGGTGTGTGCTTCTACCAGATGATTCAACGTTGCTTTAAGTCTAGAGAATTTATAAGTTCAAACTAAGCACTTTGTATGTGGTTATCACTGAAAAAGTAAGTTGTGCAATCCAATTATATGATAGATCAAAAGTAAAATAAAACCCAACAAAACAAGCAAAGCCAAAAGTGTTTTGTGTCTCATTTCCTATCACATAAAAATCACTTGAGCTGAAGCCTATAGCTCTACATGGTGCAGAGTTAGACTCTTGAATCAATTTCAGAGGTTATTGGACAATAAAAACTGAAATATAAATTTTAGAGCATTGATTTTCTAAATGTCCTGGAAAGACTCAAGAGTGCTTGTCTTGGGGATGAGAAATACTTAAGTTTTATTTAAAATGTTTTCCCTTATATCAATGCTTAAGAGAGTAGAAACTAAAGTCAAATTCCATCCTTTCCACTATGGAAACACATAACTTCACTAGCAATCAAAGGCACATTCTTTGAATAGAACAGAACTGAAAACATGCAGAATTTTTTCCTGATATATTATTCGATCCATACGATGGACATTGAGGAATGGTTTCAATATTCCAGCCACGGTATCCAAAGTGATTTGACTTATATTTTTGACACAAAATAAAGAACATACAAATGTGACCAGTACTGAATTTCTAATGAGGGCAAGTCAAACAAGCAAAGCAAACATTATTACACGTGTTCAGATGAATTTCTATTGCTTATTATGAAAATCTATTTTATTGTCAGCAAAGCTACAAGAAGCAGCGTTATCAAGCCTTGATTTTCTGAATATATAAAGTCAATATACGAAAGGCATGCAATAGCTTCAACTATGCTTTTGCAATTTTAAATATTTTTTTCTGAAATTTCTAGAAAAACTTTCAACAGTGTCTACTAATACATCATATTGGACAATTTAGTCCCACTGATTTATTATCAGAGTGTAAAGGGTAAATCAAAATCATTGAAAATGTATGCATCCTTGCTTACATATATATGCATCCTTGCTTACATATATAAAATCTTAAAAGAAATAAATTCTTAGAAAGAATTAATTCAGACATTACCTATTCTCTTTTTAAAGTATTACTTTACAAACAGGTAAAGTCCTTTTTTTTTTTTTTTGGCAAACACATAGCATGTTTTATTCAGGTTCCACAAAAATAAACCATTTAATTACAATCTATTTAATAAGTGCATCTTCTAGAAATAGAAGCACACAAATAATGTACAACCAGGGCATTACTTTTTATTTCGGTTTGAGAGGTAGATTTTTGATGAAACAAACAAACAACAAAAACAATGCTAATGCATTCCAGATGTCATATAAAAATTTATAAGATACAGAATTAGGGCAAAGGAAAGAATGTTTGGAAATTCAAGTAAGGGTTGACTATAGAGGTGATACCTATTAAGTGGATGTTGTAATGTTAGTGTGCTTGTTTGACAATAAAAAAAGACACTCCAGGGATATCCATAGGCAGAGAAAGTTTGTGCAAAGAACATGGCAGAATCTATTTGGAAATGTAAGGTTGTGGCAATCATGAATGATGTAAAAAAAGTTTGCCTACAAAATTCAGGAACTTGGGGCTTCCCTGGTGGCGCAGTTGTTGAGAGTCCGCCTGCCGATGCAGGGGACATGGGTTCGTGCCCCGGTCCGGGAGGATCCCACAGGCCGCGGAGTGGCTGGGCCCGTGAGCCATGGCCTCTGAGCCTGCGCGTCCGGAGCCTGTGCTCCGCAACGGGAGAGGCCACAACAGTAAGAGGCCTGCGTACCGCAAAAAAAAAAAAAAAAAAAAAAAAATTCAGGAACTTATGTCATTTTTGGAAGTATTGAATGATATTAAACAAGGAAATATGGGTAGAATGGATAATGCATGTTGTAAGGGATTAGCTTGGGAGCCAGTTGACCTATAAAGGTAAACTTGAAATACAGTAAAACAGTTTAATGAGGTCTATTACCAAGTCTATGTTAAAGATTATAGTAAAGCCTATATCAAGATGAGATAGATGTGAATAAAAGTATTAATAAATATAAAATAGATATGTAAAATTTTAGAAACCTCTATCTCAACGTCACTCAAACTCAGTATCCATAATGTCCTGTCATTTCCCTCTCTAAACTATAATTTGCCTCTTTCCAGGAATCTTTGCATCATCATAATTTTGTTGAAGCTGCAATCATCTCTTACCTGGAATCCTGCCCCAGGTACTTTATTGTAGCTTCATTGGCCTCTTCTGAACTTGTTTCTTAAGTGCTAATAAAGTACTTTGTACAGAACACAAGTGTGATCATTGACACAATTGGAATTGTGCACCGATGAGGACCAAGTTCCTTAATATGTCCACGACAGCCCTTCATGGTCTGGCTTCCTCCTTTTCCCCAAAATCATCTGCCACATTGCTTGCTCCTCTTCAGCCACACTACCATTCTGTCTCTTCCTCATAGGGTCTTTGCTCTTTCCTAGGAGGGCCAAGCTGTACCTTATTGTTGAGTCAAGTGTTCATTTGGTCTTCAGTTATTAGCAGAAGCATGGCTCCTTCAAGGAATAATTACTGATGTCCTTAAGTTGATTACTTCTACTTCACATTCTCATGCAATTAATTCTTCTTTGCAACACCTCTCAACTCCAAAATTTTACATGCATTGATGATTGTTTGATTGATATTTTATTTTTTCATTAGATTTAAATGACATGAAAGAGGGAATTGTTATGATTTTGCTCACCAGACCCTACCCTGTACTTGACATATAATAGGCGTGCATTAATTATTATTGAGTGAATAAATCTTCTAAGGCTTTATTATAGAAGTTCATAATTAGTAGACTTAGAGACTTCTTTTTTAAATAAAAATGAGAAGTGGCTAAAAGTTTTTGAGCAGGGGAGTTTAAGTGATGAAAGATGCATTGTAAGACAATCTGAAATCAATATGGAAGATGGATTGAGGTAGAAGAGACAGAAGATCCAGAGAGCAGAAAGGGCAGTGAATAAAGACAGGTTAAACTAGGATGGTGCCTGTTGAAGGGAAAATGTGGAGACCAAAGGAAAAATTAACTGTAAAATATGACAATTTTAATTCAAATGAAAGGCACAGCTGAAAATAGGCATGAAAAAGGGGAAGTGCAAATGTTGCAAATCTTATGAAAAAATTAATGAATACTGTTAACTGTCTATAGTATATTTGAAAACTTAAATAAATAAAATTACTAGATAAACAGAACTTACCAAGACAAAATCAAGATGAAATTAAGCTTTATTTGTTTTAAAATAATTTAATATTTTAGTAGTTAAATATCTCCTCACAAGGAAATACTTGGAAATGCCATTGGCTGAGGGTCCCTACATGAGAGGGGCTCAGAATGGAGTTGAGCTAAGAAGGCAGGTCTATGTGCAAGCATGGCCGTAGCCACGGTGGATGTGGGCCTGAGTCTTAAGCGTAATTCCCCTTCAGAAGCTGCACTGCGTTGGCGCAGAACCAAGTCTGCCATGTGGAGAGCAACTCTCCTCCATGAGACCAGCCAGGTCAAGCCTTTAGAGTCTACACTTGGAGTCTTGCACTTGGAGTCTATAAAGCAGTCTCATCTTGTGGGTATATTTTTTTGGCCAGAAAAAAATTTTGTTTTGTTTTGTTTTTTTACAATTCAATGTAATTTCAATGTTCTGAGACAGGTTGTGCACGTCTGACTTGTGCCTCGTCCCCCGCCCAGCTGCCGTTCCTACTATACTTGCCTGGATTCAAAATTATAAGCACTTCCTTCAAACAATAGCGTTCTAAACTTTTCCTTATCTAGTGTCTGTAACCAGCTGTCAGATACTGGAAATGTCACCACATAAATATTCATAGCATTAGGGTTTTCACATATCTTTCCTGTACATTTGGAAAAAAATTCTCATACTGAGTCTTGGAGATTTCTCCATGTCTGTATACCCACTGTCAGATCAAAATGTCAGATGCAATTTTAGGTCGCTTCAATTAACAGGACCAACATTCACAGTAGCTTTTTAATTCACAGGGCCATCAAAATTGACATCACATAATTTGACCAACTGCATTTTTAATTTTATGAGATTTTCTTTTGCAATATATTTGATTTTTCAGATATTACATGCTATTTACCTGAGATAAGCCATTTTTATTAAAAACCAACTATATGTCAAAAACTAAGAATGAAAGAAATGGACTACTTTTGAGTAACTGATTAGAATGAGATAAATCCCAGAATCTAAAAGGCTAATAACACTTAACAGCACAAAAAAAGTATTCAATTCTAATTAGTAATTATTGCAAACAAAGGAAAAACAACAGGATATTTTATAGCATGTGGGTACATAAAATATTTTACTATATGGGTACATTCTTACCTAGAAATGCAGGTGGATCTATGACTGTGATTGAAATGAGTTCTTCACTTTGTTTGAAGTGAATTCTCTGGACAAGTTCCATAGATCATAAGTATTATACCTTTCAATTAAGCCTAAAATGACATTTAAAAATAAATTCATCTATTTAGTTAACTGCTCTAAGCCAACCTACATTTTGATAAAAGTTATATTAAAAGTAATAGTTAATAGTAAGTAATTAATAGTAATCTCCTACTTGCTTTTTAGCTCAAGTATGGTCTAACTTCATAACTAAGATTGAATTGATATTTGTCCATTTATTATACATTTGTAATTTGCATATTCTCCCACAGATTCCATTAAAATAATTTGTACAGACTCACAGATATAGAAAACAAACTAGTGGTTACCAGTGGGGAGAGGAAACGGTGTGGGGGGGATAAAATGAGGGTAGGGGATTAAGAGGTACAAACTACTATGTATAAAATAATTAATCTACAAGAAAATATGGTACAGCACAGGGAATATAGCCCATATTTTATCATAACTATAAATGGAGTATAACCTAATTGCATGTAGTGAATATGAATCACTATATTGTACACCTGAAACTTGTACAATATTGTACATCAACCAAACATAAGTTTAAAACAAAAGACTTAGGAAGCAAATTTTTTCAGAAAAAAAGCTGGTGGTTAATTTCTGTTGGACAACAATGGCACATCTTGCTGGGTCTCACACCTAATTGTCCTCCCAAGAGGAAACTTATAATTAAGCACTACAGCAAAAATGTCAGCAGAAATAACAGTAGAAAGACTGTATTTGCATGATGCAATCCATGGAACAAGAGGTTGGTTGAACTGTGGCCTCCTCAGTATGAGCAAAACTCAGGAAAATAATAAACGACTTCCAAACAGTATTTACAAATTGAGTAAAAAATATAAATTGCCCGCAATATAGGGTTTTACTGATTCTAGAACTAGAAGGAGCTCTGCCCACAGTGGCTTAAGGGGTAGACAGGGATGACAAGAAATAAATGAAGGGGAAATTGCCTCAGTTTTGAGTAAATGAAAATTTAAAAGCAATATCTCTAACATCAAAATGCATGGAAAGTGTGACAGCTTGAAATAGCAGCCCCAATTTTTCAAACTTAACCTGTATCAGTTTTTTTCCACATGAAACTTCCCAGTTCCTCCCAGTCTACTAATGAAGTAGTAAAGATGGAGTTTGTTTTCCTACCAATCACATTTTAGCCCGGCATGTCTTGCTTTGGCTGATGGGATAATAGCATTTGTCATGCAACAAAGGCATGAAATGTACTTATGTGGTTGGTCTTTAGCTCTTTCCCTTCTGCTATTAGTGTGAAAAGCACCTGCCCTGCTAGCCTACCTGTCCAACGAGGATGAGAGACATGTAGAGCAGAGGAAGATTCTTATATGCTGGACCAGAAGCTGAAAGTGTGGGACCTCATTTCACCTCTGCAGCAAGTGCTCACATTGAAAGATACATCTGATTAAGTGACTCTATTCACTGATGTAGCTGGAGATCTTGGGGTCATCCAGCAGCCAGAGGGAAGCTAGTGAATTTGAGAGGTGGTACATTACGCAGAATTATTGTGGCAATAAGTAAAACGTCAAGTAATGGACAGTTTATTCTGTTTTCATTTTTACACACTCACACACACAAACATTAATAGCAAAAAGTAATTTCAGTAAACAGTGCTGAGAAAACTAGAGTCAGATTCTAAATATAAGCAGAAAAATAGGGTTGTATTTTATGTGATGGATAGAAGAAGCTTGAGTTAATGAAAAGAGATGGAAGAGAAAATTAGTAAGTAGGAAAGGAATGAAAGAGTTTTAGAGATGAAGGAGTCTTGCGGATATCTCATTTCAGCTATTTAATTCCTCATAGAAGGAAATTAATGTCTAGTTATTTGTTCTAAAACATTGCTATTTAATGTCATGCCTGAGTCTGATATACATATTATATGACTTTTATCCGTGTGATTATTTTAATGTATTATGTTTTCTCTTAGAGGTAAGCCCAGTAATATCAATTATTTGTTATTATATTTAGTCATATTATAGAGTTGCAATAAGTGATAGTGCTAGTTTAAAACAATGATGATTTTAATAAAAGGAAACAAGTATTAAATTATTCCCTGAGTGCCATGCCAATTAAAAAGATCATCCAACAAGTATCTATTTACTCTTTTTATTGAAAATTTGGATTAAAATTTCAGTTATAGATCAAGACAACTCTAGAGAATAGATACAGTCTCCTCTATTTTGAAAAATAAAATGAATGAAACATAATATTCACCAACCAGAAAAAGCCCACTAATCTCAGGAATATAAAAATAATTTAAAATCTCTTCAAATTTATTTATTTATTTATTTTAACATCTTTATTGGACTATAATTGTTTTACAATGGCGTGTTAGTTTCTGCTGTATAAAATAGTGAATCAGCTATACATATACATACATCCCAATATCTCCTCCCTCTTGCATCTTTCTCCCAAACACCCTATCCCACCACTTTAGGTGGACACAAAGCAATGAGCTGATCTCCCTGTGCTATGCAGCTGTTTCCTACCAGCTATCTGTTTTACATTTGGTGGTGTATATATGTCCATGGCACTCTCTCACTTCGTCCCGCTTACCCTTCCCACTCCCTGTGTCCTCAAGTCCATTCTCTACGTCTGCATCTTTATTCCTGTCCTGCCCCTGGGTTATTCAGAATTTTTTTTTTTTTAGATTCTATACATATGTGTTAGCATACGGTATTTGTTTTCCTCTCTCACATACTTCACTCTGTATGACAGTTTCTAGGTCCATCAAACTCACTGAAAAAACTCAATTTTGTTCCGTTTTATGGCTGAGTAATATTCCATTGTATATATGTGCCACATCTTCTTTATCCATTCATCTGTCAATGGACACTTAGGTTGCGTCCATGTCCTGACTATTGTAAGTAGAGCTGCAATGAACATTGTGGCACATGACTCTTTTTGAATTATGGTTTTCTCAGGGCATTTGCCCAGTAGTGGGATTGCTGGATCATATGGTAGTTTTTTTTTAGTTTTCTGAGGAACATCCATACTCTTCTCCATAGTGGCTGTATCAGTTTAATTCCCACCAATAGTGCAAGAGGGTTCCCTTTTCTCCACACCCTCTTCAGCATTTATTGTTTGTAGATTTTTTGATGATGGCATTCTGACTGGTGTGAGGTGATACCTCATTGTAGTTTTGATTTACATTTCTCTAATGATTAGTGATGTTGAGCATCCTTTCATGAGTTTGTTGGCAATCTATATACCTTCTTTAGAGAAATGTCTATTTAGTTCTTTTGCCCATTTTTGGATTGGGTTCTTTGTTTTTTTGATATTGAGCTGCATGAGCTGCTTGTATATTTTGAAATTAATCCTTTGTCAGTTGCTTCGTTGGCAAATATTTTCTCCCATTATGAGAGTGGTCTTTTCGTCTTGTTTATGGTTTCCTCTGCTGTGCAAAAGCTTTGAAGTTTCATTAGGTCCCATTTATTTAATTTTGTTCTTATTTCCATTTCTCTAGGAGGTGGGTCAAAAAGGATCTTGCTGTGATTTATGTCATAGAGTGTTCTGCCTATGTTTTCCTCTAAGAGTTTAATCATGTCTGGCCTTACATTTCGATCTTTAATCCATTTTGAGTTTATTTTTGTGTATGGTGTTAGGGAGTGTTCTAATTTCATTCATTTACATGTAGCTGTCCACTTTTCCCAGCATCACTTATTGAATAGGCTGTCTTTTCTCCACTGTATATTCTTGCCTCCTTTATCAGAAATAAGGTGACCATATGTGTGTGGGTTTACATCTGGGCTTTCCTGTTCCATTGATCTATATTTCTGTTTTTGTGCCAGTACCATACTGTAGCTTTGTAATATAGTCTGAAGTCTGGAAGCCTGATTCCTCTAGCTCCATTTTTCTTTCTCAAGATTACTTTGGCTGTTCAGGGTCTTTTGTGATTCCATACAAATTGTGAAATTTTTTGTTCTAGTTCTGTGAAAAATGCTATTGGTAATTAAATAGGGATTGCATTGAATCTGTAGATTGCTTTGGGTAGTATAGTCATTGTCACAATGTTGATTCTTCCAATTCAAGAACATGGTATATCTCTCCATCTGTTTGTATCATCTTTAATTTCTTTCATCAGTGTCTTATAGCTTTCTGCATACAGGTCTTTTGTCTCCTTAGGTAGATTTATTCCTAGGTGTTTTATTCTTTTTGTTACAGTGGTAAATGGTTTCCTTAATTTCTCTTTCAGATTTTTCATCATTAGTGTATAGGAATGCAAGAGATTTCTGTGCGTTAAGTTTGTATCCTGTTAGTTTACCAAATTCATTGATTGGCTCTAGTAGTTTTCTGGTAGCATCTTTAGGATTCTCTATGTGTAGTATCATGTCATCTGCAAACCGTGACAGTTTTACTTCTTCTTTTCTGGTTTGGATTCCTTTTATTTCTTTTTCTTCTCTGATTTTTGTGGCTAAAACTTCCAAAAGAATGTTGAATAATAGGGGTGTGAGTGGGCAACCTTGTCTTGTTCCTGATCTAAGTGGAAATGGTTTTCAGTTTTTCACCATTGAGGATGATGTTGGCTGTGGGCTTGTCATATATGGCCTTTATTATGTTGAGGTAAGTTCCCTCTATGCCTACATTCTGGAGGGTTTTTATCATGAATCGTTGTTGAATTTTGTCGACAGCTTTTTCTGCATCTATTGAGATGACCATATGGTTTTTCTCCTTCAGTTTGTCAATATGGTTTATCACATTGATTGATTTGCATATATTGAAGAATCCTTGCATTCCTGGGATAAATCCCACTTGATCATGGTTTATGATCCTTTTAATGTGCTGTTGGATTCTGTTTGCTGGTATTTAGTTGAGGATATTTAGATCTATGTTCATCAGTGTTATAGGCCTGTAGTTTTCTTGTTTTGTGTGATCTTTGTCTGGTTTTGGTATCAGGGTGATAGTGGCCTCATAGAATGAGTTTGTGCGTGTTCCTCCCTCTGCTATATTTTTGAAGAATTTGAGAAGGATAGGTGTTAGCTCTTCTCTAAATGTTTGATAGAATTTGCCTGTGAAGCCATCTGGTCCTGGGCTTTTTTTTGTTGGAAGATTCTTAATCACAGTTTCAATTTCAGTGCTTGTGATTGGTCTGTTTATATTTTCTATTGCTTCCTGGTATAGTCTCTGAAGTTGTGCTTTTCTAAGAATGTGTCCATTTCTTCCAGGTTGTCCACTTTATTGGCATATAGTTGCTTGTAGTAATCTCTCATGATCTTTTGTATTTCTGCAGTGTCAGTTGATACTTCTTTTTCATTTCTAATTCTATTGATTTGAGTCTTCTCCCTTTTTTTTCTTGATGAGTCTGGCTAATGGTTTATCAATTTTATCTTCTCAAAGAAACAGCTTTTAGTTTTATTGATCTTTGTTATTGTTTCCTTCATTTCTTTTTCATTTATTTCTGATCTGATCTTTATGATTTCTTTCCTTCTGCTAACTTTGGGGTTTTTTGTTCTTTCTCTAATTGCTTTAGGTGTAAGTTTAGGTTGTTTATTTGAGATGTTTCTTGTTTCTTGAGGTAGGATTGTATTGCTATAAACTTCCCTCTTAGAACTGCTTTTGCTGCATCCCATAGGTTTTGGGTTATCATGTTTTCATCGTCATTTGTTTCTAGGTATTTTTTGATCTCCTCTTTAATTTCTTAAGTGATCTGTTAGTTATTTACTAGTGCATTGTTTAACCTCGATGTGTTTCTAGTTTTTACAGATTTTTTTCCTGTAATTGATATCTGGTCTCATAGTGTTGTGGTCAGAAAAGATATCTGATATGATTTCAATTTTCTTTAATTTACCAAGGCTTGATTTGCAATCTAAGATATGATCTATCCTGGAGAATGTTTCACGAGCACTTGAGAAGAAAGTGTAACCTGCTGTTTTTGGATGGAATGTTCTGTAAATATCAGTTAAGTTCATCATGTTTAATTTATCATTTAAAGCTTGTGTTTCCTTATTTATTTTCATTTTGGAGGATCTGTCCATTGGAGAAAGTGGGATGTTAAAGTCCCCTACTATGATTGTGTTACTGTCGATTTCCCCTTATGTGGCTGTTAGTATTTGCCTTATTTATTGATATGCTCCTATGTTGGGTGCATAAATCATTACAGTTGTTATATCTTCTTCTTGGATTGATCCTTTGATCATTATGTTGTCCGTATTTGTCTCTTGTAATAGTCTTTTTTATAAAGTCTATTTTGTCTGATATGATAATTGCTACTCCAGCTTTCTTTTGATTTCCATTTGCATGGAATAAGTTTTTCCATCCCCTCACTTTCAGTCTGTATGTGTTCCTAGGTCTGAAGTGGGTCTTATGTAGGCAGCATATGTATGGGTCTTGTTTTTGTATCCATTCAGCCAGTCTGTGTCTTTTGATTGGTGCATTTAATCCCTTTACATTTAAGGTAGTTATCGATATATATGTTCCTATTACTATTTTCTTAATTGTTTTGAGTTTGTTATTGTAAGTCTTTTCCTTCTCTTGTACTTCCTGTCTATCGAAGTTCCTTTAGCATTTGTTGTAGAGTTGGTTTAGTGGTGCTGAATTATCTTACCTTTTCCTTATTTGTAAAGTTTTAATTTCCCATCGAATCTGAATGAGATCTTTGCTGGGTAGAATAATCTTGGTTGTAGTTTTTTCCCTTTCATCGCTTTAAATATGTCCTGCCAGTCCCTTCTGGCTTGCAGAGTTTCTTCTGAAAGATCAGCTGTTAACCCTATGGGGATTCCCTTTTATGTTATTTGTTGTTTTTCCCTTCTTCTTTTAATATTTTTTCTTTGTATTTAATTTTTGGTAGTTTGATTAATATGTGTCTTGTCATGTTTCTCCTTGGATTTATCCTGTATGGGACTCTCTGCACTTACTGGACTTGGTTGAGTATTTCCTTCCTCATATTAGGGAAGATTTCAACTATAATCTCTTCAAATGTTTTCTCAGCCATTTTTTTTTTCTCTCTTCTTCTGGTGCCCTTATAATTCAAACGTTGGTGCTTTTAATGTTGTCCCAGAGGTCTCTGAGATTGTCCTCAATTCTTTTCATTCTTTTTTCTTTATTCTGCTCTGCGATAGTTATTTCCAGTCTTTTATCTTCCTGGTCACTTATTCATGCTTCTGCCTCAGTTATTCTGCTATTAATTCCTTCTAGAGAATTTTTAATTTCATTTATTGTGTTGTTCATCATTGGTTGTTTGCTCTTTAGTTCTTCTAGGTCCCTGTTAAACATTTCTTGTATTTTCTCCGTTCTATTTCCAAGATTTTGGGTCATTTTTACTATTATTACTCTGAATTCTTTTTCAGGTAGACTGCCTATTTCCTCTTCATTGGTTTGGTCTGGTGTGTTTTTACCTTGCTCCTTCATCTGTTGTGTATTTCTCTGTCTTCTCATTTTGCTGACTTACTGTGTTTGGGGTTTCTGTTTCACAGGCTGCAGGTTCGTAGTTCCCGTTGTTTTTGGTGTCTGCTCCCAGTGGGTGAGGTTGGTTCAGTGGGTTGTGTAGGCTTCCTGGTGGGCATACTGGTGCCTGTGTTCTGATGGATGAGGCTGCATCTTGTCTTTCTGGTGGGCAGGACAATGTCCAGTGGTGTTTTTGGGTGTGTCTCTGAACTTATTATGATTTTTGGCAGCCTCTCTGCTCATGGGCTAGTTATTTGTCATGGTGTGTCCAGCACCGTAGCTTGCTGGTCGTTTAGTGGAGCTGGGTCTTAGCGTTGAGATGGAGATCTCTGGGAGAGCTTTCCCCATTTGCTATTACATGGGGCCTGGAGCTCTATGGTGGACCAATGTCCTGATCTTGGTTTTCCCCTCTCAGAGGCTCAGGCCTGACACCTGGACAGGGTACCAAGACCCTGTCAGCCACACGGCTCAGAGGAAAAGGGAGAAGGAAGGGAGGGAGGGAGGGAGGGAGGGAGGAAGGAAGGAAGGAAGGAAGGAAGGGAAAGAGAAGGAAGGAAAGAAAAAAATAAAGTTATTAAAATAGAAAAAAAATTAAAATAAGAAGGAGAGAAAGAAAGAAGATAGTAACCAAACCATAAAACAAATCCATCAATGATAACAAACGCAAAGTATTATACTTTTGGGAAGTCTGAGGTCTTCTTCCAGCATTCAGTAGGTGTTCTGTAGGAGTTGTTCCTCATGTAGATGTAGTTTTGATGTATTTGTGGGGAGGAAGGTGATCTCCATGTCTTACTCCTCTACCATCTTGAATTCACCCCCTAAAATTTCTTCAGATTTAAATGATGTGGTTATTTAAAGGCCATGTTTATATTGCACATACTTATAATATTGAAATGAGTTTTAAAAACAACCAAACAAAAAAATCCCCAATAAAACCAGTGTTTATTTCCTTAGCTAGAATGGCATACAAACAAAAGTGTTAATGATTTTAGATCATCTGAATGATAATATCTATTCTTGTGACAAACAGTCCAGAAGAACATTGAAGAGTTAAAACCGATAGTGTTTCTTAAATATGAAAATAGAAATTCACCATTCAGTTGGTTCATGAGATCATTAAAAGATTCATGGAGTTTATTATATATATATATATATATATATATACACACACACATACATACATATAAAAGATTTTAAATAGCATTGCTTTTCTAACTTTCTTATTCTGGCAAGTATTGATAGCCAGGAATTCTTAGACTGCATTGGGGAAGAGGAATGGCCATAAAGAATGAGTGTCCTTCATTCTCTCTTGTCTCTCTCTCTCTCTCTCTTCCTCTTTCTCTCTCCCTCCCATTGCTCATATATGTCTTGGAAAATATTTATAGGATATCTTCTTTATTTTTTGACTGTATATGCTTGCCTATATGACTCTCTTTTTATCTGACTCTTTTTTCCCATCAGACTACTACTAAATAATATTTCTTTTCTTGATCCTGTGTTACTCTGATTAATATTGTTGACTTAAGGTTATATGTCCATTCCATTAACTGATCACATTTTTTACCCTCCACCCTGGATGCCAGGAGTTCCCATTGGCATAGGTAGCCTATGTAATTAATCATGGGAATAGTCATCAATAAAACAAATCATTAAACAAAAAACAAAATGTCAACACATGTGCAATCAACTAAATGAAATGAAGAATGAATACCTAATATTTACATATGTCAGCCTAGTTCCAATGATTGCAACTGCTTTGTCCTTACAGCTAGCTATTACCACTTGTTAGTTATATAAAAATCAAGAATAATTTTGAAGCTCAAAAATCAAAATCTTGATTTTTATCTACTCCTCTCCATCATTCCCTTTCCTTTCCTTCTGAAACAATTTAGTTCAAAAACTACTATGGGTGACTGAGCAAAGTAGGTAAGTATCTGCATGAAAAGGAGAGATGAGAATCTCCAGCAGCCTAGTAAGAGTTTAGGGTTCAAGTTGAGTAAGGAGGATTCTGCCTGGAAAGTTGACCCAGTGGGTGTGATGTCCAATGTCATATGGGGAAAGGAAGGCATCCTTGAGGCGGGGAGGTTGAAAGTAGATGCTGAGGTGTTGGAGCATGAATGGAGCCAGCAGGGAATTTGCAGGGGGTAGATTGTTGGCGTCAGCTACAAGAGGAGATTGATTGCATTCAGCAGAATTAGTCAAATAAGCCAGTAAATGAACATATGTGATTTTTTGGGGTAATGTTCACATTTCCAATTGATTGAACTTGTTTTTATTTATAAGCAACCTGCAGTCATATATCTGCTGGGTTTAATTATCTTGGCTCTCACTTGGGACCCCCTGCTTATCTTTACTTCCATTTAGAGAATAAATTCTGCTCAGACCTGCTTTCTGGCCATTTATACCCGTATAAAGATGGTAAAAAATCCTCTCCTAACAACACTACACCTGTATAGTGGTGAGTGTGCAGGTTCTCCTCCCACTCTCCCACTAAAACAGGCCTCCAGCATTTTTCAAGTAGATCATTTCCAAGTCACAGAACTGCTGAGCAAGTGAAAAAACTTCACAGTATACTATTTCAGTGTTGAGAAATTGAAGAAACTGGCACACAGGAAAAAATTGGGAGTTAAAAATTTTCAGTTAAAAAAATGGCTTCATACTATCAATACTTTCAGTCGAATAGAATAGTAACCTTTTAAAAGCCCTTCTCAATAACCTGTTATGCAATGCTCCACAAGCACTACTTTCCTCTTACCATCCATCTCATCTTTATCACTTTACTGACTCTCTCCTTCCAAAAGTCTTAAATATTGAATTCCTAATTCCTCCTTAAAGACGAATTTCTTATGAAGATGTGGAAACAGTTACACAATGGTTGTTTGGGGAAAATTCATTACAGTCCATTACTGAAGTCACAATGTAGGTACAGGCACTTTTGGATCAGACAAGGTCTATTGAGTAAGTTGCTGCCATAGTTCCTACGTGGGAAGTTTCTAAATAAACGTTATATTTCTGGGTAGCATGTTTTGATATGATATATTGAAATGTTGCCAACGGTTTTTTGTTTCTTTGTATGTTAGTACGCATGTATGAACCTTACTTTACAGAATGTATCCTGCTCACATCACCAAAACAGAGGATGGCTTTGAGAAGTGGAAAAGCAAGTAGGCACAGAATGTATCTTATTTTCTATGTATTCAGTGTCTGCCAAGAGAATGTTAAGACCTATGTGGTCTACAGTTTTAGCTTTTTAGAATTTCTTAAGGTGGGCTTCCCTGGTGGCGCAGTGGTTGAGAGTCCGCCTGCCGATGCAGGGGACACAGGTTCGTGCCCTGGTCTGGGAAGATCCCACATGCCGCAGAGCAGCTAGGCCCGTGAGCCATGGCTGCTGAGCCTGTGCGTCCAGAGCCTGTGCTCCGCAATGAGTGAGGCCACAACAGTGAGAGAGAGGCCTGCGTACTGCAAAAAAAATAAAAATTCCTTAAGTTAAATAAATTTACTTCCTAAAATATTGTCCTCAGTATATGCTATTGAATAAAGAGAAGAAATAGGTCCATGCATATTTCCTGTTGTTTTCTTTCCCCTAAAGATTGGCTTTGCTCAGGGGAAGGGTAAGCTGGGACGAAGTAAGAGAGTGGCATGGACATATATACACTACCAAATGTAAAATAGATAGCTAGTGGGAAGCATCCACATAGCACAGGGAGATAAGCTTGGTGCTTTGTGTCCACCTAGAGGGGTGGGATAGGGAGGGTGAGAGGGAGACGCAAGTGGGAGGAGATGTGGGGATATATGTATATGTATATGTATAGCTGATTCACTTTGTTATAAAGCAGAAACTAACACACCATTGTAAAGCAATTATACTCCAATAAAGACGTTAATAAATAAATAAAAGCAAAAACAAACAAACAAAAAAAACATTCTGGTGTGCTGTTACTCGAAAAGAAAAGGGAAAGCCTCATGATTTCCGTGACTGAAAGTAGTTGGAAGACAGATGTTATTTATCCAGGATGACTAGAGAAAACTTTTCTGAAAGGAAATTTTTGAGCTGTTAATTAAGTAAATCGTGAGACAATCCATCTATGATTAGACCTGGATGAAGAGCATTCTAAGTCAAACCAATAGTAAATGCAGGGATTTTTCCCTCACCAGGTGTGTCAGAGCTTGGATTTTTCTGTTTCTTGTCTCTATAGTTCTTCCAGGCTACTTTGTAGCAGTTTGAGTAAACCATCACCTTCCACTGGAATCCAAAAATCTAGGAGGAGCTTCAGGCTGTGACTAGACTCCCAATGGATTCATCAGAGGTTAACCCAACCTGGACGCTGGTGTCTCCTCAAATGTCCATCGATGAAAATTCCCAGGCAATTCTAGCTGCCTCTCAACCTATCTCTGCAGTGTTAATAAAGAACTTCAGTAACTTGACTCTCAACCCTAGTAGCAAATTGCTATCCACTCTGCCAGAATATTCACCTCAACAGACTGGATGGAGACTTAATCTACAGGAGGAAGAGGGGGGAGGACATTGTTAATTGCTTGGAGAGAAAGGATGGAAAGGGTGATTCAATATATTAAAAATTGCTATGGCAAATGACTTCCTCTGTCTGAGTCTCAAAGAGAACCTCAACAGAAGGATGTTGAGACTCAATCAAGAATGGAAAGATTTAGATGTAGCTGTTATTATTGTCTGTATCATAGAGATCCTTCTGAGGATAATTATGAGAATAATTACAACAACAATTATGACAGTAGTTATGATACATGGTCGGATGAGCCATAAACTTTATTTTTGTACTATTTTTTCCTGATAGTAATTTTAGGATCATTATGAAGCAGCTTGGAAACGCTACTCTACACTAGGGTAGATTGGGTACCAATATTTTGATAACCTATATTATAAGTTCTGTGATGTCTTTTTTTCTTGCATCTCTTTTCTACCTGAATACAAGTAACTTATAAGGAATCTATGTAACTTGCATCTGAATGACTTGAATATACTTTAATTCCATTTTGATTTGACACAAGAAGCACTAATAGGTCTTAGGTACTGCCTGTTTTAGAAGCCTGAAGTCCCCGTAAAATGAAACCCAATATCGAGAATTTGAAACAAATTAACTTGAGTGGAAGGAATGTAAAGAAAACGTTGGGTGGCTTGGCCAGAGCACTGTTAGAGCAGCGTGTTGTATTGTAATAAAAATTTTCAGTAGCAAATAAATGTGTGTATAGAGGATCTTATTAAAATTTGAGAAATATTTGAGTACCTTTAAAAAATATTCTTGTCATTTTAGACTTGTTTTTGTTAGCTACGTTTTAAATGAATAACACTTGCCCCCATCACATTCTCAGGATGTAAATATCTGGCATTCTATTTTTGTGTGTGTGATATTGTCCTCTTGGAAGGGAAATTTTATACATTTGGGTAAGGTTAGAAAACAAGATATTTGCACATATTAACCTCTTGGAAGAGATGTCAAAATGGAGAGAAGTAGAAGGGACGTTAACAGGTTGGTGATGATTGGAGGGAATTGAAAGAATGGTAGTGGTATGTAAATACTAAGGGAAGATGCAATTCAATGGTGTTTTACTTCAGTTATTTTCTTTCATGACCCTTATGTACACAGGCCTGGATTTCTTTGTGGGATACAAGAGATATATAAAATTAGTCTTCTGCCCTCCAACTATGTTTAGTTCACTTTAAAAAGATATTAAAGAATTGTGTACCTAAGCAAAGCAGCTGGAGACCTGGGGTAAAGAATAAAAGCCATCCTTATAAGGTAGTTAGGTAAGGAACAACAACCTGTTGGTATTCAGAATGCAGTAGAAGCAGAAACAGCCCAAACCTGGAGGGTTATGCAAATAAATAGCAAAGAAGTTCAACAGTAACATTAAATATTAATATCTACCCAACTAGGTCTTCAGAGGTTATTCTATTTAGAACTACCCAAACCATCATGGTCTACAGCATGGGTGAATGTAGGGTCATCTGGAGGTTTCGTTAAACTTGCTAGTTCTTCCCAGATGCAGGGTCATCTTGACTACTGTATGCATTTGAAAATCATTGACTAGTGAAAAGAACGAACTTATTTCTGTTGCAATCATGTTAAATTTATAAGCTTGTGAGATCTAATAATCTAAGAACATGATTGAACAAAACACCAAAACAAAACAAAACAAAAATCAGTAAATGTAAACTGTATGAAACAGACACAGAAGAAAGTAAGGATATTAGTTTCCTATGGATGCTGTAACAAATGATCACAAACAATGTTTTAAAACAACAGAAATGTATTCTCTCGTAGTTCTGAAGGCTGGAAATCCAAAGTCACTGGGCTAAAATCAGGGTGCCAAGTGGGCTTCCCTCCCTCCAGAGGCTGTAAGCCAGAGTCCATTTCTTGCCCTTGCCCTGGGCTCTTCCAGCTCTGATGGTGGCCAGCATTCCTTGGCTTGTTGCCACAGCACTCTAGTTTTGGCCTCCACAATCATATTGCACCTTCTTTTCGGAGTTTAATCTGCTTCTGCCTCCTTTTTATAAAGAACTTTTGTGATTGCATTTATGGCCCAGCTGGACAATCCAGAATAATCTTCCCTTCTCAAGATCCTTAATCACAGCTACAGAGTTATTTTTTTCACATAGGGTAACATTCACAGTTATGGGGATCAAGAGAGGCCTATTTGGGGTCGATTATGCATCACACCACACCAAATGTGGTTAAGATAGAGGGATAGAATGAAAAGGGGTGGGAACTGAGCACCAATAAACAGTGATGAGTCAGATTATTTACTTCTTTTAAATCGAGATTAAAAATTTGCATTATCTTCTGATATCAATACACTTGACCCTTGAACAACATGGGTTTGAACTTATAAGCAGATATTTTTCAATAGTAAATACTACAGTACTACACAATGCATGGTTGGTTGAATCTGTGGAATTAGAACTGAGGATATTGAAGAACCTCAAAAATAAAGGAACTCTGTACAGGGTAGTTCAGCTATAGGTTACAGTTAGATTTTTGACTATGCAGAGGGTTGGCACCCCTAACCCCCGTGTTTTTCAAGGGTCAGCTATGGTAAGGTACTAGTGGATCAGCAATGTTGGTAGATGTTAATCAAAAAGTAA
This sequence comes from Lagenorhynchus albirostris, assembly GCF_949774975.1. Classification (NCBI taxonomy): domain Eukaryota; kingdom Metazoa; phylum Chordata; class Mammalia; order Artiodactyla; family Delphinidae; genus Lagenorhynchus; species Lagenorhynchus albirostris. The sequence goes on from NC_083097.1 coordinate 17,743,377, forward strand.
CATAGTCAAATGTATTATTTGGAAAACTCAATCTGAACTATAAAGTACCAACCTGGTTACAGAAAGATTATTCAGAAATTTGTTGCTATAGTCCAGAGACAAGTGTACTGTGGCACAGACCAGCATTTTAGCAGTAGAGTTGGTACAGTCCTCCTATCTGGAATATCTCCTAGAGGATTTATTGAATAACTGCCTATTAGATGTGAAGGAATAAAACAAACACAAATCAACCAATCACTTTTAGATTTTTAGTTTGAGCAACTGAGTGGATGATAAGGCTACCTACTGAGAAGTAGAACGCTGGTGAGGAATAGGTAGGTGTGTGGAAGGTGATTGCAAGTCTGATTTGGGCATTTGAAGAGCGATTTGCTTATTAAACATCCAAGGAGCAATTGTGGAAAGTATAATAAAATGTTAAAGTTTTACAAAAAATCTTAGGGTTGCAGATATAGGTATGGAGGCATCAGCATCCAATCAGGATACAGACTAGTTGATGATTCAAAAGAAAATGAGTGATTGGATGTACAAAGCATGAAGAGGGACGAGTCAAGAAGATCTCAAGCTTTCTGGCTTCAGAAATTTAGTGGATTTTGGTACTTTTTATTGAAATAGAGACCATTGGAACAGAGGAATCGTTCATAGCCTGACAGCAACAAGCTAGGCCCACTACAGACACGTGGGGTTTCACATGTCTCTGAGATATTTCCAAAAGACATAGTAGAAATGAAAATTAAGTTCCTTTAAAGAAGAATCAGAAATCAGGGCTGAAAATATATATTTGAGATTTATTCTCTCTACTGTTTTCTCTATCATATAGATTTTAAATGGCAAAACAAGAGGCTGGAGAATTATTAGATACAATTAGATGTGAATAATTAAATGTGAAGAGTGTAGGAAAGGAAACACAAAGATAATCACAATTTCATTGAGAATGCATGATTACTCATTATTAGTCATAAATATGCAATAATCTTAGATAATGTAAACTAATAAGATCCTGGTGAGACACAGAAGAGTATTGACAAAAAGCCTGGCAGAAACAATACTAAGTATTTCCTAAAGCTTTATCATAATGAGTTCTTATTTAAATATAAGTAAAATACACTTTCCTGATTTTATAAAATTTTACAATATGGTTTTTATGGACTATACATTTTCTTGCCTACTCTTTCCCATCACCCTTGCCATTTTTTCTTGTTTTGTCTTTTTTTCATGTTCAACTTTACAGAACACCATATTAATAGTAGAAATTACACACACACACACACACACACACACACACACACACACACACATATGTATATCCAATTAAGTCAATATGATTTTTTTCCCTAGTAGTTCTAAGTGTATTTACTCAGTCCCTCAGGTTTAGTTCTTTAAGGAGAGAAAGAGTATTTCATAAACAATTTATATTTTGAGCATTTTTAAATCTTAAAAAATTCTGATATCATCGATTTTAAAATGATTTAAAATGTACTTAATACAGATAAATGGTAACATATTTTCTAACAGTTAGTCTAAAAACACTTAGACTTCTTATTGATGTAAACCTTGGTTTGTTTATGGAATTAATGACTCTAAGTGTTATTTTAGAGGCCACCTTATTCACTGTACCATGCAATACATAATCCTCAGCTGGTACTAGAAATTTCCTCTTCCTTACAATTAACTCATTGTATGCAGTTCTGCTGATTTCATCTGAGGTCAGTATTCTTTGTTTCCTACCTCCTGTCTGTGACATTCAGATTCCAGCAAGTGATAACACAGGAGAGTCTGCATAAATTACTTCCTTTACCTACTGTAGAGAGTGAGTTCTAAGATGACCCCTCATGGTCTCTGCATCCTGGTATTCATGCTCTTGTGTAATCTCCTTCATTTGAGCATAGGTGAGATCTTTGACTTGCTTTTAACCAAAAGAATATGTCAGATGTGATGAGATGCCAATCCATGTCTATGTGATATTATTATAAACATGACAGCTTGTTTAACAGACTATTTAGATTGCCTGCTAGCCTTGCATGCTTTAATGAAGCAAGAAGCCATGTTGGGGAGGTCCACTGGCAAAACAACTAGAAAAAAGGGCAGCCAATAGGTGGCTAGGGATTAGGGGTGGCCTCTGGCTGACAGCCCCCAAGAAGCTGAAGCCCTGAAGCTAACAACCCACAAGGGACTGAATTTGGCCAACGACCACATGAGCTTGGAAGCAGATTCTTTTCCAGTTAAGCCTCAAATAAGAACATAACCCTGGCCAAAACTTTACTGCAACCTTGTGAGAGACCTTGAAGCAGTGGACCAGGTAAGCTCTGTTTGGACCCCTTGACCACTGAAACTGTGAGATAATAAATGGTACTGTTTTTAGCTGCTAAGTTTTCTGAAGTGTGTTAGGTAGCAATAGATAACTAATATATTTCTGATCATATTTTCTTTCCTCAAGTCTGGCAAATTTCATATATATCCTAGGTTTTGGTTCCATCATATATATATGAACTTCCCTAATCCTTTTACTCACTCTCAGCCCTAGTTTTTTTAGAATTACAAAAGTATAAGTCTTTAATACAGAAAAAATCTTAATCTTAAAATGTCTTCATTCTAAGCATATAATTCTTACCAAGAAAATCTTAAATGTTTAATGAGTTATGGGATCTTTATATTTTTAAAAGTGTTAAACAGGCGTTACTGACATTTTTGACTTTGAGAAATTTTCTCGTTGTTGGGGGCTGTCTTATATCTATAATGTAGATATATCATATATAGCTTATACATATATACCCACGTAAACATGCTTTTGTGTATATTTTATACATACACACTCATATATTTTATTTTTTGTATATATACATATATATGTGTGTTTTTTATACACTTCTACCTATATAAAATTATCTATTCATGATAAATATATGCTAAAAATGCTGTATTAAAATATAAACCACAGCCATGAATTTGTCAAATGATTTAGTATTGCAAATACCAATAAAAGTCAGTCTTAGTGGACATTTTATAATCCATGCCCCCAAAGAAAATTATGTTTCTATTTTAAGTGTGACATATGGTACTAACCTTTGTGTGACAATCTTGCTCACATTCAGCATTTGTGACACCAGATTGCCACTTTCTCTGGAATTTGAGTTGACATGAATAGTAATTTTGAATTAAATAAAAGTCAGCGGGCTGTCAATTCTGGGTAAGCCTGTTATTCACCTGCTGGAAAGTCCAGATGTCAATGCCATGATGTTTAATCCCTTTTTGTAGATTGGGATGGAAGCCTTTTTTTTTCCCTTTCTCTCCTTTTCAAATTTTAATAGCTCTAGGGAAACTCAGAAGTAGTAATTCATGAGTTTCATAGAATGTTTCAGCAGATAGCTCTGTCATTTTCAAGCCTCTAAAATACCACTTTTTGGTTAAAGATAAATAGCTATATTTATCTTTATAGCTATGTTTATGAAATAAAACATAAAATAGCTATGTTTATGATTTGGCCCTACCTCCTTCATTCAAAATATTAGAAGGAAGTAATGCTTAATTGTAAATGTATGTGTGTTTATGTATATGTGTGTATACACAAAAGTATGTATATGCACTTTTTTCCCAAAGAACTCAGAGACTAATGTAGACATTGAATGTAATAAAATGTAATGTAAGTGTCTAGCTTCGGATTTATGGGTGTGAGGATTTGAGTAAATTGCAAAAGCTCTTTGGTGGGATATTACAAAAATATACTTCAGATTCTCAATGTGAAATATTCAAATGTAAAATTTTTGGCTAACTTCGAGAAACTCTAAACAGACAACTTGTAGACAATATTAACAACCAGAATGTGGTTTCTGGTCTATGTTCCTACAAAGATTTGGGGAAGTATATTTCCCATATTTTTAAAATAAGATTTTCTAGCAAAGGTTGAAAACAAATACACTGACTGTGCATATACCGTCCAACTGGATTTAAGAATTTTAATAATTTTCTGTGTATACTTAATCTTTTTTATTGATCTATACATCATCTCTTTTGCTATTCCTTCTGAAAATAGTCCACCCAACAATATTTCAGCATGTTCTAAGAAAAAACAATCTCCCACATAATTTACAAACGACATACAACCTATACAAGTAAACAAAAATTCCATAATGTCATTTCATATTCAGAAAACATTTAAATTTCCCTAATTCCCACAACACTCTCTTAAGCTATTTTTGTTTTCTCTGCATTAAGATCTAACTGAGATTGACACATGACATTTGGTGATTTTGTCATTTTAGAACCAGGACCTCTAATGAATGAACTATGAGAAATGTCAACTGTCAGTGCCTTCAAATAACTATCAAAAAACCCACTTGTTGAAGCAAAGATAGTTTTTTTAGGTTTATTGCAGATATAAGCCACCTTGACGGACATTGGTATTGTTTTATAATAGGAGAATTAGGGAAGGATATTTGTGGGTTTTTAGGACCTCATTGAAAATCAGGGACCTGGATGGGAGTAGGCAGTTGATGGTGTGAATGCTTTGAACTGGTTTGGCCCAAAGAGAGAAGGTCCTGAAGTGAGCCTTGGTGAGCAAGATGCTAGTCTTGAAAGGTAAGCTATTTGGTTCACAGTCTTACCTTCCAAGAGCTAGTATTTCCTGGAGCAAACAGCTAACATTCTTTTTTTTTTTTTCTTTTTTTTATTACCTGGACCCAGAATTGTTTAGAACAAAAAACAGGAAAATGTGCTGGCTTCAGTTCTCAGTGAAGTCCAGAGGACAGTGACTGGTATACAGATTCTGGTATGAAGATTCAAAAAGTTCTTTTTTTAGTAAATTTATTTATTTAGTTAGTTATGGCTGGGTCGGATCTTTGTTGCTGCACATGGGCTTTCTTTAGTTGCATTGAGCCAGGCTACTCTTGGTTACAGTATGCAGGCTTCTCATTGCAGTGGCTTGTCTTGTTGCGGAGCATGGGCTCTAGGCATGTGGGCTTCAGTAGTTGTGGCACACTGGCTCAGTAGTTGCGGCTTGCAGGCTCTAGAGCACAGGCTCAGTAGTTTTGGCACATACTCTTAGTTGCTCCGAGACATGTGGGATCTTCCCAGACCAGGGTTCGAGCTTGTGTACCCTGTATTGGCAGGCAGATTCTTAACCACTGCACCACCAGGGAAGTCCCCCAAAATTTTTTTTTTCTTTTTGAATTTTATTTTATTTATTTTTTTATACAGCAGGTTCTTGTTAGTTATCCATTTTATACATATTAGTGTATATATGTCAATCCCAATGTCCCAATTCATCACACCACCACCATACCCCCACCACTTTCCCCCCTTGGTTTCCATACGTTTGTTCTCTACATCTGTGTCTCTATTTCTGCCCTGCAAACCCGTTCATCTGTACCATTTTTCTAGGTTCAACATATATGCATTAATATATATATTTTTTTCTCTTTCTGACTTACCTTGCTCTGTATGACAGTCTCTAGGTCCATCCAAGTCTCCACAAATGACCCAATTTCATTCCTTTTTATCGCTGAGTAATATTCCACTGTGTATATGTACCACATCTTCTTTATCCATTCATCTGTTGATGGGCATTTAGGTTGCTTCCATGACCTGGCTATTGTAAATAGTGCTGCAATGAACATTGGGGTGCATGTGTCTTTTTGAATTATGATTTTCTCTGGGTATATGCCCAGTAGTGGGATTGCTGGGTCATATGGTAATTCTATTTTTAGTATTTTAAGGAACCTCCATACTGTTCTCCATAGTGGCTGTATCAATTTACATTCCCACCAACAGTGCAAGAGGGTTCCCTTTTCTCCACACCCTCTCCAGCATTTGTTGTTTGTAGATTTTCTTACGATGCCCATTCTAACTGGTGTGAAGTGATACCTCATTGTAGGTTTTTTTTTTTTTTTTTTTTGCAGTACACGGGCCTCTCACTGCTGTGGCCTCTCCCGTTGCGGAGCACAGGCTCCGGACGCACAGGCTCAGCAGCCATGGCTCATGGGCCCAGCCGCTCCGCGGCATGTAGGATCCTCCTGGACCGGGGCATGAACCCGTGTCCCCTGCATCAACAGGCGGGCTCTTAACCACTGCGCCACCAGGGAAACCCTCACTGTAGTTTTGATTTGCATTTCTCTAATAATTAGTGATATTGAGCTGCTTTCCATGTGCTTCCATCTGTATATCTTCTATGGAGAAATGTCTATTTAGGTCTTCTGCCCATTTTTGGATTGGATTGTTTGTTTTTTTAGTATTGAGCTGCATGAGCTGTTTATATATTTTGGAGATTAATCCTTTGTCTGTTGATTCGTTTGCACATATTTTCTCCCATTCTGAGGGTTGTCTTTTCGTCTTGTTTGTAGTTTCCTTTGCTTTGCAAAAGCTTTTAAGTTTCATTAGGTCTCACTTGTTTATTTTTATTTTTACTTCCATTACTCTAGGAGGTGGATCAAAAAAGATCTTACTGTGATTTATGTCAGAGTGTTCTTCCTATGTTTTCCTCTAAGAGTTTTATAGTGTCCGCTCTTACATTTAGGTCTCGAATCCATTTTGAGTTTATTTTTGTGCATGGTGTTAGGGAGTGTTCTAATTTCATTCTTTTACATGTAGGTGTCCAGTTTTCCCAGCACCACTTATTGAAGAGGCTGCCTTTTCTCCATTGTATATCCTTGCCTCCTCCAAAAGGTTTCCCCAAATTTTTAAATTACATATATTTTCAAACATAAAAAAATATAGAATGGTACAGTTGTCATTCATCACCACATAGATTCAAAATTTTTTCAATATTGTTAATTTTACATATTTTGTTGATCTACCTCAGCATATCCTAAGAAAAAGCATATCTCTTTGGATCACCAAGCTAAAATCACACCTAAGAAAATCAACAGAATCCATAATATCATCCAGCATTCACTGTAAATTGAAATATTCTTTGTAGTCTAAAAATAAATTGCAAGCGTTGTTAATTTTCTCTTGACTAAGACCTGATTTTAGTTCTTGCATATCATGTAGGGCTGTTTCCCTTTAGATTCTTTTACTCTAGAACAACCTTTCAACTTGGGTGAAAAATTTGCTCTAATAAAGTGTTGGAATCATCTGATGGCATCCTGATATTTACATGGAATTCTATGTAAATTCTAATTTTTTTCTAAGACAATTTTTAGAATAGGTGTTAAAAAATGGATTTCTGAATGTAGCGTTATTAGGACACGTTGAAAGATTATTTGAGACTGTCTAAGCCAGAAAATTAAACACAAATTTCCTCTAATAATATTTCTAGAATAAGTGTTAAAAAATGCATTTCTGAATGTAGCATTATTAGGACACACTGAAGGTTATTTGAGACTGTCTCAACCAGAAAATTATTAACTTGGTAACAAAAAATTGATTAAGATCATTAATACAGATTTCACATTGCAATTTATCTTCCTTAGAAGTACACGTTTTACTAAATATATTTTAAGAAATAACATTTTCTTTAATGGAATTGTATTTTATATCCTAGGTGTCTGTAAAACCACCTAGAATTTATCTGTCATCCAATTTATTTCTTGAGGAAACAACACCCAGGTTATGGTTGGTATGAATGAAAGAGTGTATAAAGCCATCTCTGTAATTTCCAAGCAATATCTATACCATCTAATAGGTGTTTATTGGGACTTCCCTGGCAGTCCAGCGGTTAAGACTTCACCTTCCAATACAGTGGGTGCGTGTTCGATCCCTGGTTGGGGAGCTAGGATACCACACACCTCACAGCCAGAAAACCAGAACATTAAAAAAAAAAAAAAAGAAGCAATATTGTAACAAATTCAATAAAGACTTTAAAAATGGTCCACATCAAAAAAATCTTAAGAAAAATAGGTGTTTATTAAATGCCTGACATAGAAAGGTCACCGTTAAGGCACTAGAAACAAACAGTAGAGATGACCTCTAATTGGTTTGGTCTGAGAAAGTTTTCATTCCCCTCTCCCAGGGATAGAATTTTCTTGTTCGTTTGTTTTCTTGTTTGTTTGCTTGTTTTATTTTCCCTTACTTTTGTTCCAATAGGTCTTCACCTGCATCATGAGAATACAGGGTTTACTGGCCTTCACCCAGCAGCTTAAAATTTTTTGTTGTTTGTTTGTTGTTTTTTTCCCCAGCAGAGAAGGATCCCTGAGCAGGGCTCTAGGGGTATACTCTTTCACGTGCCTGGAATGCTGATGGTATTTCTCTCTGCTTTGAATCTTTCTCAGGTCTAGTGAAATTCTACTGAGATGAACCTGAAAGTGGGTGTGACAATTTTGTGTCTGTACTCACCATGGCTTATATATCACTACCCCCACTGCCCACTCAGCCTTCAGCAATTCCTTAGAAAACTTCATCAGAAAGCTCCTTACCTTGTTCTACAGTCACCGACTTCCTCCCATCCTCTGATCCAGGTGAGTCGGTGCTCACATCCTGTCTCTCCTTGAAGTTGCTTTTATCATTAGCTTTCAGGCTAATTAGGAGCTTTGCGAATTCAGCTCTCTGCTAGTTCTAAGAAAATTATAATTTTATAAATGGACCTCATTTTAGTTTTTGTTAGTGTGGAATTTACATTCTTTTCAGATTTTTATATTCTAGGCAGTAGCTGGAAGTTCATGATGTTTTAATTGTGTTGTTTGCCTTCTTACTGAGTTATGCATTTGTTTGTTTTAATGTATTCTGGATACAAATCCTTTGTAGGGCATGTAGATTTTAAACATTATCCAAATTTGGTGTCTTGCTTTGTCATTTATCATCTTTCTAAATTGTGTCTTGAAAAAAGCAGAAGTTTTAAATTTCATGGAAGTAAATTTATTCTTTTATAGTGTGTGTTTTTTATGTCGTAGCTAAGAAAGCTTTGCTTACATCAAAATAACAAAGATTACATCCTATTGCTTATTCTAGAGTCTTTGTAACTTTATCTTAAATGCTTAAGTCCCCTATCCATTTCAATAATTTTATTTATTGTGCGAGGTAAGCATGAGAATTTTATATATAAATATATATCTATATCTATACCTATATCTATCTCTCAATCTATATATATATATATCCAGTTTTTCTAGCACCATTTGTTGAAATGACCTTCATTCCCCATTGTATTAGTTTCCTGGGGCTGCAGAAGCAAAGTACCAGAAACTGGGCAGTTTAAACAATAGAATTGTTACTTTGTTCTGGAGGAAAGATGCCTGAAATCAAGGTATCAGCACGATTGGTTCTTTTTGAGCACTGTGAGCTTGAACCCATTCCATGTCTGTCTGCTAGCTTCTGGTAGGCACAGCCATTCTCCCTGTGTCTTCCCATTGTCTCCCCTCCATGTATTTCTGTGTCTGTGTGTATATTTCCTCTTTTTTATCAAAGCACAGTCATATTGGTCTAGGACTCATCCTAATGACTTCATCTTAACTTCCCTATCTGTAAAGACCATATTTTCAAATAAGATCCCATTCCCAGGTACTGGGGGTTACGACTTCAACATCTTTTGGGGGGACACAATTCAACCCATAACACTATATTTGCGTTGGTTTATTTTTGGTTTCCTTAATCAGTTTTATTGCTCTATATATTTATCCTTACACCAAAAGTACAATGTCTTTATTCCTGTAACTTCTAAGTAAGTACTGATATTAGCTGTGCATTTTAGAATCATATTGTCAAAATTTTCACCCCCACACACATACTCACAACCCTGCTAGACTTTCATCATGACTGTATTTAGAGTACAGATAAATTCAGAGAGAATTGATAAAAATGATCCAGTCTGTGGGCATGCCGTATTTCCTGATTTATTTGTTTATTTAAAAAATTTTTCTCTCAAATGTTTTGTAGTTTCCAATGTACAGTGGTTTTAACATATGTCCACAAATTTTTTGCCACTCCTTCCTTCAAAAGGTGGAAACTAATTCTCCTCCCCTTATTCTGTATGCCTCTCAATCTCTTGGATCTCTCATTCTAGAGGAAGCCAGCTGCCATGCTATCTGCTACCACACCATGGAGATACTAGAGATCCTAGGGGTAGAGGAACTAAGACTTCCTGCTAACACCTCATACCAAATTGTCAATCATGGATTACATTAATAAGCATAAGATTATTGAATTTTATAGTTACTAAGTTTTAAAGGGTTTTGTCACACAGAAATGGATATCTAATACACAGGTCTTACAGATAGTTCATTAAGTGTGTGCCTAAATTTTTATAAAATATAATATTTGATGCTGATGTAACTGAGATTTTGTTTTTCAGTTTTAACTGTTCACATTTTGTCAAGTAACATTGTGTCTATGTATATGAAGAATATTTTTTGGTAGATTTCTTTCCCCTTTGTTAATACAGCACACATAGAATTTGGCTTAATGTGACAGAAAATTCAACACAAATATTAGTCCACAATGCATAAAATAATTGCATTTATATAGTGAAAAGATATTTTATTTTTTGAAATCACAATAGAATTTTCACAACAATATAGCCTAGTATGTATTAGTAATGAGTTTACTATGTGTTCCGTACTTATGTTACCTCATTCATTTCTCTCAAATATCCCATTCTTAAATGTTTAAAAATATCCATGAAATAGGAAATATTATGCCGTTTTACTGATAACAAAACTAAAGCAGAGAAAGTCTTTGACATTCCTCCAAGTTACAGAGCTGGTAATTGTAGAGACAATATTTATATGCAAAATTAGCTAAATCCAGAATCTACATCTTTAACCAATGCATTAGAATGCATTATATATTTCATTAAAAAAGAATATGCAGAAATAAAATCATAAATATTTTTTGATAGGGGAGTTAAAAGGAACTGTTTCCTTGACATCTTTTTTGTAATATAACGACTTAGAAACAACAATGCTATAGTATTTGGTACTTTAAGTATCTGCATCGAGAAATATTTTTATTTATTTCTTTATATTTTCAACTGAACATCAGTTCCTTTAAGTAGCTTCATTAGTGACAAAAGAAGATAGTGTGTTGTATGTGTGATATTTCTTTTTGTTATAAATAGTAAATAAAATACCATTTCTCTCATTCTGAATCATCGCAATAGAAGCTGGTTCATTGAAAATTTTTTTTTAAATTGTGTATTCAACTAATATTGGATACTGACATATATATATGAGTTGTTTAAATATATATATTTATTTTATATATCCTTTATGCATGTTTAAATGTGTATTTTATATATTGTTTATGAATTGTTTAAATCTATATATTATATATTGTATAAATCTATATATTTAAAGATATTTTTATATTATACATATATTTGTCTCATATATATATATATATATATATATATAAAATCTCAGCATCCAATATTAGCCATAAACAACTCACAATTATTTGTTTCTATTGGGTAGTAGTAATTCAAGTTGACGGTATGAGCTGTATTACTGGCTTGATTTTGGCCAAAAAGTGGATAAATTTTGAATTTTAAAATGAGATAAAGAATCAGTTATTTTCCAATATAAAAATATGACATCAAATAAACCTTATGATCAAGATATTTAATTCATAGACAATACCTGCAAATAGACTAATAAGAGCAGGTCATGATCATATAACCACAAGCACTTATATATAGCCTTTTACAGCTTCCAAAATTATTTTAAGTCCTTAATCTCATTTATCCCTCAGACTCTTTAGGTGAGATTGAGATTTTTTACACTGAGCTTCCTAAATATTGCTGAGTCACACGTGAATGTGAGATCTGGCACATTCACTCATGTGAATCTAGGCAAAGGCTTTAGCACAAAGTTGTCCACTAATAACTGTTTGTATTAGCTTGTCATCCAAGGTTCTCCAGGGGATGTTGAGAGCACAGGATAAAATATTTAAGATGACAATCTGTCACCGTGAAGCATGGTAACAAAAATCATGAAGTTTAAATGTGAAACCAATCAGCACATGCTTAAGTGAAAATAACTGAACAAGACTTCCAACTTCGGGTAAAAACACTGCCAGCACCAAGACTCCTGCTAAAGAGAACTTGCTGATGGAAGCCTCAGACTCTGTTTTAGAGGATCAGGTATTTCACAGAAAGAGAATTAGAGCTCTAAGGAGTAAACCAGAGTCATATATGCCCTGTTGGCATAAAAAGAAAAACAAAAATGAAGTCTCCAGTGAGGTAGGCTGGCAGGGTAGGGACTCTGGCTAAGTAAACCACTTATTTGGGCTTGGACCACAAAGAGAATTTCCCCTGAGACCCTCCACACGTTTAAGAAAAGGGAATGAGAGAAGAGGTAAGGTGGACTCCTTAGCCTGCATCAATGCAGTTTAACTCCTTCCAAAGGCAGAAATCCCAGAGGAACAGCACCTGCTCTGGACACTACTCTGAAAGGTTGCATGCAGGGAAGTTGTTATATTTACTCAGAGTGGATTTTTTTTCCCCTTGACCTCTGTCAGTTACCCCAAGGTACTACCACTGTGGAACAAATGTTTAAGTTTATTCTGTGGCCATAGTAGATTATCAAATGTCTCACACTTATTTTCAGTATTAACTTTTAAATACATGATTGAACAAAAAGTTGAGAATTATGAAGTGCACAATGCAAAAAGCAGGAATCAAAGTGAATATAAGATAAGGAAAATAAACCCCAAAGAGGTCCTTGTTATTAGATTACGGAACACAAATTGTAATAAAACATATTAATGTTGTAGGTGAGAGAAAGTTTGAATTTACTTAAAGCACTGAAGACTGTAACTAATGAGATTACAGATTTGTAATGGAATCAGCAATAGTAATAGAAAAGCAAAATACAAATTTAAAACTTTGTAGATAATTTAATATCAAATTAAACACAGATAAAGAGAGAATTACTGTGTGTGTAGGTCAGAAGTAGAGTGAGAGGAGCTCTTCAGAATGGAACCACAGAAGGGAGAATGAGACAAAGAAAATGTGTGTAGTGGTAATGACCAAGAGTTCCCAAGAACTGCTGAAAGACACCTATCCTCTGATTCAGAAAGTCAGAGAGGCTCAGGAAGAATAAATAGATATAAATCCATAAGCAGATCCTTCAGGGTGAAAGTGCAGACAATGAAAGACAATGTACCCTTAAAGAGGTACTTAGATTTACATGGACTTTCATCAGAAACATTGGAAACTATACAACAGTGGAAAGATATCTTCAAGATCATGAAAGAAAATCACTGACAACTAACTATTTACAATTTTCTGCACTACCAAAATATTCTTCAAGAATGGAGCTGTTTGTTTTTTTCGGAGAAATTTTCAGACAAAATAATCACTGACAGAATTCACCAATTCTAAGCCTCCACCAAATGTAATTATAAAAGGGATCCTTCAGACATAGGAAACTCACTAAATGCAATTATAAAAGATATCTTTCAGAAATAGAAAAAATATTTCAGTTTCAGTTACATGTTGATTAAGTATGTAGGTATCTGATGATTTGGCTGGACTGACATTTGATGATGCTTACCTATCAGATGGGAACCCAGCTGGGGTCGTTGGTCAGTCACTCTTCTAGGATGGTAGTCTTAGGGTAGTTGTGACTAACTTTCCGAAGAGCAAACACCCTAAGATCACCAGGAGGAAGTTGCATGGCCTGTTGTCCTAGCCTCAAATATCAAACAGTGTCACTTTTGCTGCATTCCATTGATTATAGGCAAGTCACTAATGTCAGCACAGATTTAAAGGAAGGATGTATAAACCAAATTTCTTGAAGGGAGGATTATTAAATAATTTGTAGATACCACATAATTAATTACTAAAAGAACAGAAAGAGATGCTATAAAACAAATTGATATAGGGTAATGGCACCAAGATAGATAAGATTTGAAGAATCCAAAAGAAGACAGGAAAACAAAAAGGAAAAAAAGTAACATAGAACAAGTCAGAAAAGAAAGCATTTAACCCCTAAATATTCCAGTAGTGATATTAAATCAAATGGACAGAATGACCCAGTTTAAACAGATTTTGAGAATGCATAAGAAAAAGTATGGCTAAGAATATGCTTTTACAAGAAACACATCTAAAAAATACTCACAGAAAAAGATTTTAAATAAAAGATAGCAAAATGTAGAGCATGCAATGGGAAAGTAAAATAAAGCTGGGATAACTATAATTAGTATTGGTTAGAGGAGGCTCCAAAGCAGAAAGCATTACAATAGAATATAAGATCTCAGTGAAAAAAGATTCAACTCACAAAGAAGACATAGTTTTCATTATGTTTGTATTCCATAAATTTTTATGGCTTCAAAATCAGGAATAGATTCAGGTTTTATGGAATCTGAACCTTATGCAATTTGTAAAATTTGATGAGACCTCTTTAAGAATAAAATACACAAAGTTTTGAACACAAAACCATGTCCAACTTTTTTTTTAATAAAGAAAAAAATCACAACCAATATATTTTTTAAGACAACTGATAAATACTCCAAATTTAGTCAATAAGTAAAGGTTTTATGATTATCTGTTTATAGCATTTTCCTATATTCTTCCATTAAACTTTTTGAAAATTTCTTTATATAAAAGCAATTTTTTAATATTGTTTCTATAATTCAAGATTTCCACTAGCATAATTGATTACTATTTGTTTCTTTGGAATTGTTACTGGGAATGAGGAATTTATGATGACATAATTATGTGGTTGCTGCAGTATTATTCTTGTATGTTTAAACCCTCAATCAGAAATTCTAATAACTTCCATTTTACATTACTCCTACAAAATAGTGTATTAGGTATTTTATATGGTATATCATTACATCTTTTTGACAAGATAGAAAGTTAGTTTTTACTAGATGTCCATGAGAACCAAATTCTTCACTTTAAATTTTATACTACTAATGATCAGAAGCATTTTCCAAAGACTACATGTAAATCCTTCTTTCTTTTCTACTACCCGAGAACTTGTAGTGCTATGCGTTCTATGACCCAGTCATATCCCAGTAAGGCTTGGTATCAGGATACTAAGTTGACAAAATGTGCAGCTGGAGAAGTCAGGGAAATCATTGTTACCCTAGACAGCCTACAGTAACTTCACTAAATGCTGAATTAATGGAAAACCACACACCACTACACAAACTCTACCCAGCCCTATTTCTCTTTCTCAAGAAGCTAAGATTGCCTAGACCATTCCAGTGCCACTTGTAGTGAAGGGAAATTCAATGGGAACGGCAGAAAAAGGAACGGAAAGAGTAAAAAGGAAGCATTCTTTAAAATTTTGGATACTTTAAAAATTGATCTGAATACTCCCATGTCAAAGAAATTGAATCAATAATTAATAACTTTCCAATAGAGAAATAATCAGAAACCATATGTTTTCACTGATGAATATTAAAAAAAAAACCTTTATGTAAGAAATCATACCAGTCTTCTAAAATGTCTTCTGGAAAATGGAAGCAGAGGAGGAATTTCCTAACTTATTTGATGAGGTAGCATAAAAAAAAAAAAAAAAGAATCTAGACACCAACCTTTCTCTGTTCAAAAAAATTAACCCAAATTGGATCTTAGGTCTAAATGTAAAATGCAAATCTTTTATAAAATTTCTGGAAGCTAGCATAAGAAAAAATCTAGATGACTTTGATGATTAGTTTTAAGTAAAATACCAAAAGCAGGATCCATGAAAGAAAAAAAAAATTATAACTTGGAACTGATTAAAACTAAACATTTCTGCTCTATAAAAAAATATTGTTAATGAAATAAAAAGACAAGTCACAGACTGGGAGAAAATATTTGCAAAACAAATAT
Organism: Lagenorhynchus albirostris; assembly: GCF_949774975.1. Taxonomy (NCBI): domain Eukaryota; kingdom Metazoa; phylum Chordata; class Mammalia; order Artiodactyla; family Delphinidae; genus Lagenorhynchus; species Lagenorhynchus albirostris. The sequence goes on from NC_083097.1 coordinate 17,759,065, forward strand.
CTGATAAAGGATTGATATCTAAAATATACAAAGAGTACTTACAATTTACCAATAGAAAAATAACCTAAATAAAATATGGACAAAAGATATGAACAGACACCTCACCAAAGAAGATATACAGATGAAAAATAAACATATGAAAAAATATTCAACATTATATGCCATTAGGGAATTGCAAACTAAAACAAGCTACCACTATTCATGTATTAGAATGGATTAAAAAGAAAAAACAAAACGAATAATACCAAACCCTAGTGAAGATGCAGAACAGCAGAAACTCTCAGTCATAGCTAGTGGGAACACCAATGATACAGCCACTTAGGAAGATAATTTGGCAATTTCTTACAAAGTTAAACATAGCCTTACCATATGATATGGATTTCACACTCCTACATATTTACCCAAGTGGGTTAAAAACTTATGTCCATACAAAACCTGCACATGAAAGTCTATAGCATTTTTATTCACGATTGCCAAAACCTGAAAGCAGCCAAGATATCTTTCAAAATGTGAATGGATAAACTGTAGTACATAACTGACAATGAAATATTATCCAGCAATAAAAAGAAATTGGATATTAAGCCACAAAGGACATGGAGGAATATCAAATGCATATTACTAAGAAACCAGTCTACAAATGTTACAGATGGTAAGATTCCAACTGTATGATGTTGTTGAAAAAGCAAAAGTTTAGAGACTAAAAAAGATCAGTGGTTGCTAGATGTTCAGAGGAGATGGGGAAAGGGATGAATAGATAAAGCCCAGAGGATTTTTAGGGCTGTGAAACTATCCTGTACAATGCTGTAATAGTGTATACATGATATGCATTAGTCAAAATCTGTACAGCTGTACAGCAAAAAGAGTAAACCCTAACATAAACTATGGACTTCAGTTAATTATAATGTATCAATATTGATTCATCAATTATAACAAATATACCACACTAATGCAAGATATTTATAATACCTTAACTCTATTGCTGGAGGGCAGGTGAGGAGGGAGTATATGGGAACTCTTTACTATCTGTTGAATTTTTCCATAAACCTAAAACTGCTCCAAAAACTAAAGTCTGTTAGTTAATTTTCTAAAAATTAGAATCACCAGTCCATGTGAACACATTGTTTAGGCCCCTCCTAAGGCTTTGAAAGGGGCAGTGCTGTGAAGTGCAATACAGGTAGAAATCTTCCAACTCCACCTACTAAATCTTGATAGCATTCATGGCGATTCCAAGATGGGCCATATATATCGCGCTTCTGTCTCATCACTGGAAGCTGGCAATAACTCAGGAAATATATGCCAGAAAGATGATTGGAAGAATAAAGGACTGATTAAATGAATGAAAACAAACCAAATCAAATGTTAGAGCTGTTTACTTTTTCTTTCCTTTGTGGCAACAATAATCTTGTCTTCTTTCCATATACTCAATGCCACTGTTGTACCAAATTACTCATAACTTTCTATTCTCAGCCTTATTACTTCCTCAGTAATCCCCCCACTGTCCTTCTTGTCTGAGTTGTTTAGTTTCTCGTTCCTCAATCTCACCTCACATATCAGTTTTTTACAATTTCTCCCTGATTGCTGCTTCCTTGGTATGTTGTAATCGTTCCCAGTTCTACTGAATCTTTTTAGCAATGTATTGTAATTCTTTTAGAATCCCTTTCTCTTACAGAAGTATGAGCTAATCAAGGCCAATACAAGGCCTTTCTTATTTATTATGGTTTACCTAACTCTTGCAGTATTGGTACTGTGAATAAACTAATGAATGTTGCTGACTTTGCATGAATCATGTCATAGAAAATCTCTGCCTACCCATTTTAATAAATGTAGTCAATTGCAGAAAAACCTAAAGCAGTAGGCAGGATTTGTAGTGCAGTAAACAAGACATAATTGCCAGAAGGCAAAATCGTGTATAGAATGTGCATATTGAATGTGCATAGGCTTTATATTAAAAAAATATATCTCACTTTGGTTGTACAATTAAGTACCTTATGACCTTGGAAAATGTGTATAATCACTTTCCATTTTCCCTGTGAAGGAGAATAATATATTTTTTGTTTAGTTCTTGTGAGAATAAGTGAGGTAACTGAATGTAAAAGACTCTAACAATGCCTGGCACATAGGAATCATTCAAAGGAGGTTATGTCCAATTTCTTTAACTTTTCTGAAGAGGCTTGGAAACCTTGGGCCTGATCTCAGCTCTGCCATTTACAAGTGGTTGACCTTGACTGAGTTTTATAAAATCCTGGATTCTTAGTTTTTATCATCTACAAAAGAATCATAATGGCATCATATGGATGTTGTGGACATTAAATTCTATAGCATACGTAAAGTGCTTAGTTGAATTCCTTTTATATATAATAACTGAACCAAAAATTCACCAGTTTAATAGAAAAAAATATTAACCAAAAACTTGTTGGGCTGTGGCCCCAAAGTCAGAGAACAATTAAATAGGTACCAAGTACCCCAGAATCTTAAACTCTTTTGCTAAACCAGCTTCTAAGGATTCTTTGTGCTTTGTGGAGTTGATCTGGCCAGCATTAGTCTATCTCCTACATGAACCATATAAGAGTGAGTGTTAAAGATTCCAGGAAGAGGATTTTATTGTAGAGATTTTCAGTCTGTTCTCATTACTCTCCAGTCCTTGGAGGTGGGGAAAACAGAAATGGTTCCCTAATATTGAACTTTAAGTCAGAGAAGAGGCACCCAAAAAGGCTATTGGGAGGGGTTGCCATGGGTGCTCCGGAGATTAATGGATGCAGGGGAACATACCTGACTCCTAATCTGATAAATCTAAGGGTAGAGGGGGCAGAGTAAAGTGTCAGCTTCATTAGAAGGGCACTGTGCTTCCACTGATGGATGGGCAAACCTTTGTGCCTTTGGAAACCAAGTGTATACTAAGACAAAACAGAGAGAGATGGAGAGAGAGAAATGAACACAGTCTCAGAAGACAGCCTGGAGACAGTACATGATCCATCTGTTAGAGGGGACCTCAAAAACCATGAGAACTAAGCAGGAAGGCCCTCAGGTGCTAGCTTGAAGCATTGCTAGAACCAAAAGAACTGTATTAAAGGATATTCTTGCATGGATTGTCCAAAGAGTCTTTTAGATGCCAGCTTTGGCTCCCAAAATTATAAGAAAACAAGTTGCATAAGATTGTACCCATCTCCCTCACCTCCCTGCTCCCTCCCACAAACTTACAAAATTGGATCAGGCCTTAGTTGGATAGAGTTTATATAGTCAATATTTACAATGCAATGAACTGGATTTCTTAATTAAGACTAGTATTAACTTGTTTAAAACCAAACAAATAGAACATTTATGTAATCGTTGCAAATAATGGATATTTAAGGTTCCTTTTTTCTGTTTCATCCAAAAGTGTAAAAAGAACAAATTAGAAAAGTAGAAACAATAAAAATTAGTTATTAAATTTACATACTATCATTTCATTCAATGAACTAATTATATGTGTTAATGATGTATCATAGTTGTTGTATACAACAATAAATGCTTCTTTTGAGTTTTAGTCCTATAGAGAACTTAAATCAATAACAATTCTTAATTCTGACTGTCTCAATATACTTCTGCTGTATTTTTCTTGTGGAAATTATCAGTGTTTTACTATGATTGGAAATTATCAGTGTTTTACTATGATTGGAATCACAAACCGTGTAGCGATAGAGACAATCAACCCTTGAGTGGTTATATCTGCACCAAGAAGATGGTCATTACAAAGACATTAGATCATATGACCCTATTTTGGTACAATTAAAAAGAAATGGATGTTCCATTTGCAAATAATTTCTTCATTCTGAGGGTTGCCTTTTGTTTTGTTTATGGTTTCCTTTTCTGTGCAAAAGCTTTTAAGTTTAATTAGGTCACATTTGTTTATTTTTGTTTTTATTTTCATTACTCTAGGAGATGGACTGAAAAAGATCTTGCTGCAATTTATATCACAGAGTGTTCTGCCTATGTTTTCCTCCAAGAGTTTTATAGTGTCTGACCTTACATTTAGGTCTTTAATCCATTTTGAGTTTGCTTTTGTGATAGTGTTAAGAAGTGTTCTAATTTCATTCTTCTACATGTAGCTGTCCAGTTTTCCCAGAACCACTTATTGAAGAGGCTGTCTTTTCTCCATTGTTTATTCTTACCTACTTTGTCATAGATTAGGTGCATGGGTTTATTTCTGGACTTTCTATCCTGTTCCATTGATCTATAGCTTTGTTTTTGAGCCAGTACCATACAGTTTTGATTACTGTAGCTTTGTAGTATAGTCTGAAGTCAGGGAGTCTGATTTCTGCAGCTCCATTCTTCTTTCTCAAGATTGCTTTGGCTATTTGGGGTCTTTTGTGTTTCCATACAAAGTGTAAAAATTTCTAATTCTGTGAAAAATGCCATTGGTAATTTGATAGGGATTGCATCGAGCCTGTAGATTGCTTTGGGTAGTATATTCATTTTCCACAATACTGATTCTTCCAATCCAAGAACATGGTATATCTCTCCATCTGTTTGTGTCATCTTTGATTTCTTTCATCAGTATCTTATAGTTTTCTGATTACAGGTCTTTTGCCTCCTTAGGTAGGTTTATTCCTGGGTATTTTATTATTTTTGATGCAGTGGTAAATGGGATTGTTTCCTTAATTTCTCTTTCTGATCCTTCATTGTTAGTGTATAGGAATGCAAGAGATTTTTGTGTATTAACTGTGTATCCTGCAACTTTACCAGATTGAATGATGAGCTCTAGTAGTGTTCTGGTCGCATCTTTAGGATTTTCTATGTATAGTAACATTTCTTCTGCAAAGAGTGACAGTTTTACTTCTTCTTTTTGAATTTGGATTCCTTTTATTTCTTTTTCTTCTCCAATTGCCATGGCTAGGACTTCCAAAACTATGTTGAATAAAAGTGGTGAGAGTGGACAGCCTTGTCTTGTTCTTGATCTTAGAGGAAATGCTTTCAGTTTTTCACCATTGACAATGATGTTTGCTGTGCGTTTGTCATATATGGTCTTTATTATGTTGAGGTAGGTTCCCTCTATGCCCACTTTCTGTAGAGTGTTTATCATAAATAGATTATGACTTTTGTCAAAATCTTTTTCTGCATCTATTTTGATGATTATATATATGGTTTTTATTCTTCAATTAGTTGATGTGGTGTATCACACTGATTGATTTGAAGATATTGAAAACTCTTTGCATCCCTGAGATAAATCTCAGTTGATCATGGTGTATGATCCTTTTAATGTGCTGTTGGATTCTATTTGCTAGTATTTTGTTGAACAGCTCATGCAGTTCAATAAAAAAAAAAAAAAACCTAAACAACCCAATCAAAAAATGTGCAGAATAAATAGACATTTCTCCAAAGAAGCCATACAGATGGCCATGAGACATAGGAAAAGATGCTCAGAATTACTAATTATTAGAGAAATGCAAATCAAAACTATAATGAGGTATCACCTCACACAAGTCAGAATGGCCATCATCAAAAAATCTAGAAGAAATAAATGCTGGAGAGGGTGTGGTGAAAAGGCAACCCTCCTACACTGTTGCTGGAAATGTAAACTGGTACAGCCACTATGGAGAGGCACTATGGAGAGTATGGAGAGGTTCCTTAAAAGACTAAAAATATAGCTACCATATGACCCAGCAATCCCATTATTGGGCATATATCAGGAGAAAACTCTAATTTGAAAAGGCACATGCTCCCCAATGTTCACTGCAGCACTATTTACAATAGCCAGGACATGGAAGCAACTGAAATATCCATCAACAAAGGAATGGATAAATAAGATGTGGTACATATGTACAATGGAATATTACTCGGCCATAAAAAAGAATGAAATAATGCCATTTGCAGCAACATGGGTGCACCTAGAGATTGTCATACTGGGTGAAGTAAGTCAGAGAGAGAAAGACAAATATCATATGAAGAATCCTAAAAAAGGGTACAAATGAACTGATCTACAAAACAGAAATAGAGTTACAGATGTAGAAAACAAACTTATGGTTACCAGGGGGTAAGGGCAGGAGGGAAAAAATGGAAGATTGAGATTGACATATACACACTACTATATATAAAATGGATAACTAATAAGGACCTATTGTATAGCACAGGGAACTCTACTCAATACTCTGTAATGTTGTACATGGGAATAGAATGTAAAAAAGAGTGTATATATATATATATATATATATATATATATATATATATATGTATAACAGATTCACTTTGCTGTACACCCGAAACTAACACAACATTGTATATCAGCTATACTCCATTAAATTTTTTTAAAAAAATAAAAATGAAAAGAAAGGGAGAAAGAGATATAAAGATGGGGAGGGGGAGAGGGAGGAATATAAGGTTAGGTGGTTTGACAAAAATGCAGACCCTCGATGACATAAAATCTGAATGGTTTTATTGTTTTTAGAACCTGGATTCCCTTTGCATCTTGTTTTCTTGTGTACACTGACAGATCTCATACTTTCTCAAGGATTTGTGTATTCATTGACAGGGATGTATGTCAATACAGATTTGTATTTATTTATTTATGTATGTATTTATTTATATTTATTGATATTTCTCATTCCTAGTTCTTGCTCTTGGTGGTGGGTGGTGGAGTGTTTGTGTGGTGTGTATATTTGTGTTTGTGTTTGAGTTTGGATTTTTTTTCTGGTATTATAAAGGGAAATATCCATTTCATTAAGAGTTATTGACATGTAGATATGAGATAAACTTCTCATAAGTTTAATCAAATAGCATCTGGTACCAGTGGCTATTTAGGAAAGTTCACCTGCTCCATAGGAAAAGAGACATTCATTTTAAAAAGTGAGTCATGGAGATATTCCTAGTCCTTTTATTTGCTTTTAGAATCCAAACCGCCATTGAGACATGTCACAGGAAAAGAATTATCATTGCCTATAATTAGACATTTAATATACTGACTCATGAGAAGTTTTTGGGCATCCAAGGCATCAATGAGTCAATTATGTTTCTAATCTTTATAACTCTACTGAAACAGTGCTGCTGAAAGTCATTACTCTTGACTAATAGCAAAGCATAATTATTAGAAGAAGAATCCTGTATTTCTATTTGATTTCTAACTGCATGCACGTATGCCAATTGCCATAGAGTCTATTCAGCTGGACATCTGGGACATGGGGCTGCATTTTTACAGCTGCTCCAGACAGAAAATCTTCTCCATGTCAATATATTCAGTACAGCCAAGCAACAAAAATGACCATTTTCACTTGGCAGCCCTCTGAACTTTCCTTCCTTCCTTGTGCCTTATTGAAATAATAGATCTTAGTGGAATCTATACCACCAGGAGTTTCAGTTCCCATAAATAAGCCTTTCAGTATGAAATTGCTTTTATTTTGATTTCAACTTCACCTTTTCTACATTCAGAAATTTGCCAAAATAAACTTTGAAAAATTGTGACTCTCTACCATATTTTCTCCATCCTCCAAACTGATGACATTTAGTTTATATTGCATCCTCCTATTCTCATTTGTATTGAAATGCTCTACTACTTACTTTGTATTAGCAAATGAGGCTTGCAGAAAACTCCATCCAGAGAGTCATGTTCTTCTATAAATGTGATAATTGCCCCCATTTGACTACTGATTCATTTGGCCTTCATATGGGTAATTAAGAACCACAGAGCTGTGGTAATCATCTGACCCCATGGTATTCTGAACATTTGCAACATCCTATTTAAAGTATACCAATTAAATACATCCTGCAAAATATTTTTTTAAATCAAAAGGTGATCATTATTTTTTTAAAAATTTACACTTGAAGGTTGAAACTAGCTACCATACTGTTCCTTAGTCTGATATTATAATCAGTCATAATGTATTGTTGTGCTAATTAATTAATAGCTGTGTTTCATTTTACTATAATGTGTGTGAGAATTTTTGCTGGTTCCTTATGTAAAAAATAGAGGGTTTCAGTTGTAGATCTTTATTTTAATACACTACAAAGAAGTTTTTATTTTATATTAGATGCTTGTTTTATATGGCTGAAAGAAAAAGACTTTGTTCATAAAATATAGAATGAACAAAGAGTTCAGTTGTTGTAGGTAATGTTACTTTTTTCAGCGATTCTGTTTGATTAGTTGGTTAAATTGATTTTTGATTATGTTTCAGTTTTCATTTATGTTAGAAAAATTCAACATAACCTAAAGTCGAATTATATTAATGATATGCATTTGCATGAAAATGTTTGTAGACTTTAGCACTTCACTTCATCTATAAATTAATAATATGACACTTATTCCAAAACCTTAAATCTCCATTATAAGAAGGCAAATGAATGGGGGTTGGGAAGGAAAAGATTACTTGACAAGCATTATTTAATCTCTTAACTTTTTGCCAAAGTATCTCTGACTTTTTTCCCCTTTTCAACAATGAGCCCAGGAATGATGGTTTCCTCCAACAGTTCCAGGGGATAAATTCTGATGGTTTTCAGAGCTTAATTCCACTCTGCTTTATTTGTTATTAGTTTAGGGTTGGGAGGATGATCAAAGAAGACATCAGAAGACATCTGACATGAGACTTCTGGGAAAGATTATACTAACATATTTAAGTAAAAGTGGAGAAACCTAAAAGACCACTTACTTGCTTTGGGGTAATGGATGCTGCCAAAAGAAGACTTGGAACAGGGGCAGCTCTATTGGAACCATGTTAACTTAAGAGAGTCAACCCAAGAGAATCAAAGGAATTTAGATTTTGCTATTTCTAAGCTATGAACTTAAATACTCTGTAACCACCTTCCTCCAGAACTTTTATTCAGTGGGATGATCAACAACTTAATGATTAACACATTTTCTATTTTTTGCAGACAAAAGTGATAAAAAGTCAGAGATATCACAGAAATATTGGACATAGTCTGGTTTATAGAGAATTTTCTCTGATTATGCCCCTAGGCTCTCTCTGCCTCTGAGAGAGGGCAGTGACTTATCTAATTGATACATTTTGGGAAAAAGTAACTATAGATATCAATTGAGCTTTATCTTTTTCCTCTTGGGAAGAAGGTGCCATCCTGCCATTGGGGGGGTGAGTCTGTCTAATCCTAGGGCTCAGGGTCAGGAAGTGATTTTAGGCTCTCATTCTCTAATTAGGCACTGTTTATTTACTGTTAGATATTTTGATCTCCATCTAAACCTCCTTCTTTTGTCTGTCAGTTAGTTCAAAACCTGGTTGGAGAAACAATGTTTTTATTGGTGCCTTGTTAGTAGCAACAATAGATAGAGTTAATGATTAAAACACAAATGAATTTTTCAGTTGATTTTTTGCAGTCTACTTTGAACATACAGATGGATTACTTAAATGATGGCATTTTGAAGGCAAGAAACAATTTCTCCCTAACAACCAATCTCCCACCCAAGTTCAGGTGTGAAAAGAGATTTTTTTCATTAATCAGGCTTGATTCTTCAGATTCATTTTTTTCTCTTCCCTCTCCATTGTCCTCTCCATAGGTCACAAAGCCTTGTCTCTTTTATCTGTAGAATGTTCTTTGAGGATTTCTTTCTCCTTTGCCACTTCAACTACTTTTCTCCGGCTTTATCACGTAAACCACAGTAACAAACTTCTAAGTCCATAAAAATTAATACATAAGAAATCTTAGATTTAAATTCATAAGAAGTGACTACTAATTTTTATTGTACCAGTAACTAGCTGTATGACTTTGATGTCAAAGCCCATGATTTCTCTGCCTCAGATACCATTTCTAATCCTACCAATTCTACCAATTCAGTTCTTTTTTTTTTGGCTGTGCCACGCGTCATACAGTATCTTAGTTCCCTGACCAGGGATCAAACCCGTGCTCCCTGCATTGGGAGCACGGAGTGTTAATCACTGGACCACCAGGGAAGTCCCTACCAATTCAGTTCTTAGATATGAATTCTATCCTGCAATTTTCCTCCAATAGCACCTGCACTGAATACTGTTAGTACTTTGATATAACCTGCTACACTTAAATGGAATTTTGTTTTAATAAAATTTGACTCTTAATGATATGGATCACATATTATTTGACCTTGTATTCCCAGTATCTACTGCAGTATTCAACAAGCAGTTTCTGAATTAATACATAAAATTTTAATCTTTACTATTCTCATATATCTATTAATAAAAAAGAATATCAATATCTTGTCTACTTACTATTGCCATGACATTCAAAATTATATAATTCAGGGAGCTTCCCTGGTGGCACAGTGGTTGGGAGTCCGCCTGCTGATGCAGGGGACACAGGTTCGTGCCCCAGTCTGGGAGGATGCCACGTGCCGCGGAGCGGCTGGGCCCGTGAGCCATGGCCGCTGAGCCTGTGCGTCCGGAGCCTGTGCTCCGCAGTGGGAGAGGCCACAGCAGTGAGAGGCCCGCGTACCGCAAAAAAAAAAAAAAAACAACAAAATTATATAATTCAAGGGTGAAATAGACAACAAAGACAAAATCGGGCATCATAATTGGGGGCATCACTTCTAATATGAGAAAGAAAGGGACCATATATAGATCTTGTTTGACTTACAATGGGGTTACATCCTGATAAACCCATCGTAGGTTGAAAATATTGGTAAGTCAAAATGCATTTAATACACCTAACCTACCAAACATTGCTTATCCTAGACAAACTCACGCTCAGAACACATACGTTAGCTTACAGTTAGGCAAAATCTTCTGACACAAAGCCTACTTTATATATAATAAAGTGCCGAACATCCCATGTAATTTATTGAATGCTTAAACTGGATAGTGAAAAACAGAATGGCTGTATGGGTACAGAATGGCTGTAAATGTATCAAGTGTATTAGTTGTTTGCCCTCAGGATGGTGAGGCCGACTGGGAGGCGTGGCTTACTACCATTGCCGAGCATCATGAAAGGGCCTTGTTTACCACGTATCAGTATCCCAGGAAAAGATCAAAATTCGAAATTTGAAGTACAGTTTCTACTGAATGTGTGTTGCTTTCACACCATTGTAAAATTGAAAAATCTTAAGTCAAACCATCATAAGTCAGGGACCGTCTACATATAAATGCAGACAGAAATAACTGCTCCACGGGTCATTTCTATGATCCTTTTTTTTTTTTCTTAAATAGAATGCCAAATGTTAAGTAGGATATGGAGCTGAAAAAAGGATCACGGAATAAGTCAAATAAGCTTGTCACAAATCTGTCATTAGCTCTGCAGATTGGTTGAAACAGAAACCTCATATTTATTTATTATTAATATATTTTGAGTTTTACTATACCTCAAAATGTTTTACAGAATTGTTTAGGGTAGGGATCACAGATCTCATTATTATTTTGTTCCCATGGTGATTTTGATGTGCTCTGAGGTAAGACTCTGGCACCATTCTTCCCATCAACTGAATACTCACATTTTCATATTGCTACATTTCAGGTAAACAGGGAATGGCAAAGCTCCAAATCCCAATAAAGTTCAATTTTATTTAAAATATATCATCCTTTGGAACGATCGGTGGTAATAGGTGGGAGAATTGTAATAAAAAAGGCAGAATCCTGATTAGCTCTTTTTCCTAGTCACTATTCCCATTTCTCTGCGGAGCCAATGAGATAATTTGACAATACTTTTTACATTCGGAACTGTCATTGCTACTTTATTAGTATTTCAAAATAATGCTTCCAGTCTAATCTTATTTCATTATTCAAGTCCTCACTCCTGCCAATTATAGTTTAGAGCTAAAGTGTATAAAATTTGGACCCAAGATTTAGGAAACTGTACCTTTTCCAGATCTAGGACCTGGGGAAAATCACTTTACCTCTATGCATGTCAATTTTTTTGTCTATACAAGAAATATAAAACCAAACATAGGACTGTCATTGTAAAAATGGCATAATATATTAACTCAATACCTGATAATAAGTACACATAATTAGTAGATATTATTTTTTACAAGCTGATAATGCTGGTTAATCCTCTCAGGCGTGTTTTAAAATCCGCCTGCTCGCCTTTACCTATCTGTTTTGTGCCAGTCTCAACTTAAACATAACCAGTGTTATGGCCGGATTGGCCCTTGTGGTTCTTATTAGGATTGCAAGACGCCTTAGCAATAACCATCAGGAAACTTTGAAAGAAAAAAGTTTATGACTTACAAGTCCTGGAAATTACACGACACATCTAGGGCCACACAGTGAGGTCACAGGGAGAGAGAGAGAGAGAGAGAGAGAGTAGGCTGTGGGGATCTGCTTCTGTTGGAGGTGAGGGTGGTGGCCTACAGTTTCTTGGGCTCATTTTTCTTGGTGAACATAAAACATAAGCATGGGCATTTAAAGAGGGAAGAGGAAAAAAAAGTGTTCCAAGTGGTCAATTATAAAAATCAACCAAGATCTCTAAAACAGAGGAGCTTGAAAGGGCTGGCCTGGCTCTTTACCTGCTAATGTGGCTGCAAGGTGTTTATTCAGATAACCCATCTTTGAAGTGGATGTCTCTGCAATCAAAACTTATATCAGGCACTTGCATTACAAAAAAGAGCAAACCCAACTGTCAGAGCTTACACTGTGCTATCCAAACTCATCTCCTAAAAATTCCCAGCAGTCATCTTAAATTTTAGCCTGTTAAATATCTTCATCAGTCATACAAAAGGACACATTCATTTGGATCCTAATCTTTTTTATGCTAAGCTGTTTTAGTTTCACCACGACATAAAATTAACAACCAAGTGCTATACAGTCTACCTGCTAAATATTTAATCCATTCATTCCTTCTTTATTTATTAAATATTTATTGAATAAGTATTATGTGTCAGCTTTTCTGTAATAAGCACTGGAAATAAAGCAGTTAATAAAACATGGCAAAGCTCCATGTATCTACTGGTGGCGCAGTGGTTGGGAGTCCACTGTTGTGGGTATCTTCACTTTAAAGTAGAAGAAAAAAGTAATTGCACAAAATCACAGATACAAAAAGAAGGGGGGTGAAGGAGTGGGGAATACAGGTATGTGCGTGAGTAGGTGGGAGGGTGCTAATCTTGATATGTGGGCAGGGATAAGCATTCTGGGAACTGAATACAGAGAGAGTCAGCCATGTACAGTAAAGGAAATGGTGCTTCTGGTGAAGGGAAAAGAACATGCAAAGACAAAGTTACGGAATCAGTTTGTGACTGAAGGAGTAAATCAAATAGAAGAAGGGCAGCGCGGCCAAGCAGAAAGTGGGGCTGCAGAAACAAGCAGGGGGAGCTCGATCCTGTTAAGGATGTTACATGTAATTAAATGGGAAGTCACTGATAAGTTGAAGTATTGCAGAGACCAGTTTGGAGGATGATGCATTCATCCATATGATAGAGAGACATGGAGAGAAGTGCATAACCTGTAGCTATATTGGTATACCTGGCTGTCTGAACTCTGATGCTCTGAATATTCCCTGTAACAAATGTGAAACAATGATAGTTCAAATTCACAATTGCTGTTGAAAAAGGACTAGCATGAATTTGAATTTGCAGGTGTGGACTGAATGTTTGTATTCCCCCCAAATTTGTATGTTGAAGTCCCAACCCTAACGTTGATTCAGGGATCAGCAAGACTGCCACTTGGACCATAGGCCAAGTGCTGTTTCCCCTTCAGTTTCAAGTGATGGGGTCTCCTCTCCCATTTCAGTGCCCCAGGATGATTCTGCCAGTGTAGACAGGTGGCTCTCACACTTTTTAGTTTTTGGTAGTGTGGAATCTACATTCTTTTCAGATTTTTATATTCTAGGCAGTAGCTAGAAGTTCATAATGTTTTAATTGTGCTGTTTGCCTTCTTACTGAGTTATGAGTTGTGTGTCTGTTTTAATGTATTCTGGTTACAAATCCTTTGTAGGGCATGTAGATTTTAAATATTATCCAAATTTGGCATCTTGCTTTGTCATTTATCATTTTTCTAAATTGTGTCCTTCAAAAAGCAGAAGACGAAAAGACACCCTCAGAATGGGAATAAAATATTTGCAAATGAAGCAATGGGCAAAGGATTAATCTCCAAAATATACAGCAGCTCATGCAGCTCAATATCAAAAAAACAAACAACCCAACCAAAAAATGAGCAGAAGATCTAAATAGACATTTCACCAAAGAAGACATACAGATGGCCAAGAGACACAGGAAAAGATGCTCAACATCACTAATTATTAGGGAAATGCAAATCAAAACTACAATGAGGTATCACCTCACACTGGTCAGAATGGCCATCATCAAAAAATCTAGAAACAATAAATGCTGGAGAGGGTGTGGAGAAAAGGGAACCCTCTTGCACTGTTGGTGGGAATGTAAATTGATACAGCCACTATGGAGAATAGTATGGAGGTTCCTTAAAAAACTACAAATAGAACTACCATACAACCCAGCAATCCCACTACTGGACATATACTCTGAGAAAACCATAATTCAAAAAGAGTCATGTACCCAAATGTTCATTGCAGCACTATTTACAATAGCCAGGACATGGAAGCAACCTAAGTGTCCATCAACAGATGAATGGATAAAGAAGATGTGGTACATATATACAATGGAATATTACTCAGCCATAAAAAGAAATGAAGTTGAGTTATTTGTAGTGAGGTAGATGGACCTAGAGTCTGTCATACAGAATGAAATAAGTCATAAAGAGAAAAACAAATACCGTATGCTAACACATATATATGGAATCTAAAAAAAAAAAAATGCTCATGAAGAACCTAGGGGTAAGACGGGAAAAAAGATGCAGACCTACTAGAGAATGGACTTGATGATAAGGGGAGGGGGAAGGGTAAGCTGGGACAAAGTGAGAGAGTGGTGTGGACATATATACACTACCAAACATAAAATAGATAGCTAGTGGGAAGCAGCCGCATAGCACAGGGAGATCAGCTTGGTGCTTTGTGACCACCTAGAGGGGTGGGATAGGGAGGGTGGGGGGGAGGGAGACACAAGAGGGAAGAGATATGGGGACATATGTATATGTATAACTGATTCACTTTGTTATAAAGCAGAAACTAACACACCATTGTAAAGCAATTATACTCCAATAAAGATGTTTAAAAAAAAAAAAAGAAGAAGATGTGGTACATATATACAATGGAATATTACTCAGCCATAAAAAGAAATGAAATTGGGTCATTTGTAGAGATGTGGATAGACATAGAGTCTGTCATACAGAGTGAAATAAGACAGAAAAAGAAAAACAAATATCATATATTAACACATATGTGGAATCTAGAAAAATGGTACAGGTGAACATATTTTCAGGGCAAGAATAGAAATGCAGACATAGAGAATGGATTTGTGGACACAGGGTAGGGGAAGGGGAGGGTGGGACGAACTGGGAGATTAGTTTTGACCTAAATACACTACCATGTGTAAAATAGACAGCTAGTGGGACCTGCTGTATAGCACAGGGAGCTCAGCTCCGAGCTCTGTGATGACCTAGATGGGTGGGATGGGTGGGGGAGGGAGGTCCAAGAGGGAGGGGATATATGTATACATATAGCTGATTCACTTCATTGTACAGCAGAAACTAACACAACATTTTAAAGCAACTATACTCCAATAAAAAATAAAATAACACAAAAAAAGCAGAAGTTTTAAATTTCATGGAAGTGAAGTTAAATTTATCCTTTTATAGTGTGTGTTTTTTATATCCTACCTAAGAAAGCTTTGCTTACATCAAAGTAACAAAGATTACACCCTGTTACTTCTTCTGGAGTATTTGTAACTTTACCTTTACCTTTACCTTTACCACTTCAGTAATTTTATTTATTGTGCAAGGTAAGCATGAGAATTTTATATGTAAATATATAAATATGAATACATATAAATATACATATATATATAAAAATATATCCAGTTGTTCTAGCACCATTTGTTGAAATGACCTTCATTCCCCATTGAATTCCTTTGATAAATCAATTTGCCATTGTATTTGTTTCCTGGGGCTACAGAAACAAATCAGGCAGCATCATGAGCAAAACCCTTGCAGAGAGCTGAAGGAGCAGGGCCACCAGGCCAAGCTGGGAGGGTAAGGCTTCCACCCCAGTCAGTTTGCCTGGAGGGCAGATCATCAGACAAAAGAGGATCATTCCCCAACCTTAAGAACCAGTGGAATTTGCCTTACTCATTTTTGGACTTTTTGGGGACATGTCACCCTTTTTTTCTTTCCAAGTTCTTCCATTTGAAATGGGTATATCTATCCTATTCCCATGGCCCCATTGTATTATAGAAGCATCTTACTTTTCTGGGTTCAGAGTTTCGCAGCTATACAGGAATTTAGACTCAGGATGAGTCAGACCTCGACTCTCTCTCATGTCTGATTTAGATGACATTTAGATGAGACTTCAGAGTTTAAACTTTAAAGTTGATGCTGAAATGAGATAGACTTTTGGGTCTGTTGTGATGGAATGAATGTATTTTATATCTGAGAAGGACACGAGTTTTGCTGATCCAGGGGCAAAAAGTTATAGACAAAATATTTGTGTCTCTAAAAGTTTATATGTTGAATCCTTAACCCCCAGGTGACTGTGTTTGGAGATGGGGCCTTTGTGGAGGTATTAAGGTTAATTGACCTTATGAGGGTGGATCCCTAATCTAAAAGCACCTTATAAGAAGAAGAAGAGAAACCAGGGCTTGGTCTCTCTCCCCTTGTACACAGAAGAAATGTCATGTGAGGTTACAGTGAGAAGGTGGCCATCTAGAAGCCAGGAAGAGGGCTCTCCCCAGAAACCAAGCATGCCAGCACCCTGATCTCAGCAGCCTTCAGAACTGTAAGAAAAGAAATTTCTCTTGTTATGCCACCCAGTCTATGGTCATCAAAGCACTGGACTGCGGACATCTTTGGGGGTAGTATGGAGATGCCCTACACACAGAGTGCCACTGTCCTACCCATTGAAATTAGTCTTGTGCTTGATTCTTAAAATATGTTGTTCATTAATAAAATGTAAAACAATCTTTTAGGCACTTTCAAAAGTCAGCGAAGAAAGCAAGACTAAAAGCCACAGAAAGACTCACACATAGGAGAAAATTTGGCAGAATAAAATACAGTGTAACCCTAAAAATCTAAGCATGGGAGTGGACTGATCCCAATCTATCATGAATGCAATGTTTCCCTGTGTACAAAAGAAAGGAAATTTGTTCAATATTTATCATAGAATAATCGTTATATGGATATTTTCAGGTGTTTTGCTAGCAAAATCAGTTGGGGTCTTGGGATAAGTTGGCACTGCATCATTATTTCCCTTTTAAAAATGATTAAACAGAATATAAGCCCTCAGAATCCAAAATTCAACTATTCAACTCTTTGTTAAGGATGTTTTTGACTCATATAATTTGGGAAGCCTATATTTTGGAAATACAGTATTAAAGACTTGCTGGTGGAATGCATGAGGACGAGTTATTAATGAGAAGAATTAAGAAAGACTTAGAATATTCTTGTTTGTACGATTGTTTAATTTTCTATTTGGATTAAACAAATAGATGGTTCTCTACGCTGAAACTCAGAGTTCTTTCGGAAAAAGTAGTTTGGTGTGTGGTTAAGTACCACTTCATTAGGTGTCACATTTAATATACTTTTATCTTCTTCTCCATTGCTACTGCCATCATTTGGGAATTTAATATATTGCATAGCTATATACTACTACTTTAGTCACAGGTGCAGATGTTTTAGATACTAAGCCTCAATTCTCATGTCATATTTTTTGTGTCAGAAAGGTATTTGAATTCAGGTCTAAAACTTAATACCTCTGTGAATGGAGACAGCCACTTAACCCCACCGAAATTTGGTTTCTTTCCATGAAATGGAATAATAATAGCCACTTTGCAGAGTTGTTAGAAGAGAATATATATAAAAGCACCAATTCTAATACCTGATGAATATTTGCAGAATTGGTTTCCATGGGGAATAAAATTTTAGTCACCCATATCCATCCTGACCTTATAAATCCTTCAAAGTTTGCTTTCTTTTTTATCACATTGATTGATTTGCATATATTGAAGAATCTTTGCATTCCTGAGATAAACCCCACTTGATCATGGTGTATGATCCTTTTAATGTGCTGTTGAATTCTGTTTGCTAGTATTTTGTTGAGGACTTTTGCATCTATGTTCATCAGTGATATTGGCCTGTAGTTTCTTTCTTTGTGATATCTTTGTCTGGTTTTGATTTCAGGGTGATGGTGGCCTTGTAGAATGCGTTTGGAAGTGTTCCTCTCTCTGCTATATTTTGGAAGAGTTTGAGAAGGATAGGTGTTAATTCTTCTCTAAATGTTTGATAGAATTCGTCTGTGAAGCCATCTGGTCTTGGGCTTTTGTTTGTTTGAAGATTTTTAATCACAGTCTCAATTTCAGTTCTTGTGATTGGTCTGTTTATATTTTCTATTTCTTCCTGCTTCAGTCTTGGCAGGCTGTGGTTTTCGAAGAATGTGTCCACTTCTTCCAGGTTGTCCATTTTATTTGCATATAGTTGCTTGTAGTAATGTCTCATGATCCTTTGTAATTCTGCAGTGTCAGTTGTTACTTCTTTTTCATTTCTAATTCTATTGATTTGAGTCTTCCCTGTTTTTTTCTTGATTAGTTTGGCTAATGGTTTATCAATTTGTTTATCTTCTCAAAGAACCAGCTTTGAGTTTTATTAATCTTTGCTTTTGTTTCCTTCATTTCTTCTTCATTTATTTCTGATCTGCTCTTTATGATTTCTTTCTTTCTGCTAACTTTGGGGTTTTTTTGTTCTTCTTTCTCTAATTGCTTTAGGTGTAAGGTTAGGTTGTTTATTTGAGATGTTTCTTGTTTCTTAAGGTAGGATTGTATTGCTATAAACTTCCCTCTTAGAAATGCTTTTGCTGCATCCCATAGGTTTTAGGTTATCGTGTTTTCATTGTCATTTGTTTCTAGGCATTTTTTGATTTCCTCTTTGATTTCTTCAGTGATCTCTTTATTATTTAGTATAGTAGTGTATTGTTTAGCCTCCATGTGTTTGTAATTTTTACAGATTTTTCCTGTAATTGATATCTAGTCTCATAGCATTTTGGTGAGAAAAGATACTTGACACAATTTCAATTTTTGTAAATATACCAAGGCTTGACTTGTGACCCAAGATATGATCTATCCTGGGGAATGTTCCATGAGCACTTGAGAAAAAAGCATATTTGGTGTTTCTGGATGGAATGTCCTATAAATATCAATTAAGTCCATCTCCTTTAATGTATCATTTAAAGCTTGTGTTTCCTCACTTATTTTCATTTTCGATGAACTGTTCATTGGTGAAAGTGGGGTGTTAAAGTCCCCTAATATGATTGTGTTATTGACGATTTCCCCTTTTATGGCTGTTAGCATTTGCCTTATGTATTGAGGTGCTCCTATGTTGGGTGCATAAATATTTACAATTGTTATATCTTCTTGGATTGATCATTATGTAGTGACCTTCTTGGTCTCATGTAATATTCTTTATTTTAAAGTCTATTTTGTCTGATATGAGAATTGCTACTCCAGCTTTCTTTTGATTTCCATTTGAATGGAATATCTTTTTCCATCCCCTTACTTTCAGTCTGTATGTGTCCCTAGGTCTGAAGTGGGTCTCTTGTAGACAGCATATGTATGGTTCCTGTTTTTTTTTTTTTTTTTGGTACGCAGGCCTCTCACTGTTGTGGCCTCTCCCATTGCGGAGCACAGGCTCCAGACACACAGGCTCAGCGGCCGTGGCTCACGGGCCCAGCTGCTCTGCGGCATGTGGGATCTTCCTGGACCGGGGCACAAACCCGTGTTCCCTGCATCGGCAGGCGGACTCTCAACCACTGCGCCACCAGGGAAGCCCTGGAATTCTCCTTTGTCCTGGTTCCTGTTTTTGTATCCATACAGCCAGTCTATATATTTTGGTTGGAGTATTTAATTCATTTACATTTAAGGTAGTTAGCAATATGTTTGTTCCTATTACCTTTTTCTTAATTGTTTTGGGTTTGTTATTATAGGTCTTTTCCTTGTCTTGTGTTTCCAGCCTGGAGAAGTTCCCTTAGCATTTGTTGTAAAGATGGTATGGTGGTGCTAAATTCTCGTAGCTTGTGGTTGTCTGTAAAGGTTTTAATTTCCTTTAAATTAAATGTGAATCTGAATGTGATAGAATCTGAATGTGATCCTTGCTGGGTAGAGTAATCTTGGTTGTAGGTTCTTCCCTTTCATCACTTTAAATATGTCCTGCCACCTGCTTCTGGCTCGCAGAGTTTCTGCTGAAAGATCAGCTGTTAACCCTATGGGGATTCCTTTGTACGTTATTTGTTGCTTTTCCCTTGTTGCTTTTAATATTTTTTCTTTGTATTTAATTTTTGATAGTTTGATTAATATGTGTCTTGGTGAGTTTCTCCTTGGAATTTTCCTGTATGGGACTCTCTGTGCTTCCTGGACTTGATTGACTATTTTCTTTCCCATATCAGGGAAGTTTTCATCTATAATCTCTTCAAATATTTTCTCAGTCCCTTTCTTTTCTTTTTCTTATTTTGGGACCCCTATAATTCAAATGTTGGTGCATTTAATGTTTTCTCAGAGGTCTCTGAGATTGTCCTCAATTCCTTTCATTCTTTTTTCTTCATTCTTCTCTGCAGTAGTTATTTCCACTATTTTATCTTCCAGGTCACTTATCCATTTTTCTGCCTCAGTTATTCTGCTATTGATTCCTTCTAGAGAATTTTTAATTTCATTTATTGTGTTGTTCATCATTGGTTGTTTGCTCTTTAGTTCTTCTAGGTCCGTGTTAAACATTTCTTGTATTTTCTCCATTCTATTTCCAAGATTTTGTATCATTTTTACTATCATTACTCTGAATTCTCTTTCAGGTAGACTGCCTATTTCCTCTTCATTTGTTTGGTCTGGTGGGTTTTTACCTTGCTCCTTCATCTGCTATGTGTTTCTTTGTCTTCTCATTTTCTTAACTTACTGTGTTTGGGGTCTCCTTTTTGCAGGCTACAGGTTCGTAGTTCCCATTGTTTTTGGTGTCTGCCTCTATTGAGTGAGGTTGGTTCAGTGGGTTGTGTAGGCTTCCTGGTGGAGGGGACTGGTTTCTGTTTTCTGGTGGATGAAGCTGGATCTTGTCTTTCTGGTGGGCAGGACCACGTCCGGTAGTATGTTTTGCGGTGTCTTTGGACTTATTATGATTTTAGGCATCTCTCTGCTAATGGGTGGGTTTGTGTTTTTGTCTTGCTATTTGTTTGGCATAGGGTGTCTGCACTGTAGCTTGCTGGTCATTTAGTGGAGCTCAGTCTTAGCATTGAGATAGAGATCTATGGGAGAGCTTTTGCTGTTTTATATTACGTGGAGCTGGGAGGTCCTGGTGGACCAATGTCCTGAACTCGGCTCTCCCACCTCAGAGGCTAAGGCCTGATACCCGGCTGGAGCACCAAGACCCTGTTAGCCACACAGCTCTGAAGAAACAGGTTAAAATAAGAATGAAAAAAGAAAAAAATAAATTAATTAATAGAAAAAAAAATTTAAGGATAAAAAATAATTAAAATGTAATTAAAAAAAGAAAGAAGAAGCAACAAAACCAAAAAACAGATCCACCAATGATAACAAGTGCTAAAAACTATAGTATAAGAAAAACAACAAACAGAAAAAAATGGACAGACAGAAGCCTAGGACAAATGGTGAAATCAAAGCTATACAGACAAAATTACACAAAGAGGCATACACATACACACTCACAAAAAGAGAAAAAGAAAAAATATATATATCTATATATTTAAAAAGAAAGGAAGAGAACAACCAAATCAATAAACAAATCTACTATTGATAATAAAGTCTAAATACTAAACTAAGATAAACATAAAGCCAGAAACAAATTAGATGCAGAGAGCAAACCCCAGGTCTACAGTTGCTCCCAAAGTCCACTGCCTCAATATTGGTATGATTCATTGTCTATTCAGCTATTCCAGAGATGCAGGGTACATCAAGTTGATTTTGGAGACGTAATCCACTGCTCCTGAGAATTCTGAGAGAAATTTCCCTTTCTCTTCTTTGTTCGCACAGCTACTGGGGTTCATCTTTGGATTTGGCCCCGCCTCTGCGTGTAGGTCACCTGAGGGCATCTGTTCTTCACTCAGACAGGACAGGGTTAAAGGAGCAGCTGATTAGGGGGCTCTGGCTCACTCAGGCCGGGGGGAGGGAGGGGCATGGATGCGGGGCAAGCCTGCGGCAGCAGAGGCCAATGTGACATTGCAGGCACACCGTGTGTTCTCCCGGGTGAGCTGTCCCTGGATCACGGGACCCTGGCAGTGATGGGCTGCACAGGCTTCCGGGAGGGGAGGTGTAGACAGTGACCTGTGCTTGCACACAGGCTTCTTCTTGGCTGCAGCAGCAGTGTTTCACGCCTGTCTCGGGTCCGCGCTGATAGCCGTGGCTCGAGCCTGTCTCTGGAGCTCGTTTAGGCGGTGCTCTGAATCCCCTCTCCTTGCAACCTGAAACAATGGTCTCTTGCCTCTTAGGCAGGTCCAGACTTTTTCCCGGACTTCCTCCCAGCTAGCTGTGGCGCACTAGCCCCCTTCAAGCTGTGTTCACGCAGCCAACCCCAGTCCTCTCCCTGGGATCTGACCTCCGAAGCCCGAGCCTCAGCTCCCAGCCCCCACCCACCCCGGCGGGTGAGCAGACAAGCCTCTTGGGTTGGTGAGTGCCGGTCGGCACCAATCCTCTGTGCGGAAATCTCTCTACTTTGCCCTCCGCACCCCTGTTGCTCCGCTCTCCTCTGTGGCTCTGAAGCTTCCCCCCCGCCCACCCCCCATCTCCACCAGTGAAGGGGCTTCCTAGTGTGTGGAAACTTTCCCTCCTTCACAGCTCCCTCCCACTGGTGCAGGTCCCGTCCCTATTCTTTTGTCTCTGTTTTTCCTTTTTCCCTACCAAGGGCGAAGGAGTTTCTTGCCTCTTGGGAAGTCTGAAGTCTTCTGCCTGCGTTCAGTAGGTGTTCTGTAGGAGTCGTTCCACATGTAGATGTATTTCTGATGTATTTGTGGGGAGGAAGGTGATCTCCACATCTTACTCCTCTGCCATCTTGAAAGTCTCCTCCCGATTTGTACTTTATATTTATCTGCCTTAATGGAATTTTGGATGACTACTATATTAAGAGCAGCTGGGCCAATTTAAAAGCCACTAATATACCAGGTGGTATGAACGGTTCCAGACAGAAAAGAGGGAAAGGATTCGCTTGGAGGGAATCTAACCACAGGATTCAGCAACACTGACTGGTAACTTGTGATAATGTTTTTCAAACACTCAACAGATACCTAGACAGAATCTCTAGTTCCTCAGAGGATGTGGCTAAGCAAGATTTATGTTTATATAAAAAGTCAGTTTTTATAGTTTTAAGTTTCTACTTCCTGAGATTTGTTTTCCCTCATGGTTATGGGCTGAATTGTGTCTTCCCAAAATTCATATGTTGAAGTCTCAATCCCTGGTACCTCAAAATGTAATTGTGGTGGTCAACTTTATATGTCAACTTGACTAGGGTAAGGGATGCCCAAACAGTGGGTAAAACATTATTTCTGATTTTTTCTGTGTGTGTTTTCAAAGGAGATTAGCACTGGACTTGGTAGGCTGAGTAAAGAAGATCACCCTCACCAATACATGTGGGCATCATCTGATCCACTGATGGCCTGACTAGAACAAAAAGGCAGAGGAGAGGAGAATTTGCTCTCTGTAGGAGCTGGGAAATCCATTTTTTTTTTGTGCTCAACATCAGTGTTCCTGGTTTTTGTGACTTGAGACTCTGACTAAATTATACCACTAGATTTCCTGGGTCAGGCTTGTAGATGGCAGATCATGGGATTTCTCAGCCTCCATAATCACATGAGCCAATCCTTCATAATCTCTTTCTATAAACTTATGTATTGATATATCCTATTGGTTCTGATTCTCTGGAGCACCCCTGACTAATACAGTAACCATATTAGGAGATGAGGTCTTTAAGAAGATAATTAAGTTAAAATGAGGCCATTAAGGTCGAGCCCAGTTCCAATATGACAGGTGTCCTAATAGAAGAGTATGAGAAAGACACCAGGGAGGTGCTCACACAGAGAAGACCATGTTAAGAGACCAGAGGGTTGCCATCTGCAAGCCAGGGAGAGAGACCTCAAAGAACCCAACCCTGATCACTCCTTGATCTTTGACTTCCAGTTTCCAAAACTGTGAAAAAATAAAGTTCTGTTCTTTAAGCTACTTTGTGGTATTTTTTTTATGACAGTCCTAGAAAATCAGTGAACCCGTTAATGGAGTTAAAGTTACTTGAGGAAGCTTTTTCTTTTCCTATGCCCTATAGAACATGACATTGAACTAAGAACACACTGTATATACTAGTTGATTAAATTCAGTTCCAGAGGCATAGTTCTCAAAGTGAGAACTCCAGACCGTCAGTATCAGCATCCCCTAGACACATTTTTAGAAATGTACATTTTTGAGCCCCAGGCACTACTGAAACAAACTCTGGGGATGAGTTAGAGCAATCTGTTTCAGCAAGTCCTCCAGGTGATCTGATTCACATTAAATTTTGAGAACAAGTGTTTCAGTTGTACTGCTAGGGACTGGGCAGCTGACATGCATGAGTGATGCAGCCCAAGTGTAAGTCAACAGCAAATTCTGGCATCTTGGCAAATTAGAGAAGGCACACATCTCCACTGGGGTCAAGGCCAGCCAATACAGCTGATTAATGTGGAATGGTCTTTATTTTTTAGAGTAAGCAAGCAGAATAGATTCATAGATGGCTATTTCATGATTTTTATTTTATTTTTTAAAGGCTTTTTTTTTGGATGTTGGGGGTAGGAGTTTATTAATTAATTTATTTATTTTTGCTGTGTTGGGTCTTCGTTTCCGTGCGAGGGCTTTCTCTAGTTGTGGCAAGTGGTGGCCACTCTTCATGGCGGTGCGCAGGCCTCTCACTGTCACGGCCTCTCCTGTTGCGGAGCACAGGCTCCAGATGCACAGGCTCAGTAGTTGTGGCTCACGGGCCTAGTTGCTCCGCGGCATGTGGGATCCTCCCAGACCAGGGCTCGAACCCGTGTCCCCTGCATTGGCAGGCAGATTCTCAACCGCTGCGCCACCGGGAAGGCCCTATTTCATGATTTTTAAATGTTGGTAGCAAATTTTGATAATTGTTGGCCAACCAAATAAAACATGTTTGCAGTACAATTCCATCCTGTGTAAGCTCTAATTAATAATAAGGGAGTTTGGAGGAGGGCAGTATGATAAAGCTTTGATTTCCCTTTTTATGTGTATGATTTCTTGCTACTATATTCAAAGAGAAGGAAATGAAATTGAGGAAATTACCTTGTTTTTTCTCTTCTTCTTGGTGATTTTTATATATGTTGGACTAGAGATTTAAATACAGTCTGTGCATATAACTCCTCACTCTGAAAATGTACAGTTTTAGAATGTATACTCTTCATTATTCAGTGCTGTTATTATCCTAAGGCAGCGTTTAGATTTTGGTTCATTTACAAAAAAGGCAAGCTTGTCTTTAATGACCTGTCTCAGGTGGACAGAGGTCTGTTTTCAGAGCCCTTGCTGCACTGAGCCACACTTCCACTGCCATCTGTGACTTTGTATGTGGGGATGTGCTGACTGGGACAGTTTCTTCTTCACTGACCATCTGCCACAGGTGCTGGAAACAGTGCCTGTAGTATTCAATCTTCAGAGGAAAGGTTGAATTAGCTGCCATGAGTTTCTTACTAAGTTGTTATGCCCACAGTTTGAATGCCATGTTCTATGGCGGAATTTGTTTTTATGGCTGCTTGTGTTTGCTTGTTTGAGGGAATTTTTTTGCACCGTTTAAAAATGAATACAGAGAGGAAAGAAAATAAACATTTTTATTAAGTTCTTGGTGGTTATAAAGTAGGAACATTTGCCAGTGTCCTAAACAGCTGGTCTCTCCCTCCACCCTCACCTCTACCCTTATTCCCACCCCAGGACCATAGCCGAGACCTTAAAGATGATGTTTTCTGCCAGCAACACTACCATAAATAAGGATTATTGTTGGAAGAGCATGAAATGAAGTCATTTCAAGTAAAGGATAAGAAGTACAGCTTAACACCTAAAGCTGTAAAAATAATTATAACAGAATCTCTACATATTTAAAGGAGAAGGATTGAAATGTGACAATTTACTTAAATCAGTTAAATAATATATCCAGTCTTTCATTTTGGGAAAATGAATTTTATTTTATAATCTAAGTGACTGATTATATATTTAGAAATGTGATTATATTTAGAAACAATCTTAAATTAATTAAAGTAGACACAGGGAAAGGAATTATGACCTTTATAATACAGATGCAAATATTAGCTTAGAGAGGCTAAATCTCAGATCAAAATATGATGAGAGTTAGAAGGCAAACTCTATACTGTCTTAATCCAAATAAAAAATAATAATACTTATAAGAGTCTTTTTTCCACATAATCAACTCATACGTTCCTGAACACAAAAATCCCATGAGTCAGATAACTTTGGATCAGCTATAACTTTATTAATTCATTCCCTAATTCATCAATAGACTCAAGATTCTAAAGGCCATAAACACTTCTCACTTGATTAGGAGAGAAACTGTGCCTCTTTGGATGGTTTTTCATTTCTCCCATCCTCCAAATTCTAATATTCTTTTTAAACTAAAGTACCTTCCCTTATTTTCTTCACAGCTCTCAGACTTGGTTGTTAAGTATTCTGTTTCATTTTCAGCAGATTTTCTATTCAATGTAAGGATGAGGTTAAGACTAACATCCTGGGCATGTAGTAGATGAGACAGAAAACAGTTCCTCAATTTAACAGAGCCTCATACTATAACCTCTGCAAGAAAATAAAACCCTGTACTCTCAAGTTTGACAGCACGTTTTCTTTAAATTTTTATCTTATAAGAAATTGTCTCTTTCTGTGACACTTGTTGTATTTTCAGTTTCCATTACTCTCTCAGTTCCTGTTAGTGAGATCAGTATGTGCCAACCTGAAAAAGAAGAATGAGTTCAGCTGAGTCCCCAAAAGAGCTGAAATTGGAGGAGGAATATATATATATATATTTAAATAACCTCACACTGTATGGTTAAAGGACCTATCCCAATTCTTTTTCACATCAAACTACAAAGAATTAGATATTGTAGTCTAAGATAAGATCTGCATCTACACAGACATTCAGTGATACTTTGCAAAGATGTGCACTTCTCTAAAATGGCCCCAATGTTCTTTGAAAGAAAAAGAAAAAAAAAATCAGATTGTGGCATAAAACAATTACTATAACAGATGCATGTTTTGTCACAACTTTTTTGAACAAATTTCCATCCAGATGCAAGACAGAACTACATATCGAAATAACTAATTTTGAGGCTTTTTGGGTGGCATCCTCCTGCAACTAAATCTCAAGTAAAGCAATCTCTACCACTGCATTCAGTTCTCAAGAGGGCAGGTTCTGACTTAGGTCAAGCCTACTTTTGAAGAAAACAAGCAGTACTTTTTTATGTCTTTTGCTCATTTTCACAGTAATGTGATAAGAATTTGTTGGGCTGACTCTAGACACAGATGACTACTACATGAGCTCCAAACCTAAATTCACCTAGGAAATTCTAATTGTGACTGTAATATGGATTTATTTTCATTTTCAATGGTATGAAACTAGTTCAGTTGATTTATTCGTATCCAAACTGGAATGAAACTTGTTCAGTTATAGATACCTTGACCAAAAAAAAGAAAGCAAAATGCAACTCACATTATGGGTTAGGCTAACTATATTATTGATCAAAATATTCTGCCTCCAGAGAGTACAAATTGACCTTCCTTAACTCCATCTGGTTTTATAACCTGAGATTTTAAAAATGCCTGAAACTATCTTCATCAGGTCTGTACCAATCACTAGATCAGATTTCACTTGGAATGCATCAATCAGAAAATCTCAACTATATTATCTATCCACAATGTGACTGAATCATCATTACCTTTCATCAATGACTATAATTTACATCTTTATTATTTTCCTTCACACTAAACGCTGGCAAAAACACACAGGACTCCTACATTCTAAGTTGATTTAAAAAATCCTATAAGGACATGTTTGGTTACATCAGAGAAACAGTACATAGTGTAGCGTGACAAGCTCTAGGGATGTGATGATTTGGGTGGTGCCATCAATAGACACGCTTGACCTTATTTCTAATCGTTGGTGCTTTTTAAGGCCATGGAGGCAATAGTCACATGGGAATGTGCCCCATACCCAGTATCCTCCCTACCTTCTCTCCTTCTCTTTTAGGTGGATCTGATTTAGACACTGCTCTCATTCCCAGAACCCTCCATCAAATTATCACAATGAAAATGAGGACCTAGTCTACTGTCCCCTATGTTCATTAGACTTCATACTAATAATTGGGGTATTGATGTGACTATAGACCAAAAAGGAAAACTGGATCTTGTTTTCCATCTCCACAATAATCCAAGATGCACCAGTACTTTCCATTGTTGAGAGATAAGAATTCTGAAGAGGAACTCAGTCTCTAAAATCAGCAGAATCACATGTTATATATTCTAAACTTTTCTATCTCAGGCAACAAAAATATCCTTTTTATTTCACTTTTCCAGACACAGTGGTAATTGAATAGATCATCAACGTTTAATCCTCAGCAAAAAGAAGGATAATACTTTCATGTAGCATATATTGTTTTTTTTTTCTGTATAAAATCTATGATCTTCAAATATAGGTTTTCAGTATTCCTTTAAGCAGGCTTTTTGAAGTTCACCAATTTATGACTATCCTGACTTCTCTCTTCTGCTTCAGGTCATGAAGTTTCATCTTTCTCAATTAAAGGTCACTGGAGAATACTCAGCAGTTCTTAGAAAAGGTTTATGGTTTACTAATGTAGAAAACAAGTGCTTAGATTTTGATGTTTTAAGAGGTTATGTGGCAGCCTCTGCCTCTGACTTCTGTCAAAGGAATCATTATAAAAAGCAAATTCAAATTTATAAAATGTGAGCCTTAGCCGTTTTGTCACCACAATTCCCTGCGCCCACTCTTCTTCTGGGAGAATGACCTAGGAGATGTAGGTCCCTCTCCTTCCATGGGCATATCTCATACATTCTGGATTATAAAACTAAAGTGGAAACACTGCCTGCTGTTTTGGCTAGTAGCTAAGTACATTCACCTCTATTTCATCCCAGTTGATTTTGATCTCACTCCCTTATATTCAAAATATTGGCCTTACTAGATGTGTTGGTCTTTTGAGGCATTAATTTGGCTAGGATACAGTACCCAGTTGTGCAAACACTAATCTGGGTTTTCCTGTGAGCATATTTTGCACATATGAGTAAAGCACATAATCATTAACTTTAAAAAAGGAAGATTATGCTAGATAATTCCGATAGTCCTGTTCCAACCAGTTGAAAGGCCTTAAGAGCAAATCCGGAGCTTCCCTGATTAAGAAATATTGTCTGTGGACAATATCTTCAACCGATGCTCTAGAGTTCTAGCTGACCCTTCCTGAAGGCCTGTCCTACAAATTTCAGACTTGACTAGCCTGACATTCGCATAACCCAATTTCTTGCAATAGAAAACTAATATAAGTGTTTATTTTTTAAATAAAACAAGCAACATTATAATCAATAAAGTGGAATTTCTTTTCTCCACAGGGTTTAAAATATAACAGGAGAGAAAATATTGAACACACTCTTGCTACCCATGTTTCTATTAGTTTTCTATTACTCTTTTAACAAATTACCACAAAATTAGTAAAAACAAATTTACAGTCTTCCAGTTTTGAAAGTCAGAAGTCCAAAATAGGTCTCACTGAGCTAACATCAGGGTGTCCACATGGCTGAGTTTCCTCTGGAGTCTCTAGGAGAAAATCCATTTTCTTGCTTTTCCCAGATATTACAGGCTTCCTGATTTCCTTGGCTTGGGGCCCCTTCCTCCATCTTCAAAGCCAGCAGTGTACCATCTTCAAATCACTCTCTGACTATGATTCTTTGCCTCACTCTTCATTTCAAGGGTACTTGTGATTACATTGTGTCCATCCAGATAATACAGGATAATCTTCCCATCTCAAAGTCAGTTTATTAGCAAACTCATTTCCTTCTGCTACCTTAATTCCCCTTTACCATAAAACCTAATCTATTCAAAGATTCCTGCGATTAGAACACATACACCTTTGAGGGGTCATTATTCTTTCTACAGAACCATATATTGCACTTGAATCTCTATTACTAATATTGAATTCTTTCATGCTTCTATCTGTCCTGAGCCTTCTAATGCAGCATCTCCTTTTTCCATAAATGTAAACTCCTTGATCCAGAGTCTAATTGTTGTTATTGTTGTTGTTGTTGTTTTCCCAACACCTATCCAAGTGGTGATTAGACTTAAATTCATACCTTGGTGAGTCTACCAATTTAATACTGACTTTGAAGTCCATCTCTTTTTTACCTTGAATCCATACTTTCCCCAAAACCTGTCTTAAAATCTTTTTTCCCTTTTCTCCTCCCTTTTCAAAAACTGCTTATCATTGTTTAAACATGCTTACCCTGCCTAGCTTAAAAAACACCCCTTTGATCCAGGCCATTTTCCTTTCTTCTATAAATTTCTTATACATTATTTCTACTTATTCAGTCCATTTCTTTTGAATTTTTATTTACATTTTGACTCTGTAATCTTTCTGAAACTATTGTTGTTAAGTTTTCAGAAGACCAAAAGGAGAGAAAGCAAAAAAGGAAAAGAACAGAAAGAGCAAATTCTGAGTGATTTACCTGTCTGTTGGTTACCTAGTCTCTACAGATGTTCAGATACACATCAGCTCTATGTGTTCCCTTGAAGACTAGGAGGACATCTAGTTGAACTGTCTCAGGAGCTATTCAAGTAATGAAACAGAGAATACTAGAATATACACAAAGAATACTAGAAAGAATTTTGGACTAAGATTTGACTTATTTTCCCTGCCTCTTCTACTTAAAGTTGAATTCTTTGGAGGATATTGTCCTTGCCTACTTCAAAGAGTTGCTTTGGGAACCTATAGGGCTAAATACTTTAAAGTATTGAGTTATCTATTTACATAAATAAAATACATGCAATTACTATTGGAAATAACAGATAATCACTATAAAATATAAATGATAATCACAGGTATAAATACTACTTTTGAATCTTCAATAAATTAAATTTTATAAGGACTCCATTGTAAAAAAAATGAAGCTGTGAGGTACTGAGATTCTGAGGAATACAGTTTGGAAATAATCCATGTGTTTATTATTGTTTGAATACAAGTAATTGAAAATTTCAGAAATTTCAAATAAAATCAATCTGCTTTTCATTTTCCTATGTGGAGGAGCAGTTACTTTTTTTCTAAGTTTGAATTTTCAAATTATAGAAAAAAATAGCTCTTTTCAGATTTGACATTTGACACAATTATCATACTCTTTTCAAGTGTGACATTTATTTACTTATTCATTCCATGAAAATAAAATCCTATAAATATAACTTTATATACAGACTGAAAATGATTAAGTAAATTGTAAAGCTCTTTATGTTTGAAAGGAAATTCGACATAGATTGAAGATTGCCATTCAGGAAATTACCTTCTTAATTGTCTGCTCCTTAATACTAGTATTCAGAAAACTAATAGTTACACTTACACTTTCTTATACAGTCTGCCATTGAATATGAATATCTGAGTCTGAGTAGTTTCTGAAAATGCACTAGATGAAGACTATTGAATGACACCAGATGTCATTAGTTTTGAGGGGTCTTTCATGAATGTGATTCTATATGTTTGGACAAATGTAACATTTCCCATTTACTACAAAGTTCTAGGGATATTATAAAAGATAAATAAAATTAGAAACAACATTCTAGGTTATGTTATGGCCTTATTTTTGTGGAAGCTAAAGGCAAGAGAGTGAGTGCTTAGGAAATGGTTGATTAAGTGAAATAAATTCATGTCCTTTCAATATATGCTCCTATAGGCTTACTTTAGCTGGTTTAAATTAAAATTAAAATAGAATAGCAGAGGTAAGAAGCATGAATTGATGGCATTAAACTATAAGTTTCCTTCATAAAAATTACTTTCCAATTTTAATAGAAGATGTAGTTTCAGTTTAATTTTGAAAGTATATTTTAACCCACTCTAATTTACATATTTTAAATAATTCAAAATGGAAAGTACGACATATGGCATAATTTTAATTATTTATTTTCTTTTAAAAATGGTTTATTTATGACACTAAGAGAATGTTTAATACCCAAAAAGGGAATCTCAGAGTTGTTCATGATTCAAGTAAATTGCTTTCCCATGTTTTCTGTATTTTGCCTTAATAACAAATGATCTCTAAATTAAAATTTACTACCCTTTGAAATAATGTAAAATTTAGAAATTTTTCTGGACTTTAGCTATTTAGTTTTATTTGAGTGGAAGTGTGTTAAACATTCACTAATGTAGTATTTAGTTTGCTAAATGTGTGACTATATTAAATAATAACTAGGCATTTCTAGATATTGTACATACCTCAACTCTTTCCCAGGGTAGATAATTGGGATGGGTTTCCATGTTTTATGAAACTTTATTTAGTTTTTACATTACTTTTCTTCAATAGTAGACAATTGTGTTTATTATTCCGATAGTATAGCAAAGACTATAGAAAATTATTGATTTTTATAATTCATTTTACTATAATTTTTTAATTTCTTTCATGAAGAGTTTAATGTGTTGAAATTTTTTTCTTAAGGACTAGGTGTTCAAAGTTATCTAAAAACATCAACACTAATTTTTTTTAATTTTGGCAAATTTAACTGCCCCCGAACTAAAATAAATTCATTTATTCAATCAATCAATATTTATTTATTTTTCATAATATGAATATTTCTACTATGTCCTAGCTGTAGGAACAGTAATTGAAAAAGACAAAGTCCTTGCTTACATGAAGTTCTCATTTCAAAAGAGGAAATACACACAAATATATAAACAAATACATAAACAAAACTTCTGACTTTTTTCTCAGGCTACTGCACTTCTTGGGCACTGCCTTTCAAGGCACAGTTGGTGTTCTTGTATTCTTGGCACATTTGAAGCTTATTCTATGCTAAGGAATTTTTCATTGATTCGTTACATGGAACCATGTACTTTACATGAAACACTCCTACAAATTTGAATATTGGGATCACAACTTAAATGACACTTTCTCAGAGAGGTTTCCCAGTTTCCTAACTACCCCCTCCAAGACTCTTACTTATTACTTTTTTATTTTCTTTAGGACATGGGACACAAACATATTATGTATGTAGAACTTATAAAAATAATTTCTATATACACATATTTGATGTGTTTATAATATTTATATGCAATTATGTTTCAGAGTGTTTATTTCCTTATTCATATATTTGCTTATTTCCATATTTTCTGCTCAGTAGATCATAGACTTCTGGAGAGGTGGCACAATTTATCCACCTTGTTTATCATTAGGGACAATTCTTGAGTCATAACAGGGCTTGAAATCCTTGCTAAATGAATGCATCAATGAATAAGGGTCACGGCTAACTATTTCAGTAGATGGTAAAAGCCATTGAAAGGGCTTAAATCACAGAGATAGAGCATCTGATTCACATATTAGAAAGATCACTCTGGTTTTTGCCTGAAGACTCAGTACTTTTATTTCCTATGGGTATCGTGCCCTTATTGTAGTTCACAAACTCATTATGAGTGTCCATAAGAACATAGATTTCATGAATGCAAAGACTATAACTTTTATCTTTGAATTTTGATGCCTAATGGAAAGCCAAGTACTATTTGTACATTCAGACATATCTGTTGAATAATAAAATGACTTGTGAGTTGTAGGCATTCAGTTAAGCACAATGAATAAGCTGATTATTAGACTCAAGTCCTGACTTCAAATATTCAATTTCTAATTTCAGAGATCCAATTGGCTAGTAATACAGGCATGCTTGCTAGCAAATGATTGAATACAAAGTTCTATAGAGTAAAATAAATTGGCCACTGGATATTGGTCTATTGCTCTGATATGGAATACCAGAAATTAAAAAAAAACAAAAACAATGTTTGTATTAAAGTTGGTCTTGGAAAATTTTTATTGTTTGTTTTGTGCTCATGTTTATTTCATCTTACAGCTTACATCTGTGAGTTTATAACTTACATTAAATGTATAACATTAGATAAAATCTAGTGTATACATGTAATGATAGTTTCTGAAGCCATGTTGTTGGCCACATTTTTAATATAATTTAATGAAAACTATTTTATAAAACATAAAAAGAACCTGAGTTTGTATCAAGATAAACCTGATTTCAATCCTTAATCCACTGTGTATTACCAGATGATTGATTAATATTCACCACAGGATCTGATATAGTGAATATTAGCTTTTTTTTTTCCCCAACTATGAATTAAGCTGGTCTCGCTAAATTAATGAGATCCTCTGCAAAGCCAATTGTTCTCAATGTATAGTACATATACTGAGGGTGGTAACTGTGATGCCTTTTGATGAGATGGCTAATAATAGGTGGAATAAAACATTCTCTCTTCAGCACAAGGGCAAGGCAAAGGGTTGGAGCAAAGAAAACAACATACATCAAGACTACTAGGACTAATAGAGCTCCTTCCTCTGGTGGCATTGGGTGGCAGGATAGATGGCTTATTGGGAAGACTGGGTCACGGGGTGAGGTCAGCTCAGCAAGAATGAGTATTCTTCCAGAATTTGCCACAATGTTGAGCAATCCAAGGCTCAAGGGTTGGAGGAGGTCTTTGAGAGGATGTGCTTACCAACTGACCCTTGAGCTGGACCCAGGCAATAGGGGATCCTCAAAACTCCCCTGTCCTTGGAATGAATGTTCAAGTTCCACCCACCATTCCCACACTAGAAGCTGTTTCAAGGACATATCTTTGAGAGAGTCAGGTGTTGTTGAGACCGTCTGAACTGAATATGGGACTGAACACACTTTTGGCCTCTATATAAACTTTTTAAAGATTCTGGCAAGCAGCTGTAGAGATCTACTCATCTTGCGGCCACCCAAGACAAGCTTAGTATGTAAATTCTCTGGCTTATTAAACCTGCCACCCATCAATATGGAGTTGTCTGCTTCTTTCTTTGGTGTCCCCTTCCCCTGGGTGTATGGGGACCAGTTTCAGGTTTCACTCAGGAAGCTCCCAAGGTTTGCAAACCAACACTCAGTGGCTGCAGTAGGTAGAATTTTGGCCTCCATGACATTCACCCACTAGTGTTACTCCTGTGAATGTGTTACACTGCATGGCAAGAATAACTTTACAGATGAGACTAAAATAAGAAGTTTACCTTGTGTTATCCAAGGGGCTCCAACATAATAACATGAGCTCTTAAAAGTAGAAGAGGAAGGCAGAAGCACAAGTGAGAGAAACAAGGCAGAAAGAGAAGTCAGATATCCAAGCATGAGAAGGCTTTGATTTATGTGCCTGGCTTGAAGATAGATCTAGGGAACCATGTGGAAACAATGAAAGGAAATGAGTGCATCCAATATCCTGAGTAAGCCTAGAAGGTTCTTTCTCAGAGCCTCCAGGTAAGACCTCATATCAGCCAACAACTTGGCTACTTCCTCATAAGGACCTAAGCAGTGTACTCAGTAGGGCCTGCTGGATTTGTGATCTGTACAACTGGAAGATAATAAATGGTTGTTATTTTAATTGACAATATTTGTGGAAGTCAGTTACGGCAACAATGGAACACTAATAAAATGACTGAGCTGAACAAGCTTCAGCCCAAGAGACAGACCTGATGGAATCCAGGAGCCAGTGATCTTCCCCAACCTCTGGCACAATTAAGCACCTCCTGAGGCTGAAAACTTGACCCTGGGTAAGTCAGACCTGAGGTCCAGTCTTGGCTGCCCTTTTTATTAAGTATCTCTGCCAGTCATTTCTCTAAGTCTTGGTTTACTCAGGACAACAACATCTATCTCTCTCAGTGGGTTGTTGTAAGAATTGTTTTGATTTTACATATAAAATTCTTGCTGGAAACATATAAAGGGATTCAGAAATAGTATTTACTTTTACCATTAATATTATTTATCAGGCATAGCACCCAACGGTCCTTGAGAAGCTATTGTTGCATTAATCTATGACTGCATAAAGACTTAACCCAAAATGGCATGAGTTTCATTTCTCCATGATTCCATGGATTAGGAGTTCAGATAAGGCAGAACACAATGGCTTTTTTCTCTTTACAGTAGCAGAGGCCTTGATGGGGACCACCGGAATGACCCCTAGCAGCTAGGATGACTCAACTGGTGTCTTATGTCAGAGTCTCAGTTCTTACCAGGCTCCTCAGCTGTCTTCCATGTCTCATTTCAGTCTAGCTTTCTTAAGCTTCCTCACAACATAGTTGCCCTGGGAAAGTAGGATTTTCTACGTGGTGAATGGCTTTCCCCAGAGATTATGCAGAAACTGCCAGCTTTCTTAAATTTAAACTTAAACTACTGTACCTGAAGTAACATTGTTTAAGGGTACAAACTTACAACTAGAAGGCAAATAAGTCCTGGAGATCTAATACACACCATAGTGAACATAAACAAGATTGTGCTATAATAATCAAACTTGGTAAGGTGCTAGATCTTACTTATACCCACCACAAAAAAGAAATAATAATTATGTGATGTGATAGAGGTGCTAACTATCACTACAATGACAATCATATTACAAAATATAAATGCATCAAACTAACATATTGTACATCTTAAATTTATACAGTATTATGAGTCAAATATATTTCAGTTACAAATAAATAAATAAACTACCAGACTTGAAATTTGCACAGTATCACTGCCTCTCATTTTACTGAACAAACCAAGTTACAAGGCCATCCCAGATTCAAGAAGAAGTAAAACAGGCTCTTTTCTTTGGGGAGAATTTCACTTATGTACAGGATGGGAAGGAACTGATAGTGGATATCTTTGATAATCTCTCCCACAGATTGCTAAACTTAATCATTTGGTCAATAACTAACAAAAAGCAAAATTCTTTATATTATCTGAAAAAACTTACTAATTCATTTGAACATCACACTGAAGCTATTTTAGAAATTATAAAAAAAATACATTGTTTTCCCAAAGAGAAAACAGTGATGAGTAAAGAAGATATTTTGCATCATACAGCAGGCATCTAGAAATAATATAACACAACCAGGAGACATTGAGCAGATTCACTTTAAAGAATTTCTTCAAAGAAGACTTTCTGAACAAAATATATACTGCATTTTATTTAGAAATATATTCTATATATTCTCAGTTGCCAACTTAGTTGGTAAAAATAGCACCTTTGCTTCTTCCACCTTTATTCAAAAATTAGTGTTATATTGAAATAATAAAATGTTTTTATTTTTTATAGAAACTTGTGTTAATCTAAACTACATTGACTGATAATATTTTCAGTATTCTTATTGAGGAACATATTAACAGTTATCTTTGTTTTGTAAATAGAAAAATATATTTTATTTATTTTATAATGGAGTTTCTCTCTCTCTCTCTCTCTCTCTCTCTCTCTATATATATATATATATATATATATATATTTATTTATTTATTTATTTATTTAACTTAGAAAATTGATATATAAATCACTCAGCCAAAAAAGAAGAAGACAAAATAAAAGATGAATGTCACAAGTGATTCCTCTCCTTGTCTCCTTTCAGGAATGAACTTAAAATGGGTGAAAGGGACACTTATACCTAATGTTCCCCCATCTAATCTCAAATCTACTCTGGCTTTTGTTATATGAGCATCTCACCCATCTGAGTGTGATTCTATTGTTGAAGGGTATATATATTTAATGGAATACTGGTTCTAAAAGTAAGACAATGGCTTAACTGATGCTTACCTAAAGGAAAAATATTCCAGCATAGAAAGAAAGATACATTTTAATAGACATATTAGGAACAGTATAGAAATTTCTATGAGACATAGTCCAAGGAGATTTGAAGAGTGATTTTGACCACTCTTTATTTATTAGCCAAATTTAGAGACCAATTCTCATATAAAAGATGAGATAAAGGAATTAGTAGGCTTAACTGCATGAATAGATTTTTTAAGTGCATTTTTAAAATCACACAGAGAAATATGTGATTCTTTATTTTTGAAAGATATAGACATAGAAAATTAGGCTATTTAGATTTTTTATGTTAATTTTAAATAATAGATGAAATTTTATATCTGAACTCAAGGAACATTAGCCAAGAGAAAATCTGTTAAGTGTATAAAATCTGTTATAATGTGATAAATTATAAAGATGCAGAATAAACATCCCCAAGTGTTAAAATAAGATTTAGCAACATAGAATAGACTTATTTGCATTTAACAAAGATCTCATGGCTGTTGATGAAGAAATACTAAAATACAAACAGGCCTTTATCCTGGAATTTTTGTATGCCAGTTGAATAACAGTCAATCCCACATGAGTTAAAACTCATCTGCTCAAAAGCACAAAACTGCTCAAAAGCTTCAAAACTTGAAAACATAATAAATTTGATTATACCAAATTGAGGCAAACAGTTTTTTTCAGGGAAAATATTTTACCATAGCAACCATATAATTGTGTATGTGAGTGTGTGTGTGTGTGTGTGTGTGTGTGTGTGGACATGTGTGTGTGTTTGAAGAAGGAATGTGTAAAGTGATAAAAGTAATATTTACAATGTCAACTTCTGAAACATAATCAGCCCTGGGTAATGGCAAGCACAACAACTAAATGACAGCATGTGTTTTGCAAGATGGTATCACTGTCTGTATCTGTACCTAGGTATCTAAAGTGTCACTATTTTAAAATTAGAACTTTAAAACTATGAATGCTTATAATTTTAACTTTGATCAGACCAAAAGTTAATATTTGTGACCATAATTTAATAATAGTGCATCAATTTCTCTCCTCAGTTTGGAAGAGCCACATCTACGAAGGCACTGACAACTTGAAGAGAGGAGTCTTCCAGTCCAAGGGGACATTGGCAAGGTATGTACAGTTCAAATGCATGTTAATTGTTTGAAAAGTGCCTGTTGTCCAAAGGAAGACACACTGCTACCATGGAACAGTAAAGATATTGACATTCCAAACTAACACCTATTTTTATAATCTACTCACTCAAAATAGGTGAATATTAAAATGCCACAGCACATTCAAGATAAGGGATAAAATTAATTTTCTGTTTTAGAAAGTTACCATTATAACAAATTCAGTGTAATATAACAGTGCTCTTTCTGTTGTATTATTTTACTCATCTCTAATACCTAGGAGTATAAAATTTACATAAATTTAAAAAAATAAAAGAAAAAGTTTTGTAAATGTGACTCCTAGGATAAAGGAGACCTACACTGTAAAGTAGAATTAGTACTCTAATAAAGAGTTTCCTTATTTTCTCCATCAAAGACAATATATCTTATGAGATTAAGAATAAATTGATTTCTGTGATGAGGAATATCAAAATGTTAGCTTCAAAAAAAATCTGCAGAAATCCAACTCAGTTATAAAACAGGGAAATGCAGAAGGGAAGGAGACAAAGACTGGTAGGAATTTTCCAAGCTCTTGTCTGTTACACTGTTTCTTATAATGTGGAATGATTTATTATCTATCAATCTAGTCTCATTATAAAATAACAACATTTCAAAACTATCACAGTTTCATATTGATTCCCACCACTTTCAATGACCTAGAGCCAGAATATCTGAATAAAAATCATTGATCTAATCTTCACAAATTAACAATGTTTAATATTTCTTTTAAAATTATAAAGTATCGATTACATAACAATTAACCAGATATCTACAGAAAATGGTTAAAGAAGGCAACAGAACCAGGATTCAAACCTAGAGCTATTTATATTCACAATCCTTGTTCTTAGCTCTATGCCACATAGCTTTCTTTCTCTACAATCTAATACACTGAAGCTTTGTACAGGGGCAGTATAAGCATAGCCAATGAGGTTTACCTGAGGTGTGATTATTGCTAATTGAAAACAAGTGCATTGATATAACAGTGGTACACATCAATATCCAATGTTTCACTACCTTAAATATGACAGTCGATCCTTCCACAGAGCTATATAAAATAAAAATGAACACCGGAATAGTATGACACATTAGATGCTCTCAGTCAATGAAATAACTACTAGAAATAGAGAACTACAGACAATGCTTTTCAATTTTTGTTTAAAAAGACACTCAAAATCTCATGGAAGAAGGCATCTCTATTAAAATGCGAACATCTACAATGTCAGCTTCAGACAACTTTCAAAATCTTTCCGTTGGAAAGATGAAAAGAGGACATTTTAAAATAGAACCACTGCCCAGTTAACCATTTATGAAAGCAAGTGAAATTTCAAAGAGAAGGACCCTCAAAAAAAGATATCTAGAAGATGATATCTGCATTGATGACACTTGGATTCTTACCCTCTGCATCTACAAGTGGTGGTTCTTGCCATCTCAGAGTTTTCACAGTACTTCTTTACTGATAGGGGTGAGGTAAATGCACATGAAACCATCAACACTGAGAAAGTCTGTCACGATCCTCAGGATATAGGAAAGCTGGCAACTTGGGTATTAAGAGTTATGAAGTTTCTTCACAATGCTCAAGGGCAAAAATGCCTTACTTTCCTAAATAAACATTAAATGTGGCTCTGTTCCTGCCTGAATTATTTTGTGGAAAAATTAAATATCTGTTATTTTAAAGGCTCCTCTGCCTTTCTTCAGTAATTATAAAACCCTAGAGGTTTGGAATTCAGAGAAATGGAATAGACTTTTGTTTCTGATATAGTGCTGCCATCTTTGAGATGGCCACCATGCAAGCCTTCCTGGGCCACTTAAATCAAACGGCCCCAGAGTTCATAGCACTGCTTTCCCTGCAGAATGGTTACCAATTGTATTTACTGATTAAGTGCTTGAAAGCCACATATTGATCACATGGACAAAAATAATTTTAACTTTCAGTTGCTGTATAGTTTTAGGCATTTTTAAAATTAATATTTTAATTATTATTTGTTAAAAATAAAACTAAATTTATGTTTTGGTTTAATTTTTAACAAGTAATAATTGGGTAGATTTTGAAATGCAATTATTTTTAAAAGAATTCTTGGGAAATTGCATCTCAATAAATTTTTTATTATAAATTCATGTATCCATAGATAAATCTTGCTTACTGTTAGAAGGTGACCATCAGATTCTATATTTCTATATTCTCATTTTTAGAGATTTAAGCTCTGAGAAATCTTATTCTCAGAAATAAGGAGATGAGAGAAGAGGCTTTTTTATAAGTCACTCAATTCTTTGAATTCCTTCCAAGAACTATGACAAAAATTGCAGAGTAATTTATCATAAAAACTGATTTATAGTCATGTGTCCACTGACAACTCAATTAGATATTTCTTCAATTTTTTGAAAGAATTCAATATAAAAACATAAAAAAATTATTTGTCAAAGGTTTTGTTACCTAGCTATTGGAGTCATCTACTTTTTAAAATAGAGGTGAATGTTTTGAATTGTCCCCTTTGTTTTGCATCCTGGAGATTTCAACGCCCAAAGACAATGCATCAGAGTCAAGTTTAAGAAGGTTGAGAAGTACATTTCTCTTTTGAAAAATGAAACCTTGTGGGAGAAAGTTTTTCTTTTAAAGGAAAGAATGGAAAGAGGAGCAACAAGAATTAGGAAACAGTTATTCGAATCTGATACCTGAAAACTGGTTAAAATTATTTACCTCGTCAGAATGCTCTTCATAAAGTTTTCTCTTAATCCCAGGGGTTAGCAGACCTCAGATTGAAATTAGGAGCCTAAATGACAAATAAAATCATTCAACCAACCAAGTCAGTTTTATTTTCTGTAAAGTAAAATCTCCAAATTCATTTTAAAATTCAATTTAATGTCTTTTGAAGTGTCCCTATAAGCAATCATCTCAATTTAATGCATTTTGAAATGTCCTTATAACAATCATCTCAACTCTGAATTCTAATTTTAAGATAGATATGTAGATAGTCACATTAAGAGATAGTTACATCAATCTCTGGGTTACCTCAATTGTAGTAACTGAACACAACACTGAAGACTTGACTAGTGGTGGAACTAGGTCCCATCTCACAGGTCGCCCAGAAACAATTTCATAAAGGAAAGCCTATGGGGGAAAAGAAATACATAAGGGAAGCATTGCAGAGTCCTTCTGAAAGGTCAAGTAATTTTTGTCTTAATACATGATTTAATTTCTCTACCTTTTCTATACTTTGCAGACTATAAGAACAATCATTATTCAGAGCAGAGGACAATAATGCAAAATCATTAAAGTGATATGCTTGGGAAATAAGTCCTTCCATCACTTGATATGGTTAGTAGGTACTAAAAAAAAGTCCCTTCTATTCTAATACTATTCTAATACTATCTCTATAAATGTCCATTTTCTCTCTGTTGTGCTCTCTCTAGCTCTTTTGTTTCTCTCTCTTTCTGCCTCAGGCTAGGATGCATGTTCCAGTTATAAGAATTAACTCAACAATCCAGGCAGGCTGAGTGTTCCGAAGTAATAGCTTATCTAAAATGAGATTACCTTTCTTTTTTCCAAGGTAGAAACTATTAATTAAAAGTGTGTCACTTAAGACAGGTCTGACTGGACAAGATGAGAGTTTGAATCACTATCAGATATATGTTTGGTTGTATTTCGTCCTTGAGGGAGAAAAAAAAATCAGGTTAAGATTAATGCATCTTTGCTAATAATATGACATGTAAATCACAAAACAACCTCATAAGTGGTAATAACATGGGTTTAAATATACTGTGTCACCTTGGAGAAATAATGTTTTTATCATTATAGGGAACCCATAAGATAGTACAGAAATGGAAAAGGACAATAAATAAGCAAAGCAGAAACCTCTACTAATTTAGTAGCGACCACAAGTTTTCAACACAAAGGGGGCATTCTTTGGTAACATGCTTCAAAAGAATTTTTATTTAGGTAGAAAATAAAGGCTTCGCATAATTAGGTGTATTTAGTTTAAGGGTTGTTGCAAAGTCTCCTTAATGGTGGTGAAAATAAACAAAACCTCCCAAATGAGAACAAGTAAAAGATATTTATCAGAGTTTGATATAGCAAGAGAATAGCCACCAACACTTGCATTTCGCAGAGACTACATGGCAGGCAGGGAGTGGAAAAGGTTTATAGCGGAAAGAAAAGAAAACTTCACATGTGGCCTGATTGGAGTGTTGGCACAGGGAATCTGGGGGTGGGCTAACCACAGTGGGGCATCCTGTGTGACTGTTTAGGACTCATAATTAGCTTTTTGTGGTTGGGCCTAAGTTGGAGCTGGAGGGCAAAGATCAGGGAAGCTGTCAGTTATCGACTAGTTCCTTACTATTTGGGGCCAAATGCTATAGAGGTTGTGGTTTAAACTGATTGCTGCAGAGGTTCTGTGTCAGTGTTCTATTTTTACACATGAGATGGCCATTGTCCATTCATATAGTCACTGTTATATTATAAGGGCAGAAACTACTTCAGGGTTCCAGGTAATAAGGATTTAGTAAGTTGTACAGTGCTTAACCTCTACTTTCTGGATGTGGTGATTGGCCTAAAGAAGCGTTTTTCATTCAAGTTCAAGCTGCGTGGAACATATTATTCCAACTCCGAGGAGGCTAAACTGGGAACCAGAGTCCTTCAATAATGTATTTGAACTTGAAACGAAGAGAGAGCAAGACTCGATTGGGAAAGTAGGGAATGTACAACTTGGACTTGACAACACCTCTACAGCTGTGCCAGAGACCAGTCTGAGAAATAAGGCTGAGAACCAGGGGAGGGTAGAGATGGGAAATCAGTAGGAATATATAAAAATGGAAAAGTCTATGTTTCTGAAACATAAAGTCAAGCAGTACCCCTGCCTTTCTTGAAATTTTGCACAAGAACTAGTTAATTCCCTTGTTTGCCAAAGTGTTTCTGTGTCATCTTTTGCAGTCTAATGAATCTTGATTATGTCTCGTTAAGAGTTTATGAAATTCCTGTTATGGATAAGGCCCTGTGGCCCACAGTGCTGTGTTCTCTGATATTTGGCTCTTTTCTCTTCGAGGTACATGGAGACTGTACTTCCGACACCACCAATTTCTTGCACTTAGGAAGAATCATGTGACTCTGGGGCAATGACATATTAGAAGTGACAGGTGTCACTTCTGAGCTTAGATATTTAAATGCTGAAGGGATTATTTCATCTCTTCTCTGTCATCTGATACTAGATATTATGGAAGTGGCCTCATGTCACCTAAGTGACACTGGGTGATTGGTCAGTAATGAAGCCAAAAGGTCACCAAACACTGTAAGTGAAGACAGATTAGAG
This sequence comes from Lagenorhynchus albirostris, assembly GCF_949774975.1. NCBI lineage: Eukaryota > Metazoa > Chordata > Mammalia > Artiodactyla > Delphinidae > Lagenorhynchus > Lagenorhynchus albirostris. Next base: position 17,803,307 of record NC_083097.1, read on the forward strand.
TTTGGACTTTATCCTGGGGGCATGCAATATTCAGCAGGTATTTTTGATTATATAGTCTGTTCAAAGCAATGTGCTAGTGACAATAGAAAGTAATTACACTCTTGTAAGCAGGGAGTTGACAAGGTCAAATGTGTGTTTGTGAAGGATCACCCTGGCTGCCTTGTGCAAAATAGTTTGGAGAGGAAAGTGAGTGCAAAGGAGAGACCAGTTAAAGAGCTCAGTCTTTGCATGAGACAGAAGAAGTGGGTGTATTTCCCTTAACTACATTTTCATACAAAACAACCGAATATTCCCTGGGTTTTGATACGTGGAGGAGTGAAAGAGAAAAAGAATACAGGTCCCTAAAAATCAGGAAGTTTATAATTTAAAGAATAGCTATGTGCCAGCTGCTTATAATTTATTTTCATGCTTGAGAATATCTTCCGTAAGCACATTCCGGCAAAGCACAAAATAAATAAACTGAAATAGAATAAAACCTATTAGACGTTAGAATTGTAGCACCAGATAATCACATCACTACAAAATATGAATATACAAGTTTATATATACAAGCACATTAAGTTGAAAGAAACTTTAACTGAATTTCGGTAAATTAATCAATAAAACATGTTTTCATATACAGCGTTTTTTTTGGCATACTGAGCGTTCTTAATCTTTAAAGCACATGAGTATAATACCTCAGGAAAGACCTGTTCTCCACACATTTCCTGTATAAAGTACAGAAGAAATAATAAAGAGCCAGTGTGTCTTTCTCTGCAGTGTGATGATGGCGTACATAAATAAGCTTCTTTGTGCATAAAATAAAAGGCATGGGACCAAAGTGTCCGATTTTTACAGTGTTTTATTCTTTCTTTAAAAAAATAGCCAGATCGAGGGAAAAGCCATTTAGGAGAAATAATTGTCTTCTAACAGCCAGCTTGCAGAAACTAAAACACATAGCAATGATGTAAAAAAAGTTGTTTTGACACTTTGGTAAATGAAAGTGTAAGATACATAGGAATATATTAGAGGTGCATGCATATATCTGTGGCCCGTGAAAATTGCTGATTATAAAGGAGAGGGTTAATGATCTCTAATTGCACTGTAATCTGAGTGCAGTATAATAGTAATGAGGATAACAGATTCGTGTGTTAACATGAAAAATATTAGAGGGGTGGATGCACAATGTTTGGGATAATTAATTCTACCCTCCACTCCCTATAAACATATCCATATATAAACTGAATTAGATTCGAAAGAGAATCCAAAGAACAAAAGAAAATAGTCTCTGAACAAGCTTAATATTGTATGGGAGATTAAATTACTATTTTTGATGTTCTCTGTGACTATCTCATTTAGTTTCTATTGTGTTTGCTTTTTATTCTAAGGTGTTTTTTTTCATGAATTGAACAATGCATAAAAATCTGCAGACCTACGCAGAAAGTTTGGATGCAGTGCCATTTAGAGTTTTATCTCACAGCAAATCCTAATAGATTTCTGGTGGTATCTGTATCTATATCTATATCTATATATATGTTGTTGTTGTTGTTGCTGTTTAGAGCTCTGAGTGTGTGTGTGTGTGTATGTGTGTGTGCATTAATCTTACTCTTTCCACTTCAAGGAAAAATATTAGACAATTGACATAGTAGATATTTTGCATCTAATGTCAACCAGCTTCTATTTAAACTAAAAGAGAAATCAAATTGCTTGTGAGAATGGTAGAACATGTTGTTTAAGAGCAAGCTACTAAGAAATAGATAAAGGCATTTAGAGGTGAATAATAGAACTGTAAATTAAGAAGTAGAAAATAAAACTATTCAACTCTGTTTCTAAAAGCAGATGATGCCCTTTTCACAGTTCTAAAACCCTTCAAAGCAGCAATGATCTCATTGTTTATCTTATTATTCACTATCAACATTACTTAGATTACTGTTCTGCAAAATTATTTTGCTTGGGCAACTTTAACAAGTACCAGAAACTTAGAGTTCACCTCTATAATTATCACAGCATTCCCGGGAATCATTAAAAAACAAACCAAAAAAAGTTAAACTTGAAACGTTGTTTGTGAAAGGACTTTAAATTTTATTTGCTTTTAATGCAAGGTATGGTGGTCTGTCTCTGCCTCTGTGTGTCCTCTGTACTTACCAATGTCAACAGTATGTCCAAATTTGTGGAGAGACCAGACACTGATACCACCTGAGCAAAACAAATAATGCTTAGTTATTCAAATTTACAGAAGAAAAAAAGCACATACATGTTCATGGCAAAACGATGAATGTTTCAAGAACCTGGATACCCGTATCCTTGTCAGGGGAGCCCCCAAGGCAGATTGTAATTTCTGAGGAAGGGAGGGTTTCCTCACACCTCAGGAAGCTCCATACCCCAATCAAAGTGCATCTTTCCACTCCTGGCTTGAACGATTCTTCTTTTAGTCTTGTCTGGACGTATGCCAGAGACTAGCTTATCTAGGCCTGGTACACTTCATTTATCATGATTATGCAATTTGTCTAAAGGGTACAGTATAGGTCAGTGCTTTTAGGTGTAACAGAGGGTTTTATTAATCATCCTCAGCCCCTATGGGGTAAGTAATTCTCCCTGAAGTTTATATGTGTACTTAGAGGTAGAACAGAACTTTGAAACTGGAATAAGGGTCACTCAGCCCGATGTCTTTGGAACTCATGAGATCAACTCTGAATGCTACATTGCACCCCTTGGAATAACTTTATACATTAGTAAGGTCATATTTTATCACCACCTGTTCCACTCCCATGCCTCTTTCTTTCATTCTGAATTTGAATAAAGGAAAATGTAGAGTTATTTGTTAGTCTCCTATAAAAGCTTGGGTAGCATTAGTTGCTTTAACACATGATCCTCAAGGTTAAATAAGATTAAAGGTTAAATTTGATTTCTTGATAGCATTGAAATGAAGATATTCCCGGTCAGTGGGTGGCTTTCTTCACATGATAGTTCAGGAACTCAAGGTCTCCTTCTTTCTTATAGCTCCAGTGATCTGTAGTGTCTTGGATCTCTCTATTTTCAAAAGACAAATGTGAAAAGAACTGGAGGATCAGGGAGAGATTTATATGGTCCAGCCCTGGAAGTGGTGCATGTTTATTTGGACTCAGTCATATGGGAATGTAGTCAAGCTATGTACCCAGGAGAAAGAATTTTAGTGAAGAGCTATGAACCTCTGCCTCAGCTTTTCAAATCCAGCTTTGTGGAATGTAGACCTAGTGGGAGACAATATAGACCTTATTCTCTATATTATATTGTGGGAAGGGGCTCACAATACAGTTTTTGTTGTCGTTATTGACATATGTGACTTTGCCTATTACAATGTCCCATATACTTGTAGGTTTCTTGGACCAATGATCTTCAAAATGGAGGTGGAATTGGGGGCGGGGGGAAGTGATTACAAACATATCCAGAAAAACTCAGACTTAAGTCTTCTAATAAAGTACGCTTACATGAATATGAAGAAGAGATGGTAAAAGGCCCTTAGGACCTATGAGACACTTTCTATAATCCATCTCCCTACCTGTGTTTACTATCCTTACCCATCTCTCTCTATATCAATTTTATCTTATATTAGGTGTTCTCATATACAAAGAAATACTATAAAATGTTCAATTATCTAACAAAAATTATAGAACCTACAAAATATCTACATCTGATTAATATTTTATTTCCCATTAAAAATTAATCATATTATTTTATCAAGATTTATTAAATGAGTCAGTATTAATTCTATTTTTTTCCCTTTCTATTTGCCATCTTTCCCTAGTCATTGTTTACCATGCTTACCATGTTGTGTAGTGGCTAGAGTTCACTTTCCCAATATAGACTCTACTATTTATCAGTATTCTATAATTTCATTAAATATCATTCATGTAAATTATGAGCCTATAATTACAACTTGTTATATTCTGTTTGTTTATTAAAGCTAAAGGGTGATGCACAAATAACAGAGATCTAGATGATAATTTCCCAATTCTTCCTAAGTTTTTCTTTCCTGTTTTATATGTTATACATCATTTGTTACTAGGAGTGTACTTTTGGGCACACAATAGGGAATGAATTTTATAAAAACAGTGCCCTCTTGGAGTTGAGTAATGTGAGAGACTTGTACATTGCTATAAGAAAATACACTAAAATGCAGTAGCTTATATAAAATTGTTAATTTCTCTTTACTTAGGTAGTCAACTGGTAAGAAGTATACTCTTATATAGCTGTCCTCCTAAAATATATATATTTTCATCCTTGGTCCTTCGATACTTAGGATATTGGCCACAGCTGCATGGCCAAAAATTGACAATTTTTTTCTGTAAGATCTCTATTCTCTTTTAC